>NC_092026.1:21686690-22286690 GCF_042242105.1 Pempheris klunzingeri | reverse complement strand
AGCGGTGAAGACTTCAACTTCACCATCCACTTGTTTACTTTGGCTGTCTGCCATTTCACTCTGGACAGGTAGTGTAGAACTGGCTTGCGTGAGCTTGTAGGCTGAGAGCAGCTGTCCAAAGTTTTTTAGAAACCTTTACTGTTTTGGTTTGTCAGGCCAAAACAGTGAGCTTAGTGTGGCTTTCCTCTGTATAGAGGTGCAGGCGCAGGTGTTGACATTTAGTCGACTGATAAACAAAAGGGACCTTTTCGTACTGCTGTCACTCAGTTTGATATCATCATAAAGAATTAAAATTAAAGATTTTATAGTGACTGTTATTTCACATGTTGGTTCGGGCAAAAACACAGGCAGTGTTGGTAACACTGCCATGGTTAAGGGTCTGACTCCCATCCCATGCTGTATGCAGTGGGTGTGTACTAGTAAAGCATCCATCATATGGCTTGTGTCTGTATGGTACTTGATTCTGGGGTTAGCAGCTACAACACCAAGCACAGCATCACTGAGAGAAGATGACTTCATGCAAAGCACGCCTGCTAGTGAGAACAGTTGCTCACTGTTGAGTAAGACTGTTGTCCGTCTTTCTATCCCACTGACTGAGGAAATCTCAGTGTCTTACTTTGCCCCCTCAACAATAACACTATGATTAATCTCTCATTCATGTGCGCTTCATGTCGTTCATGTAAGTGCTGTTTGTGCAGGCAACTGCATTCCTCACAATACAGTGCAAAGAAGGGTTAGAAAGAAAATCTTTCTTTGCGCAGGAGAAAAGTCCCTTTGGGAAGATTACGCAAGCCCAGCCGATGATATCATCAAATCAGCGTGGACAGAGAAAAAAGAAAGGGTGGGTGTAAGAAAGATGGGATTCAAACGGGGGATGGAAAGGCTGTATTTGAATGAGAGGGAATCTGCTTTAATGCCTGTGTAATGGCTATGGACGCCCTTAATCCTCCCGCTGGCTACCTCTGGAGCTTTTTCTTGAAGGTTTCCAATGAAATCAACTCCTGCTGTGACTAGCACCCACATGACAAAACTACAATCAACTAAGTAAGAAATTCACACAGCCTCAATTACGGCTCAGTGATATGGAGGGCTGAGCAGGGAGAGAGGAGCAGAACCCCTGTCCACATTGATCACATACATTAACTCTATGGATGAGGAGAGGAGGGAGGTCCATTGAGGTCAAACTAGCCTGCAGGCAAGGTGGGTAGTCCTACCAGTCTAAGAATTCTTGCTATATACGTCCATGTGGAGCATTTTTCTTGAAGATCTCTGGATAAGTAGTGAATCACTGACTTGTAAATGTTTACTTGAGTCATATATTTTAGTCATCATTCATTAATTAGTGAATAAGGCTTGTGATGGGGCCATTTATTATATTTTTTCTTGTTGATCGTGGGATTGATTTGTAGTGGTAAAGGATATGGACTGACTCACTCATGAGAGGAAATGGAAAATAAAGGGAAAACATTTCTGACAACATAACTACTTTCCAGGCCATATATTTGCTGAATTGCTGAACTGTATGCTATCTTGTTTAAAAACGCATTCCTTGCATTTTTTTTTTTTTCACCTTGTGGAATTTCCATTAAGATAGATGTGCTCCTCCATGACACTGCCAATACCAGATATCCTTAGAGTTTGCAAATGTTTATGTATGTATTATTAAGGCAAACACCCATGTTTGCTTGTGGATATATTGGAATAAAAGCCCCAAAAAACAGCAGCAGCAGGAGGGGTTAAAGAAAAGAGCGAGAATAAAAGCAAGATGTTGAAAGAAACTGAGCGTAAAAAAGACTTATCTTACCTTCAAGCACTGTAAGCTTGGCACTGGTGTTGATCTCGCCAGCGCTGTTGGTGGCTGTGCACTCGTAAATAGCTTCATCTCTGTGTGTGCGCAGCGGCTGGATCCGCAGTACGGAGCCTGAGCCGTCATCAAACTCAATCACCTAGGAAAGCAAAGGGGCAGGAATATTTCTTTTCTAAGGATATCACTTCATTGAAATATATAAATAACATTCATTTAGACTTGCAGATCGCAATGTACTTGTTTTTGTGTTCCAGATCTCAGGAGAAAAATAGCACTTTTGCCGGTTTTGCAGCTTTACCACTTTCTCAAAACCCTTTTTTTCGTGTCCTGCTGCAAAAAGACTTTTCAGATGTGGAGTATAAGTCAGTTGTTCTTACTAACAATGGCCAATGAAAAGATGTGGCTGACATTTCATCTTAAATACAAATGGGAATCTACCATAATGTTGAGAATGATCTAATGAAACCATTTCCAAAAATGCTGTGAGCCACAGCAGAAGCACACAGAAGAAAGGATTGGATCAAGGAAAACCAACCTGGAGAATAACCCAATAGCAGCCCCAGCTACCACGGCCACATACATTATGATACAGAGGAGAACGACTGGTCAAAAACAGCGTGATTTCCCACCCAAGGCACTTCCTTCTTTTCATATGGGTTCAAAAAAGGGAGGGGAAACACATCAAGTAATACATCAAGGGGATATATGGCCTGAGTTGGTGGGTCTGAGGAACAGAAGGGGAAGGATGAGGGTGTGAAAAGACTAAAAGAGATGAAGAGGACTATATAAATCAAGATGGAAGGAGATTAAAGAGAAGGGAAGCCTGTCTGGTCTCGCTTGGAGAAGAGTGGGTGTGATGCTCAATGACAGGGCAACTGATTGTGAGCTGTGTAAGTGTGCGTTTTGCGTAACACAGAGTGTGCACGCACATGTGGATGTGTCTGTGTTAATGAGAGAAGGTTAGCAGTCTACAGCTCACGCCACTAATGTTTTGTCATGTGTGTAGTATTCGTGTCTGTGCTTGTATTATGCGTGTACATGTAGGTGTGTGTGTGTGTGTGTGTGTGTGTGAGCGGTCTGAAAGTCACGGACGGATGCTCACCTCAAAGCGCTGGGAGCTGACTTTCTTGCCTTTTTTCATCCAGGTGATTCTGGGTTTGGGCTCCCCGGTGGCCTGGCACACAAACGACGCAACTCCACCTGAGATGCCTGTCTGGTCCTCTGGGGATTTGACAAAACTTGGCAAGCCTGAGGAAGCAAAGGGGGCGATGAAAAGAGGGAGACGGAGGTGATAAAAAGAGGGAGGGAAAGAGGTCAGGGGCAAGGAATGAAGCAGAGGGGCAAGGGAGACGGAGAGCAGAAGGGAGGGGGAGAGGTGAAAGTGATGTTAGTGCCTCCTGCCAATCACTGCAGCATGTAAAACTTGGTTATCTATGGGTATCACTTTCTCCACACAAAGCCAACAATGAGAAAACCCACACTGGCATTGTTGCTGCGCACACCTGCAGCTCAGTCATGGGAGAAACATCCAGCCTCCGTGTGCCTGCCTGTCAGTGTATCATGTTGAATTTTTCACCTCTGCTTTGACACACCATTTGAAACAGGGCAGATTTTGTCGCCCACAGACAATGAAGTTGCAGTTCTATCTTTGAACATGAGGGATTGCTTTAAACCAAATAGATAAAACAAGATAAGCAGATAAACTCCCACTCTTTCTCAAAAGATTTCTGCAAAAATCGAAGAGAAAGAAGCGCAAGTGCTGGTAAATTAGACACTTTGGGAGTTAATCAGGTTATTAAGCACTCAAACAGCCATTTTTCCGTTATGAGGCATAAAAACTGGTTGGCACGTCCTAAAATCCAAAAAAAGGTTACTACAATGTTGTGTAACCTCCATCACATTCTAGATAGTGTTTGTTTACAACCACACAGTGGACTACCTTGGATAAAAACCTCTAAATGTGGCTCCCTGTTTGCCTTCAGGGTGTTTTTACCCAGCACCACACCCAACATCATTATGTGCGGGACAATGGAGTGTGTGTTTCAGTTGACGTGATGCTACAATGAGCGCACCTTAGCTCCATGCTATAGCCATGCTTTATGCTTTATTCACAGCCAAAGACGTGCATAATGCTAGTCTGGCTTCAACAACATGGCACAATGTTCTTATTACCAGCTCAGTCAGCTCATGTTTCATCTCCAGAGTCATTAAAAAGGGAGGTGGGAAACACCTAAATCGCAGTGATGATGAGCAGGCCACCCCGTGGAGACACACACGAGGGGGTGAATCATTATACTGTGTACACAGAGGATACGGCAGCCTTCCCTCACTGAGCACACGCTGGGGAAAATCGGCAATTGCTGCCACCATTCTTTTCTTTTTTTATGTGCTCTAATATAATATTGGAGGGAGAAGGTGGGGGGTGGTCAATATCTAGTTAGCATAGCAGTGTATCTCTTTCTGATATGGATAGAGCCTTTAGTGAGAACATTGTCCAGGTCTACCTGTTATATCATCAACCTCTGGCCTCACTTGGCAAGAGACCGAGAGAGGTGGTGCCGTTTGTCCTTGTTCGAGGACGTCTGTGCAAAGAAGCTTTCTTCAAGCAACGCAGCAGCACACAATAAAAAATGGGAAACAGGTAATAACAGAATCGTGAGATGCTTAATGTTTCTCATGAATAAAAGCTTTATTTTCATTGACTGATCGCAGGACAATTAATAACATAACGAAATGTCCTTACAATATACATGCCTTTAGTTGCCTTCATACTTGCACAAGATGAATTTAAAAGTCAAGTATCTGGCAAGGTTGGGGGATTTAATATGACAATACAGATAACCGCAGTGTAGTCGCACTAGCAGACATTGATTTATCGGTAAAACAGAAGGCAATACCTCCATATACTCAAACTTAGGAACACACAGAGACAGCAGCTCACAGCTTTCAAAAGTAAATGCAGGGATCCATCCGGTGTAATTTATTCTGCAAATGAGTCATTTTATGACCTGTTTTTTCTTGGAGTAAGTCTCCGTCAAAGAACTGTCAAATTAAAAAAGGAGATTAAAGCTAACACGGTCCTTTGTTTAAAAACCAATCATCATTAGCTAACAATGACAAACAAAAACACAATCAAGTCCACTGCATTTTACATAACATTGATAGGCTGAAGTGTACTGTAGTGCGGTCTAGTGTGTGAGTAGGCAGTTAGGCATGCTTGGCAATACACAGTAATCCAACACACCCATCCATCTGTGACCTGTGGCCCCTTCATCGCACCTAAACCCACCTGACATTTGAATGGTGTTTTCGTGCCGGCTCTCCCAGGGACTAGATTTAGCCTGCAACAGCACAGTAATAAGTCCTTTTCTGTAGCATCAGTATGTGATTGTGACACACACGCAGGCAGCAGCAGGAGAGCCGTGCTAATGATTCAAACCTGATAAGCTCTTTAGAGTGTGCGCCTGAGCATGTGTCTGTGCGTGCATGGGTAGTGAGTTGGAATCGTCAAGGCTTGATTATCAAGTCTTCCAAGAGTTCCTGCTAACATCTGCCCACAGCAGTTCCATTTAAGTTGATGTGAGGGCTTTTTACTATCCTGCTAAGATGAAGGATCAGAAAGCATTAAAGAGTTCTCGGCACATGCTTCAAATTTAAGGATGTAAGCTTGTGTATTGCCACAAACATTTAAATGAGGACCCACTTGATCTTAGAAACCATATGGATTTTCAGGGATAAGTGGAAGAAAAGGGTAAACTGGCCTTTATGGAGCGTTAATCCTCTTAAACAAGATTCCCCTGAATTCCACTAGTTAACCTATGACTCAAAAGCAAAATTATGGCAAATTCGGGGCTGTCCATCGTTAATCCAGATCTCACCGAGCACTCAATCACAAAATCTGTACGGGGTTAATAGTGGTCCTAACACACTCCAACGGCAGGGCAAAGATTCTGCAGAGCTCCTTCATCGCTGTGCAACCACTGGTGGGTGAGGATATCAAACTTGTGGGTTTGTCAGTTCTTTTCTTAGAGAGACAAAATCCAGACTCGACCCTTTTTTCTCTGCCTGTGTCCCATTTTCCTAGCTGTCAGGCACTTGTCACATGAAAACAATGGCAGGGACGAGGAGGAAAACACATAAGCCTACCTATGCAAATCCTTCACTCAGCCAGCGACTGCAAGCTTTGAGGTGCACTCTCTCTAAGCTTTGATACATCACATTTAAAACTCCTATCTTGACACACAAGGCTTTACCACATGCTCTCTTTTCACTAGGAATGTGTTAGAAAGTGCTACCATTACCTTCAGAACCAGTACTGGTTGCCAGGTGCCGAAAATTTCAGAGTTGAGGCTATCGACTCATGGATAGATGATATTTATCACATTTGGTTAACTCAACACTAACCAGATTGGTACTGCTCTAATTAGTGACATTATCATTGTAAACCTAGACCTATATTGGGTTATAAAGTCAAAGCAAACAACCATATCTGGATTACAAGTTAATAATTGAATTTATTGGTTTAATGACCTAATGAATGCATTGAAATAGTCCAAAGGTGACTTTGAGTTAATACAAAGTGGTTGTTAAATCTAATAGTAGTTATTAGAAGTATTTTTGCCCTGTTATGAAATTTAAATTTGAGGGCAGGCTATTGACAGATCTTCATAGATCCCAGGTTTAGATGGCACTGAGGGAGCTTATAGGCTGCTGATTGCGCTGTGTGAGGGGGATTAAACAGCTCCTCTCAGTTAACCTAATGCCTGCAGCAGGATTTGTGGGGTCTGAGGTCATCAGAGAGATGACAGGTATGGAGTGTTCCCCAACTCCAGTACTGCCAGAAATGTTTTGTTTTCAATAGAGATATCTCAGGGTGTTAGACAGTAACAGTAAACTACTTTATCAAGGAAACACTAGAAAATGGGTCTGATGAATAAACTCGTAAAACTGGGTCATATTTTAGGACTAGAACAGAGGCAAGCCTTTAAGAGACAGGGTAAAATGTAGACTGTGGAAAGTAAAATACTTATTTACATGTGGTGTTTTGCTGTTCCGACTCAAAGCTTTGTTATTGTTAGGCATGTTTCCAGAGCAGCTATACAGCTTTCTTGTTTTTTCCTTGTCGGATGCCTCAGAACAAAGATTGTGATAAATGCAGAGACAGCAGGGAGAATCATGTAAATGGTACTTGTGTGGCTAACAATTAGTGTATTCCCAAGCCTGCCAGAGTGCCCAGTGAGAGCTACTCTGTGGTATAGAGTATCAAGGATCAATACACACACGGTAGAGAGAAAACCATTAATTCTTATTAATAATGGATTAGCAAGTTATCATTTTCATGAGGCAACACTTAGTGGAAATTTGTCTGATGGCATCAGTACTGGTTGTTTTAATGGAACACTTCCATTAAGGCCTTTTTCGGGCCATTAGCATGCAACTTGTTTGCAATTAATTCCATATAAACCTGCCTCCCTGCAAGTTATTTACCCCGATAAAGTCAACTGCACTTCAGGCTATTTGTTAAACTAATAAACATAATGTTTGCTATCTGCACTTCTCTTTTACAGCTGGAGCATTGTGTTATTTTCTTCCAAATGGCACATGTACATAGCACGTGTTGGAATTCATGTGTGAATTAAATAATATGAAGCAGGGTCTCTCATAATCATCTCTCCTTGGCTGATGTGTTTTGGGGCAAACCTATTTGCTTTTTATCATCTAGTTTTGAAATTTGAATCTCAAATCTGCCGAATTGAGTTCACATTATAAAGAGAGTGCAGTACAGCAGTCCACCAGCTCCTCCACTTACTGTGGCAACCACACAATATCATTACCCTCACTGTGAACTAGCAAAACACAGACAGAGTAACGCACCTGAAACACGATATTATCGTTTTAATTTGGAGTTTGCTTATTTCTCTACACGCTTGTGCAGGATTTTGCTGGATGGTCTGGTTTTGTTGCATTACCCATGCCCACTCATTGACAGTCAGCTCACACTGCATTCACTCGTGATAGCACAGAAACCAAACAAAGTGTCTTCAATCTTTTTTTGAGAACGATAGTATAGTGGCTGAAGATTTATGGAGCTTTATGAGCTTTATCAGAACTTCAGCGAAATCACAAGAGCAACGTGATTCATCATCACTGAGATACTGTACTTAAGACAAAACGTCTAAACCTATAGAAGAGAAAGGGGAAAGGAAAAACATCAAACTTTCAATACCCTTGCGAGCCATGAAAACGGGCTTCCAATCAGGCCTTCCATCCCTCAGTGAATTATTCAAGACAGCGGAGAAGAACAAGAACTCTAAGTGCAATTACCCTTCACTCCTCTCTTCCCAGTGTGAGCAACATTAATGTAATGGCTTTCATCTTCTCAAGCCGATTATGAACGAGGGAGGCACCTCTAAAGTCTGTTCTTTCTCCCTCTCTTCTTGTCTGTCAGTCAATATATGACATTTGGATTAAAAAAAAACAGTGTGCGTTGGTGACCAATGCCTGGAGTGGGCATTTAAAAACAACTGTTTAAAAAACATGCAAGGATAAACACCTCATTGTGTGCTTTTTGATGGCAAGGATGTGGGTGTTCCTGGTATCACACAATTGGGAGTCTGAGGTTTTCTATTACCTGTGGTATTTAAACTGGCGCCAAACCTAAAGCTACTCAACGATGACTCACCACCTGTGGTTCTTTTTTTTTTCCAACCCACAAGATTTTTTTTAAGCTTAAGAAAAAGGCAAGCACTGCACTTGACGATTTAATTGTTATACAATAAAGGAGATAAAACTACTTTTGTTGCACTGTTGCTGAACGAGGAAACTATTTATTCAAATTCTAAAAAGGGGCTAAATAGAATAGAATCAAAAGTTATGACTGACATAAAATGACATACAGTCTAGCACACAAGCAAAAGGCAAAGAGCTAGCAGGCAAACAGCATTATCAGCATTTACTAAAAAATATGGTTCTAAACTACTACATGTATGCATACTCTTTGTTTTACAGTTTCCTTCTCTCATTTCTTGCTGGTTGGAAAGTCATCATATCATCACGTGAAAAATGTAAAGCCTGCCACACCGTGTGGACAATGCAAATGTAAAATGCAAAATCACTCCCTGTCTCCAATGAGCAGGACCTTTATGTATGTGGCCCTAACGTACAAGCCGGCTGAACTACGCCGCTCATCTGCATAACCCTCGGGCTACATCACCTCCGATGTTCATTTAGTTCACTTGATGAAATGCTCTCATTTGCACTGTCATGAAACTAAGTGTTTTTCCATTCTGACGCTATGAAGGACGACTGAATGCTGCATTTGAAGGCATGTGTGGGTGGGTAACAGAGTGTCAACCTGGGGACACTCGCATGCAAAACAAAATATGAAGAGGAAAAAGTACATTTTGAATGCAGCTTGAATATGTAATAAAGTGTATAGCGTGACACCTTTGTAATGGAAATCCAATCTGCTCTGTAAAGTTGCTGTGGGAGTACAAAGGGAGATTCAGGCAACTGATGGAGGGTTTTGTTAATGCTGCTGGGTAATGTCCAATGGTCACCTTGGCTCGGACTCTGACATTAATAGACCAGTATGGGGAAAATGTTAAGTGTGTTAAGTGATCCCAGGAGGGGGTGCGTTGGTGGCTCTGCTGCTGAGATGGCTCCTAGCTTCTTCAAAGATCCCATTTTGGGGTTAGCTCACCATCCATCACCACGCACCCCCTTGCGACCCCACTAACCTCATTAATTTGCCTCCCCTAGATTAGCCCTCCCATAGAGACCACAAAGAGCCCCTTCCATTGTTCTCATCACGGCCAGGAGGTTTTAAGTAATTCAACTCTCCACTAGCCAAAATTGAGGGAGAAATTAACTCATGTTACTGTGGGGACATGGCTTCACATATGCTAACAGGCTCTTTGTTGCTTTCCCTGTGATTCAGCATCTCCGAAAAGCTACGGTGACCATTTACCCATGAAATAGTTCTCACTTGAGATCCAACCATGTTTTATGCTGCTCCATGTCCACAGGCTGTTTGGGTTGAGTTAAATGCATTTAAATGCACCTTTGAGGTTGCTCCAAGAGTAAACAATACATGGGTGTGTGGCAAAGTTACTTGATTATGCCCTATTTAATGAGAACTATGTTTCTGCAATCTCAAAAGAATCTGATCAATGATCAGGATGTGATCCTTTAAAGAATCCTTTAAATACTTCAAAAATAAAATCTCTACAAAACTTAAAATCCACACCTGTCTCTGGTAACACCGGATATTTCAATTAAAAAAGCCTAAGATTACGACTGTAATTAGTACTAAGTAATATAGAACACTGAGAAACAGTGAGGTACCGAAGTGTTTTTTGTCAATAAAGCCCTCGCTACGAACACAGAATTAAAATGTCTTTCTCCATCTGCCATTTTTTGGAAGGACACTGGCAGTTCTTGTCATCGTGTGGCATTGCTGAATCCGGGACATGGCAAAGGGTTTGGGTGACTGCCTCTGGCCCTGCTATTGAGCTCCCTAATTAAACTATTAATCTCACATCATTAACCTCCGATGACCCTTTCCTCCCTCTATTCTGACATTGCTGCACTGGCTTATGAAAACAACTTCTCATCAAATCTCCACAACCTCTAAATTGCGTTGCTCTAACACTTTATCTTGCAGATGTTTTTCTCACATATATTGCTTTTTCCCCCACTGTTTTTCTCGGAGCACATTTTCTCTTGTTTGGTTCTCCTTCCACCTCAGCCTCTCTCTCAGTGTGCCTGTCTGTATGATGTGTGTGGACCACAGCTGTGCACTAACTGCATTACTCTCCAATTGGCTCTCCAAGGTGGATATGGTTACTTTTAATTAAAAAAGAATCAATTTCTATCTCTGTCAGTTTTTGAACTGGGTGACCATATGGACACTTAAAACTACAATCCAATTTCCAGCCACAAAGCCCCCCCATCTGGCCACCCCTCTCAAAACCACTTTGGCACTTCCATCACATCAGAGCCATTGTCAGAGTTCTAGAAATTGCCAAATCAATCTCCTGAGCTTGTCTTAAAGGTTATTTTTTGCAAACACCATTTTGCTCCCAATATCTGATAAGATATGCCATACCAATGGCTATTTGAAGCTAATTCTGTGTAAAGCCAAGAATACATGCATATCTAGCATACTTGGCATACTTCTTACTGGTTTAGCCATTGCAAAATAAATAAACAAAACATAATTAATCCACTGGTGCTATGTAGAGGAACACAAATAAGATACTAAAAGGTTGTGGCATGAGACAGTGGTCTGATATTGAAAAAAAAAGTCACTTTAAACTTATTAGGCTAATTATGGTGCCGTTGTAATCCTCCTGCCGTTGAGAGTGAAAAGAGCAGGCTCAGGGACAAAGGCCTCGGTGGAGTTGCCACACCTCAAATGAAAAGCCACCCAAGATTATAACATGAGAGGAGACACATACATCAAAAGGTTATTAAAGCCAATGAAATAACTCACAATGACAGTTCTACAAAAAGATAACCATTACATTTAAGTGCTGGGTATGTGTGACTTTGAGGCTGACCTTGTGGGCCAGTGGCCTATTGTGTACAAGAAGGCTGTATAGAAAGCTGGTTGATTAGTCTAAGCTCCCTGGGGATCGATGGGACGTCTGCGATCAGCACTCAGAGTAATCACACTGTATTGTGTGCCGACTCAATGACGGTATAAGATGAATGGTGTCACAATGCTATAACACTGATAGTGGTGGTGGAGGGTTCCTTGTACTTTACTTACAGCAAACTTTCCCCACTGAGGGATCAATAAACGATATCTAATCTTATTTGTGCTTCTAAATCATGATTAATTATACCATCTTAAGTGGTATAACAACAATCTGTGAAATGTCGACACCCTAAACCAGCAAAGAGAGCACTGTAAACGAATAGTTTGATGTAATGGGAAGGCCTGACACTGCTCACATTTGCTACCTGTGGTCGCTTTGCATGCTGAACTTTTTCAAAGGGGGCACAAGGACACCAGTCTGAACCCATGTAATCAGAAACTTGCCAGGCACCCCACCCATAATATCTGTCTGGTGTCTGCCCTGTAATACAGGAAATCCAAACCAGAACTATCAAGTTCACATAACTAAGTTGCATACAAATTACAGGCATCAAATGCACACAACCCTGCCATTAGTGGTAGGTGTTATTTTTGCCCCCCAACAGTCTTATTTTAATTCTATGTCTGTTTGCTTTACAGTCTGGGTAATAGCAGGACACTTTTTCCATGTGTGCTTACATTACACTGTAACCACAGGTTAACCTCGGACCAGAGCCAGGCTTTTCTATAAATAGTTCTGTTTTATCTTTCTTTTAAGCTAAAATTTCCATCTTTTCTCAGATTCCTTATTATGTGTCAGTATTTGGCTGTATCTTCAATAAAAGTGCTTGTGCCAACTTGACCACAACAGAGTATCTCTGTCAGTTAATTAAAATTCTTGGCTGTGTGCTTTTATCCGTAAATGATATGATTACTGAAATGAGAGAAGAGGGCAATCTTGCTCTCGTGGAGACAGAGAGGTAAGAGACTTGATTCACAAAAGTAAAGACACTGCACAATATTGTCTACATTAACTTATTGTTCATAGACTGAGCACAGTAAAACAAAAGCTAGTTAGCTGTATCTAGCATGTGTGTGTGTGTCTTTAAAAACCTCTGTATTGTTTGGAAAAATGGTATATGGACACTGCATGGGCAACATACCCAAAACATACTGTAGATACAACAATGACAAAATATGTTTGACAAAAGCTGTGCGTCTTAACAATCAAGGCTCCGTCCAAAGACTGGGCCAGTCTGGGCTTCTGATAGACTCCCCCGACATTACGTTCATTCTTGAAGATCTCTACAAAACACATGCAGCTGAATCAATTTTGTTCCCTTGGTGGCAATTAACATGCAGACATAGAAGAGCATAGGTACACAGCGCAAACTAATAAACATGGTGCACAACCAATAAATAAATTACTGAGATTGCAAGGCTTATTTACAGTCCTATGGCAATTATTCATAGATCAAACTTACTGTTATCTAATGAATTTACTTCAGACAACTCGTCAGAAATCCATACTTTATTTAGACTGTAAGTAGTTGTTGGTATTCAGTGTGTGTGTGTTATTTTATATTTGCATGCAATGGAGGGACTAGACATATTGCAACCCTTTGCAACAGTTTTGGTTGCTTCAGAAAAGCAGCATGAATGAACTAAAGCCAAAACACATGTCACTATGTTCAAGTGTAGGGATGGATTTAGTGCAGTGGGGCACATCTTTTAAGTCTTACTTAAGTACTGCTCCAGTCAAAGTTTGATTTGGTCCGATCACATTACAGGCAGAGCTCAGACAGTCTTACCAGACCTCAAGAAAAAAGAAGTGCAAAACTTTTCTGTAAGGTCAAGTTCACTGTGAAAAACTGGAGACACACCACAAGAGACAAAGATGATAAGACAGGGCCGAGCGAGACAAGGCAAAGGGTACCGAAAAACAAATCCTACTGGACTGGATGGATGAAAGGACAGGACAGTTGGCGTGGCTGGTTTGGGGAATGGGAGGGGTTGGGGTATAATTGAATTACAGTGACCCTATGACAGCACTATAGGTGAGGTCATGTGTTGAATTAATTCTGTCCCTGACCCTGTCTTCGGCAGGGCAGTGCCTCTTGGTCCGCCCCAGAGACCCAAAGTGCAACAACGGTGACACATCTTTCTGAGTGCCTCCCTGCAGCCAAAACCTTCATTCAGATTGACAATCAGTCACAGAGGCCAATGGAGGTTCACTGCATGCACTGTGCGCTTATTTTTAGTACAAATGCTGAAGCTCCCTATACTTTGGGACATTAGACGAGCTGCTATTCCTGCTGACATTCTGTTGTAAATGTAAATGTAAATCTATTTTAAACGAAGCTCTGCGCTGCACAGTGTGTAAGCTTGTTCTCTGTGAATATCCACGCTTTCAATTAACAATGTAATGGGTTAAATTCAAATAATGTCAGTCCCTCTGAGAGCGTATATACCCATCAATCAAATATTAAAATACTTATTAAGGTTAATATGTTATCTGATTTTACAGGAAGCAGGACTTCATGGGTGAATGTGGTTACTTACTATCAGCCAGAGACGAGAACACCATACAGCTGAGTAGAAGCAGGAACATCAACGCCCCTCTGGGCAGGAGGGGCACTGCCAGGTGAATATTAGGCACCATGTTCCAAGTTGGCACTGCTCCCTCCTCAGTCCCCTGCTAGACACGTCCCACTCTGACAGGATCAAAGACTAACACCTGGGAGAGCAAACACATGCAGAACAGAAGTACAGAAACATTAGTATTCAAACTCACCGTATATTTGCATATATTTGAATAAGCATAATAACACTGTAAAGCAGAAATATCAAACGCAAGTCGCAGAGCAGAACCAAAGGAGACAGAGATTTTGTATACTTGTAAGAAAACAAGAGGGCACAACACTGGAGATCTTTGGTCACGATCAACAAGGCACCCAATACCCACAACAAAATCTTGCTCGGGGCAGAGGAAAATACAAGTGAAGCAAATGTAACACAGACTACATCAGCAGAAGAGTTTGGAAACAAACGCAGTACAGTGCTGGAGAGAAATCTTGTGAAGAAATAATAAGAACAAAGGGGAGGTCAGGACGCAAGATTAAGCTCCGCTGCTATCCTCTCACAATGGGGATCAGTTAATAACCCAGAGGACCTCCTAAACAGTTCTCCCTGAGGACCACCGCCCACTTAATGTTCCCCATTTGGAAATTGAAACTGTGTCCTCCAGATGGGTTCAAATCACACAAAGTGCCATGATCTCATAGTATGACAACATGTATGCATACATAATTTTAAACGTACAACACACCCCAAGGGGGACATTGGTTGGTCAACAGAGCAGCAGCAGGCACACTACAAATTAACCATAATTAACCAAGCTATAAAGCAGAAAGCATTGCTCCATCATCTTAAGTAGTGGGTGGGGACACAAAAACAAATGCTGTCCCTCAAATTTAACCACACAAGCACTGATTCTTTGTCTTTTCAGGAATTAGATTTGGAGCAGGAAATGACTAAGCCAACTGATAAGATTTAGATATATGACCTTAAGTTTTCTGATAGCCTGCAGTTCTGATGTCTAATGCTATTATAAACAAAGTAACTGTGTATCCCCATAAACTGAGCTAACTAAATTTCTTATCCCTACACTTGCCCATGGCCATCTGTGATGAATAATCACAACGCTGTAAAGCCAACCACAGTATGGTAAGGATAGATATCTCTCTTTAAAATTAAAGCAGTATCTCCAGAGGACTTCAGAAAAAAAGAACTAAAATGAGAAAAGTTTGAAAAGTTTTTAAGTAAGCCTACTTTTTGTCTTCAAGGGCTCCCGACAATGATTCCGTACAAAGCTTTTACAAGAGGCCTATTGGAACTGAATTGAAAACTTTCTCAGCTCATCTGTTCAGTCTCACAGTCGAGTTTATAGTGGCGACTGAACAATACTGATTGCTGATATTTGTGAAAAGAGAAAGAGAGGCGCTCACAATGTGGAATATCTTGAGGCTTGCTGGGTGGCCGGTCAGCTTTAGTCTATTCAGTTCAGCTAAATAAGTTAGAGTGTCAGGAACACAATGCCTCCAGTATCTTGTGGAAAAAAAAAAACCTTTCCATTCTTAAGCCTGTGGAGGTGTTGAGCAGCCCATTACTCATGTGGTTATTTCAATGTGTGTGGAAACACTGAAAAAAAATGCACGCAAGTGGGCACGTCTTCGACCACCCTCTTTGTAAAACAAGACCAAAAAAAACATTCTGCTAGGCAGAGGTCTTAGCAAAGCAAAATTTCAAGAGTTTCCTTGTATTCATCGGAGCTCTGCTTTAACCTTTTTTCGACAAGTCACTTGGAAACGGAAAAGAAAGGCATGGTTGAGTAAAATGATGTGAAGGAATGCTATGTGTGAGTCACTGTGCTGGTGCCTCACCTGGGCACAGCTAAAGACAGGTATCATTGACAGTTAGCTCTTCATCACCGTTTGTCACTTAGGGCGACGTCCCTCTAGGCTTTCATGTCTATTCAATCACTTCCCGATGCAACACGCCTTGCATCCAAGGCATTACCAAACACTGTGTGTAGCAAACATCATCTATCGTCAGTGAAAGTTCAAGCTGTGATCTTATCAAGCTGTATTATACTCCTCTCTGCATGTAGATTTTTACAAAACACCCACAAGTGCAGCTAAAATCATTTAAAACCTCTGGAAGAAAAAAAAAAAAAAGATTCCCCTTGTGTCTTCACCTTCACTGGTAATGAGAAAGCAGCTCATTGTTAATGTGTTAAGCTGTAGCAGTTGGGAGAAGAAAAAGATACACAAATACACTGCTCCGGGTGCCAAAGAACTGGATCACACTCCCACTCTGCAACCAGAATTAAAGACATAGGCCCCATTTTTATTCTAAGTTAATACCCTAAGTTAGTTTTGCAAAATGAGTGTAACTCAAAGTTTGTTGGCTGACAAATTTGTTTTGACATGCATTTCTATGTACGCTACCGTTGCGTTGGTTCACGTCAGTGGGTAGAGAGAGTGAGTGAGGCTGATAGAGTTGGCTACTCGCCGTGCTCCAAACCCTTGGCGGTGGAGGGATATCTTTTACACCAGATGCCAGAGAGAGGCAGATGCTTTTCATCTTCAATGAGACAAATTCCTAGAGCGAGGTTTATTCTTTATTTATATAACTAGTTATTTATCCCTGTGCAGCTTGGTGCCTCCCAGCCGCACAAAAATACTATGGGACAACACTATGTGCATTTGTGCTGTAGTGGTAGTGCCACTGAGGGAAGGACAGGGCACCAACGTGGAAATGGTGCAGTGTGATCTAGACGCAACACACAGGAACCTTGTTTGCATCCATGTGGGAGAGCGAGAGTAAAACAGTAAGAACCTGTAGGGGTGGATGTCTGCCCTTGTGAGATTGTATGTGAATCCTTCTGTCTTCATAATGATTTAATTCTGGTTAGTGTGCGTTAGTATGAGAGGAAAGTGTTTGTGCAATAGAAAGAGACGGAGCATAATTAGGGCTAAAATGATCTTCCAGATTATTTCACCAGAAACTGAGATCCTAATTAATAATCACAATAATTAGTGAGGATGAATTTAGGAGCTAAATTGTTTTACAGCTAGAGTAGATTATATAAATCAATACAGTTTGAAACTGCAGTGCACTAACTAAAGTAATATTTCATAAACCATAATATTTTTGACACTGTGAACGGTAAAATTCTAGCTAACAAAATTTACACTGGATTTAATTACCACTCACTGCCGCCTGACACTGTCTTGTTAAGCAGAGTAAGGATTTTTGGCACTACTTCACACATCTCCACAGTGCACAGAGGGAATAAAGTCTGAAGAGGTCAAAACTCAACAAAACCTGTAGTTTAAAGAACTTCTTCTTTTGCTTTCTTGCCATTTACTGTGGTTTGATCTTGTCCTAGTCCACCACTGGTGACTGAAGCTGTGTAAGCCAGTGTTCACATAGCACAATTTATAAGTTTATGGAGAGCAGACATTTTATTGTGAATATATTGTATTCATGCAAACACAACTAGCTGATGAACCATGTTGGGTTTTCTGCACCTGATTATTACTTCCACCACAGAGACCTACTGGAGAAACAAAGGAAGGGTCGTGTTTAATAAATTCAAGCCTCGAGCTCCCTAGGTTGGTTAGCTAAGGTTTAGAAACAGCCAATCATTACAGCCAAATTCAATTAGTCTGAAATTTTGAGATGTGTGATGTGATTCAGAGGTCTACGACCAGGCTTAACACAATGTATGGGATATGTGTCCAATTTGTCAAAATCAAGTATCATGTATCCCATACATAGACTGAAACCAAGAAAGAGAACAGAAGGTTACTGGAGTGATGCAGAAGCTGAAAGCAAACCAGTCTTATTCAATCAGCCCGAGGAATCCACGTTTTTTAGTTTTTTAGAAGGAAGCTTTGGAGTAGGGCTACATTGGGAGTGGGACTCATTGGGTCCTGCAGGACCCGTCGCAAATCTCGTGGGAGTGGGCAGTTTAAACATTGCACAGTTCCTTGCAGGGCTGTGCTTTGAGTCTAGAGCATCTGGGGAGCTCTCAGTACAGCAGAGTGTGACATATACCGTGCATACTGTACAGTATATGCTCTATTATAGGGAGACGAATCCAGTGACTAAGAGGTTTAGTGAAGTAATTAACAAGAGAACAATGGGATTTGAGCATCTCAAACGGTAAACTGTGGAGCACAAAAGAGCTCTTGAGTGAGCTAAGGGGGGAGGGGAATATAACATAAAATACACACCTATTCCGTTTGCTTGTTTGCCACCCACATGAGGCGCCTGTCATTCAAGTTATTACCCTCAGTGTGTGTGCATGTGTGGCAAGGGAGTGGCCACCCATACAGAACTGGTAGTCTACAAACAGACAATGCAAGACGCAGCTGTGCAGGGACAGCGCAGAGGCTGAGTAAACACTACTATTACACTAACTACAGGTAGCATCTCTGCTCTCCATCCCTCCTACTCATGTTCTCTCTCTTTCTCCATCTCTGTTTAATGGGTCATCCTGAGCACGGGGAGGTGGGACAGCTGAGATATATGGCTAGCAGTGTGGGGAGCTAATCATGGCCGTCTCTTGAGGTGATAAACCCAGACCGGAGAGGTTTGTGTTGGCGCAGCCTGCAACGGCTCCATAAACACAGTTACAAGCTGAATTTCGACAGCAGTGTTTTGGCCCCTGATTAGTTTTCCATGCCCTAGAAGGCTCACCCTCACAAGTCTGTGTTCCTTTTTTTACCTCAGCAGTGAACACACACCACAGCACCCCAGGAGAATTGCCGTGCACTGACGAGCCCTGTATTGTAAAATGAACGTGTAAAGTAACAAAATTAGGTTTTCCATCCAACTCTGAAAGCTTTGCTGTATCCACAGACTTGATGGTGCGTGTCTTTTTTTACAGGGCTGCGACAAGGCTCTGCATTGAAATTCACCTAACAAAGGCTAATGTCCTGTGACCTATCAAGTTTTACAGCGCATTTGTTTACAAGATGATTCCACAGAGTTAATTGTTAACGCTTTACTGCGAAATAGAGGATCGAGAGACTGAAAGACACCTATAACAGACAAGTGCACTTCCTTAAGTTGAGCAACAGAAAGTAAGGACTGATTATGCTGACCTAGAATGAAATCACTCACGTAATAAATCACATGAGTAAAGTGTCTGCCTGTGTGGGTGACTCAAAAAATCCATCAAGTAGTTAGTTTAAGACACTTCAATAATTAAGTATGATACTACAGCCGTGTGAAATGTATGTGGACATTAACAACATATGACGCATATGAGTCTCCATGATGATACATTGTGATGTAATCTGTGACGCATGAGGGTTGAACTTAATGCACCAGACTGCTGATAATGTCCTGACACAGGCACTAACTTGCCTCTCGACAGAATGCAAAGACTATCGCATACTGGCTTCACCCATATGATACGGTGTCGATTGGCATTTAGTCTGGTTGAGTGAACATTTAACAAAACTCAGGCACCTCCATAAATTGCCAGTGAAGTGGGGATTTACAATCACCTCTGGGGGGGCTACCAATCTTTTCAGCTGCAAATCAATCTGGGAATGAAAGGTGATATGTATTACACTGATATGTATTACATGGAGTAGAAGAGACATACCAGAGTGCCACTTCCATTTGAATTTATTGGATAGTGATTATTGGCGTTGTCGAGCTGCAGAGCAAGGAGAAAATGGCTTGCACTACAAAGTGCTGGGCAAAGGGCCTGCAATAAATCAAAAAGCAGGCTCAATGTAAAACAGACATTCATCAAATAAAAGCAATGCTGTGTATAACTGGACCAATCGAGCGGATGAAACAATTTTTTGTAAAGTAACACCAATCTTAGGGGCCACATGTACAGAATGCAAACAAGTTACGTTTGCAATATAAAATGGAATATTCATAAAACCATTACGTTGAATTAAGGGGGGAAAAACAGTTTATCTCACAGATAGTCTGGCAAAGTCTTGCAAATAAACAGCAGGACAAGTTTTCATTGGTTTCTTAAAACATACTTTTTTCTAAGGGCTTTTCTATGGTATTTGTTGACATTCCAATATCCAAAACTGAATTTTGACTCTTTTAGTTATTAATCGTGGGAATTATCATTAACATTTTGACTATACATCATTTGTCATCATTACTGCATAATTTTTCTTACTGAAATGTTCTTTGGTTTTTATCTCTGTTGATTGCAGGGCATCTTTGTTTTTAGAAGCATTACATAAAACATCCTAGTGTTTCTATTTAGGCCACCATGAAATTCTTCACAGCTACAGCCTAAGTAAAACTAATGGCGAATGATAAAATAGCAAAGCTTTTGATTCAGTTCAGCGTCTCTAAAAATGTGCGCAGCTATGGCCTTGCTCTTGTTCAAAAAATGAAAAAAAGTTTAAATATTTGTTTATTACATTTTAGAGAGTTCCACAATTGAAAATGAATTACTGCATAATTAAGAATGATTCTGTGCAATGGCTAAACATTAAATTAGCAATATAAACCGAGACACATTCTCAACAGCAGATGTGCATATATATCAAAAGGAAATTCACACTGTCAAGCAAGAAAGATGGGCTGAGACGTCACCATTCGACGGTTTGCTTGTGGACAGATGGTGCCATAAAATGACTAGGCAGGCAGCACAGAAGGCATGGACCCCCCCACCACCCCCCATCCTCCTCACACCATACAGAGGACCTCAACCACCCACCACCCCCGTCACCCCCTGGGTTGGAAGCCTGGTCTCCGCCAGAAAAAGACAAACAGAGTGAAGGCATGTGAGCAGAAAAACTGGCAAATACAGAGCTCCATAGATCAATAGCCGGCCAAACAGAGGAAGTTGTTCAGGCTCAGCTTAATCCACAGATATATCATGGGTGGATTTCTAGCAACTGAAAAGAGCAAAAAAATCTAAGAAAAATTAAGCATTGTAGAACTCCAGTAGATACGGCAGGATATGGAATATAACACAAACTGAAAACACACTGTATAAGCAGGTTTTCTCACAGAGAAACAAAGAAACCACCCATACTCTTTAGGTTGAAGTGTACTTATTTTCTATGGGTGGCACTGAGGTGAGGATCTTGGGCTCAACTTTGTATGAGAGCGTAGGAGGGGGGGGTTGAGGGATTCATACTATTCAGCAGGTGTTTCCACTGTTCTAAATCAATTACCTCTAGTCAGTCAGCGCTTAGGATAGGGGGGTATTGTAAATCAGCTTGGTGTCAGGCCAGATTAGTGACTGTAACAGGCTGGGAGTGAAGCTCTTTGGCCAGCAGGGACCCTCCAGAGGACTACATGTGAACCAAGCGGTGGCCTCAGTGCTCAGTGACAGAGCAGCAACTCTGGTAATTGTCTGCCACAATACTTTGTACTAAGGTTGGGCTGTACACGGATGTATACTGTGAAACTGGCAAAGGATTTGCTAAACCTTTTCAATCCCTTTAATATGTCTACTCATTGAAGAAAACACAAATCAATGACCAGAACCGCTTTAAGGCAATATTGGATTTTCAGGATTTTTTTCATCAATGTGATCAAATACCTTGATTTGCCAGGTATTAAATTCAACAGAAATTCCTCTGCGATTGCTTTTGTCTAGGAGTTTATCCATATTGCACACCCAAACTTGGTAAATGCATTTACAGTTCTACAGAAATTAGGATTTGCCTACTTATACTAGCAAAATTCAAATTGGCCATGGAGGGATTAACCAGACTGCTACCACTGGCTATTAATCAAAAGAGTGGTCTTTCATTGACTCATGGGCGCTGGGCGGATGGTCTGTGCTTGTCCAGCTGCTAGCACAAAAGCAGCCCTTTATCTCAGTATGTCCTTTCATGAAAATCTAATTATCAGGAAGTGTCAGCAACAGTATTCCTAAGAACATACCACCATAAAACACAGAGGTGAGGGCATGTCGTTGCAGCTTACATTCACTTTACAACACAGACTGTCCAAGATACTTCATTCTTTGATGGGCATTTCGGGCTTGTGTGTCCTCAGTCAGAGCTGAAGCACATGGATGAAACTGTATATTGGCACAATGGTTTTATTATTACACCGTACAACGGAATATGCAAAAGACATGGGGGGAAAATCCTCTGTGGTCCAAGGTACAGAAGAACAAATGGCGTGTTGACACAGGGAAGGGTTAGACTAACTCAGGGAGGGCTGGGAAAAGCACTCTATAATCAAGCATTTGTGGTGGAAAACAGAGGCATTGTACCCGATGGTGTCTGCGGCAAAGCATAAGGTTCTATTTACAAAGGAGGGCCCCTTGATGAGAAATATGTTTGAAAGAATCTAAAAGGCACACAAACATATGCTATTCTGAGACCCACCTTGAAACAAAAAACTGGCGTGTTGCACAAAGAAAAGCCGAGACTTCTGGTCTACCTGAAGCAGTTAAGACCTAACAGATTTAACATGGGTTAGTTGACTTTGCAATTGTGGAAAAAAAAAGAGGATCCCCAAGTCCTAATCTAACTCCTTCCCTGCCTTCTTTTCCAGACAGCCATCTTCTCAGCCCCTGTCTAACTAGTGAAAAGAGGCAGATTCTAATAAGCCATTCTGTCTTTCTGTCAGTCTGTGTTCCTCTCATTCCCGTTTCTTCCCCTATCTCTCTCTCTCTCTCTCTCTAGCCATGTCTCCTTCTCTGTCTCTTTCTCCCTGTCTGAGCCATGAGCCAGTCTGTTGGAGCAGATGGAACCATATATCCCCATAGCTCTCCGGAGGCCCGAGGATTTAAAATGTAAAAGAGATGAGTGCGGAATAGGCATGGGCCAGTTGATAAAGAGCAAGAGAAGCAGTGACTCTCTGCTTTGACTATGTTCATTAAGCAAGTACAGTACTCACAAAACCTTTGAATTTGCTGTAGAGCATTAAACAATGAAGATGTAGACTCCAAACTCCCCACTAACCTGTCATGTCTCTCCTCAAGGTGCGGTGGTCAGCAGGTTTGTGATTTGAACCTTGAACCTTTCTGTGTGGAGTTTGCACAGTCCAAAGACACGCAGGTGAGTCTAAAATTGCCCATATTTTGTCTGTCTCTATGTGTCAGCCCTGTGATTGACTGGCGACCAGGCCAGTACCCCGCCTCTCGCCCAATGTCAGCTGGGATTGGCTCCAGCCCCTCCGTGACTCTGAAGGATAAGCGGTATGGACAATGGATGGATGGATATGAGCAGAGCAGGAAACATTTGCGGTTTCCAGTTTCAAACGGACAAAAGCTGAAACACTATTTAATTAACTGATTAATCAGTGATCAGAAAACTAATTTGCAACAATTTTGATTACTGACTAATCATTTCAGTAAATGATTAAGAAAATATGCCATATATTCCCTGTTTGGAGCTTCTTAAATGGGTGAATTGAAAACAGAATATGACAATTTAAAGTTAGCCCTCATCTCTGGGATCGTCCATTAATTATAATCAGTTCAGTTCAGTTGAACTGAATTGAAGACACCAACTGAACACTTATCTTTACCAGCCAAAAATAATCAGTAAGTAATTAGGTTGTTAGTCCTGCAGCTTTCTCTTTAAGTTACCTTAGCTGGAAATGTAGAGTCATACCTGCCTTCCTCTACAACTCACCCCAGGCCACCTTTCAGGTAATGAGAAGTATCTGGACACTGTATCTGTCATCTGGGAGAAGATCCTGCTTCGTCCTCTATCTCTGGGTGGCAGGTTGACAGACAGGAAGAGTGAGGAACAACAGGTAGACGACGTTGTGAGCAGTACAATCGATTGCCAGCTGACTAGCAAGGTCCATTATACTGACAGGTCGGAGCCACAACACGACGACCTGCACTCCGCCAACGTCCTCATTACTACCAATGAATCTCTCACTGGGACCAATCTCTCTCGCGCTATCACCCATCTTGCTCTCTCTTGCTTCCTCTCTACAATGCATCTGCCTGGGCAAAGCATAAGACCAAATTTCACACTGTCAATCTGATGGAAGTCTTTTAAAAGAGGAAAAAGCCACATCTAAGCCTCTGCAGTTTGCTTCATGCACTAGGTGAGCAATGGCTACAGAACAAAGACAACATGCGGTAATACAGTTCTTCAGAGCAATGTTCTTGTGTAAAATGCAGCCTAGATGTACATTTAAGCCTATGCATTCGTGAAGAAATTTAAACTGTCTGCAAAAGAAAACTTGTACCACAATGAACATTTCTCTCACCGTCACCCTGTCTTTCAGCTGTGCTACCAGCTATCCTTGTCCTTTTTTAACCCCACCGTCCTCCTAGTTATTCTGAAATCCTTAGTCCTTGGAAGACTTGTTTATTCCTTTTCCCCTACCCCACCCCTCTCCCTCACAGTACAGCTACAGATAGTATTTACCTGCAGCTGAGACAGCCTCCAGACTATCAATTACCACCAGTGTAGAGTCACTGTTCTGCAGCTTGGCTAACAAGACATATACACACAACACATTCACACAGTGCACACACACACACACACACAAAGATCTCTTGGACACATCCAGTTAGAGAAATTCTCAGTTAACCGAGAGTCAAAGGATTTTACTGACTAATCAAATAGTTCAGTGAAAATCCACTTCCACAAGACTGAATACATCCAATCAAGCAAACTGGTATTTAGATAAAGTACTCTATGAAAGAAGAAATTATGAGTGAATATACCATTCTGCTATCTTCAGAAAATAATCTAGCACCATTTATGGAAAAAATCTGTACAATTCAAAAACTGGGTCACTTCAGGAATTACAATCACAAGTTGAAAAATGAACTACGAACCCTAAATGACAGCCAAGCTAGTGCTGTGCTATGCAGAGCCATGACTCAACTTTGGACTCACCAGTAAACTTATATACCATTCAAGGATATGTGGGTGAAATTGCACAGCTTGCAAATGATTACAAAGTCAAAAAAAAGCAAAAGCACGCAAAACTTTGAGCCCTCACTTCTATCCATTTGTATAGTTGTGATGTCTGACTGGTCTACGACGTGCTGAAAACGGAGATGTCACCAAATTCTTCCTGACATGCCATCTCACTGTCTGACAACGATTAGACTGAACACCAGGCCGTCGCACATACAGAAAGACATGCAGGGACAGGACCTGTCACTCACCCCACCAGATCCACCCTGATGCCTAAAGTGCCTCTGTCAGGTCAACAAATGAAAAGCCATCACAGCCAATGTTGCAGTCATCAAGCTTAAGTCATTCCATAGACTGGTTAAATGCTATCTTGCCAGGCCCTGTTAAACTTGGTTGAGCATGTCTGGGATCAAGACGTCACTTTTGATTTCCGGGCTCAGTGCTTTGTTGATGCACCATCACAGGAGTGTACAACCATCTCGGAAACTGAATTCATATGGGGGGCATAGTCCAACACTGCCTGGCAAAACTCGTATGAGGACTACAGCCTGATAACTAGCAATGCTTGGTCACGTAGCTGGTCCATACAGCCCAGTGTAAGCCTGTGAAGAAAGATCTGAGGAAGTGAATTCCTTTTAAGTGAGCCATCATGTCTAGCCGCAGCCGCAGCAGTAATGCAGTGATCATTAGGATAACATATTCGGGTCAATGAGCTAATGAATGTGCATTAAGATTGGACTGTATGGAAACTGTCTGTAAAACAACACTTGGAGACATTTAAAGCTCACCATCAAACCATTAAAACCACTAGCCGCATCATATACAGAGCAAAGGGGACTTTTTCGTGCGTTGCCCAACATGTGGATTACTTACCTCGTACATATTATTAGTTGGCCTTACCAGCAAGCTTAAAGGCAATTCCATGGTTTAAATATTCATCTTGGCACTTAAGTTGAGTTTCCAGGGATGAAATGCAAGGGGGGGGGCTTTCCTATGAACTACACAGAGGGAACTGGTTATCCCTTTACTTCCCCTTTCCTCAACCAGTCCTCTTGTCTGACTGTCAGCCGAGGAAGTCAAGTCTCCCATGTTTACTAATGTAGAAGCAACCCCTTTATCAGGGAAGAGATTTGTACGGAAGAGGCAGGGGATTAGCCATCAAATTACCAGGCAGACAGCATCCCTGCTCCAGGGTTGTGAAGCAGTAATCTCTGAGGCTGAAGGGGGAGATCCAGATAAAGGTTTGGGATTGGTACTGGGGAACTGCAAACTCCAAACTGTGCATAAGTAAAATATGAAAGCATGTTTCAGGGCACATTTTTTTAAGCAAGCCCCCCTGAACTATCTCCTTTTATAGGACCAGATCACATATATAGTTTATTCCATGGTGTTGGGGTATGTGGTATCATTACACAGTCCAACACCATCGTTGTGCACAACTTTTGACTCAAGACTCTCAAACAGGAATGCTGTAGCTAGGCAGGGCTAGTGGAATTAGACTTCACTGGCCTTGCCTATGGTTCTTGCATTGTCACCTCGCTGCCCTCCCTTAAGCAAGCAGTGCTCTCCTCAGAGAATACCTCCTGGACACAGGAATGTTTCATCAACGCCTCAGCCCCCAGGATCCTTACAGGGCCACAGTGGGCCAACAGGCGCTGCACAGGCAGGCTATAAATAAGTCAGGCATTATAATGAAACCAAATGAATCTCCATCCATCTTCCCAAAACAAGCCAGGGACCTCGGAGTTCTACAGGAAAAAGATATATTGCCTGCATTTGAGGAAGAACCACAAGATGAACAAAAGCCACATGTTACACTGATGCTTAGCATGCGCCACAGTAAAACATGAAACACACGTGCCATGTTCTCATATGCTAGTATAAGTACATCCAAGCCTATGTATGGCTAGCCAAGACTGTGAAGATTTACTGTTCCATTATATGACAGTCCTACTGGCTGCTATTTGAGATCAGCACCAGTGGACTGTTGAAAAAGAAGTAATAACTTTAGAAGAAGTGACAGGAGGGCTGATAAAGTAATCAAGTAGAATGTCGAGCCTAAGCCAAGCATTTGAAAAAATTGGGAGGCTGAGCAAACAAGGGTGGTAGTGGAGGCAGAGGGATAAATCAGCCACATGACTGTAGTCCAAGAACTGAGCACCAAATAAATCAAGCCTACATTCAATTTTATTTGCTTTGCTGCAGTTTAGCATCACAGTTATTCCCTTATACTCAAGAGCAAGGTAAAGCTGCGACCTTTAATTCCCTTTAATCGAAGTCCAAAAGCAACCAATCTGACCTCGTCTCTCTGCAGAAAAAAAAACTATACTAGATGTAAGATATTAGCAGCATATCATACAGTAATTCAGCAATATTACATCAACAAAATTAACCAACAGGGCAATGATCCCTAGTCTTCTCCTATTTTCAGAAAATAGCTAAGGGCATGACAGTATTAATATCTGTCAATGTATGTTTCAAACCCACATCGCTGCACATTTCACATACACAAGCATAAGCTTTGGCCTTGTCATACATACAGAGTACAAAAATGCAGCTGCCCCTGAAAATGTAGGCTGTTTCAATCAATGTGGAGGCGTAATGGGATGATGTGGAATCGAAATGAGTTTTGTGCAAGGAGGGAAATGTCCTCTCTGACAAAGCAGATTTGTGTTCCCATTGCACATGGTTGCAATGCATTGAGTTGAGGATTAAATGAAAGGTGCGAGGCTGTGAGCACAAAGCAGACCTCAGATGGCTAGCTATAATTGGGTATAAATTGTAGATAGATACATTTAAAGGCAGAGTAGCATATATAATGTAAAATGTGTACAGAATAGAGCTTAAAGTAAGAAAAGAGATCGATATGAAGTCTAAGCACCATCATCCATGTTTTCAATTCACTGTAAATGGACAATGAGCTACAGCTACACTGCTCCAGATGCATCAGGATTTTATGAGACAGTTTCTGTTCATCACTGACTGGCAACAAAAATAACATCACCTTCTTTAAAATAGACCTGTCTGCTTATTAGGATATGATCTTGTGTCAAAACCTTAGTGTGTGTTTAGCAAGCCTGAGTGAATGTCAAAGCGTACGTAGACATAGTTCAATCAAATGAGCTCTCTGCTTGGGGCAGCTGAGGAAAAGCGTTCTTGTCAAAACACTGATGATTTTAGTGATAAAGAAAGCCCTTTTTTCTAGACCTTCTCCTCAGCACCTGTCACAATGAATGAGTGACTGTGCACAAGAAAGAAGTGTCACAACTGAGACCAAAAAGTGACTATCAGCACAGCTAACACATCACACAGGCGGTAACCGCTGATTGACATCGCATATTACACAGGACATATCTGGCACACTCACCCCTAGCTGCATGAATATCTTATTTAGTACAGATGAGAGGATTGACAATTAGGCTTTGTCATCATAAAACAACTACTCATGACCTTGACACTATGAGGCAACAGTTTCTGACACATACATTTGTTTATTTTAATCATAAATAAGTCCATTCTTCAGCTACAGCATCAAAGCTTTGAACTGTAATAACCCTACTCAAGCTAGTAGGTTTTCTTTCTTCTTACAGTATGTGTCATAGAAAAATGTCTGGCTCCACTGACACAATTGCCCTGGCAGACATTGATCTGTGATTGTAAGCAACCTCTTTCATGTCCCAACTGGGACTAAAGTGACTAAACAGATCCATCATGCGTTAACAGGCCATTAAGCATCACCCAATTCACCGATGATGAGAAATCAAGTTCTATGGAAAAATCCATATGCTCAGCCCATAATTACTTTTGAGGAATCCGATGGGGAGAGAGATTGAGTGATTGACTGTTCCACACAGAGTAATTCATTCAAAAGGAAAAGCTCCAGCCAAGGCAGTTATTTAAGAGAAGGAGATTTTGTGTGTTTGGTCAGGGAATCTAATAAGGAGCAGTGGTACACAAAGGACCGTAATTATTTCCGCAGCTCACTGTCCTAGACATCACTTAATGTTTCTCTGGGACATTACTGGTGACAAACTGACTGAGGAACAGTCGTAAAAACTGGAATGAGGGGGTCATTGGCCGGCACGGCGGAGGTGAGGTGGGCCGACCTACAGGTCATCCACTGTGGACAGGGATTTGTTTGAAGAAATGACAATTGCTGACAGTTTTTTTTGGTCTTTTCTTTATGGTACTGTGCAACTGAACAGACATTTCAACAAGTGTCCATCTTGAGTTTTGCCTCAAGGTCATTTTTTAAATCAAGCCTTGGTTCCCACTCTAAGGCAAGACCAACAGTGAGGGCAGCACTCCTGAATCATTGACTAAAAAGGAAAAATATAAACAATAAATAAATAAAAAGCAAACACAGCTTTGGTACAATTAAGAAAGAAAACACACAAGTTCCCACTGCAGTGTGACAGACCTGTGGGGACGTCTAGCCGTTTCAAAGGCCAAACAAAACGAGACAGACATGTTGTCAACACTACATCCTTTGAAAGCTTAACACAGCTTTGATGGAAAAGAGCAAGTTGCATAAAGGATATTTTTCTCAGTGACACCAGCTCTTTGTATTGAGCAACAAACTTATTGTGCAACTACCACATTGTGACCAAGAACCAGATAAATTCAGTCCAAAAGTTTCTCATTCAAGCGTGTGAAAGTTTTATGTTGTAATAAAAAAAAGTTACAACAAAATTACAGCTGAAGGGGACATTTAGAGCTGGTCGTTCTTTGCTGAAATGAAAGTTCAAGAAGTATAAAAACTTTTGAAATGTCTCCTGTTGAGCCTTTCCCTTTGAAATAAGAGGTAACTGACACCCACAATAAGAGAAAACAAACTTTAAACCTTTAAACCACACTTGAAGAAACATGTATTACAGGTTATACTTTGGTGAAAGCCAGGCTCAAACATGTTTTAAGAATTATAATTTGTGACTTCCAAGGTTCTCCTCTAAAATTATCTGAGATTTCAAAGCCTTTCAGTGTCTCCTAACAGGAATTTTTGTCGCTGAAATTTAACCCTCCAGATTGCCCAGGGAGATAAAGACAACTGGAAAAACAGGTTGTTTGGCCTCAGTGTAGGCCTAATGCAGTAGAACGGCAGGGTGCCTCACCTTAGCAGCGGTAGCTAGGGGACATTCTATGGCCCTTCTATTCAAAGTCCTCTGAATACGTAGGGGAGGGCTTGCACCAGACAGGGCAATTTGCCAGAGAGCCAGCCAATAGAGCTAAGCCAAGACGAGGTTAAACTATTGTTTTGGCTTAACAAGCAAGAGTGAGCAAGGACAAAAGAAAGGGAGACAAAAGAATAGTAAGAAAATACCTGACCATTGAAGTGTAACACATCAACTTAATTTGTTACTTTTATGATAAGAGGCAAGTTGGAAAAGGTATATCATATCCTGAGATGAAAAATAACACATAGTGGAGCAAGGATATGTAGATGAATAAAGTTCAGAGTTTAGGACAGCCCTGCCAGTTTAAAAAATATACCTGTGCCTCATGTAGTTTTTCAAAGTAACAACTTTTTGTTCCCATCACTCACAAGTTGTAACAATTTTGTAGTGCAAAATTCACTTACCAATGCATGTCAATTAGGTCCTCTGAAATAAAGTCTTTTCATTCCTTATTCCACAGAGAGAAAAAGTATCCAAAATCTAGAACAGAAAATCCAGCAGGATCCACGAATGATTATCCCTGAAAAAGTGTGTGAGTCAAAAGTAGTCACCAGATTCTGCTTAGTTATTCCATTCACAGCGTTTCATTAAACCAGAGGAACTGTCTTTTGGCTCTCCGGCGATACGTTTCCAGTTGTGGCTATGGCAATGCGGTTTGGGGAGAGATCCTTCAGAGGCTGAGCTTGTTCACACACTGAGCGGGTATACAGGGGCTGCCTGGGAGAAGCCAAACCCACCATGTGATGTCACTGGTGTCAGATTTCAGTGTGAAGAGGGAGGAGGCTGCAGGGCCTTACCTTTCTGAACTTTGACCAATGAGAGACAATTTTGTAGTGCACCTGCATGCAGAAAAAACTGTTTGAGGAACTGGCACACGTGATGTTATGTATTCCTGCAGCTTAGAGACTCCATTATGTCTTATCTATTGACCACCTTCCAGGGAGAGAATGTGACCTAATGTAAGCTTGTATGCAGGCTTATCCTAAACCGGACTAAAAGACGGAGGCTATCTGGCATGTCCAACATAACCAATTCTGCTTTTAAGTGGAACTCCTGCATTTATTTAAAACCAATTCACCACGTCATTATCACTGAAGCTAAGGGGTTAACAAAGTGCGACCTTGAAATGTACAAGCGTTCCCACAGGACTGTGCCAGTACACCACATTCAGAAACATGTTTTAAGAATAATAAACTTGTTTCTAAAATAATTTGTCCCTCTCTCTTTTCCTAAAAAAATTGAGGGAAATAAAAATGCTAAATCCCCATTCTTAAATCAGCAAGGCGTTGAGTATACAAACACACAAACACACACTCAACCCCCCAACACACTGGTTCTCGCTCCCTCCGGTCAAACTCTGCTAGCCATGGAGCTAATCATCCACAACAGATGTTCAGAAATGTTCAGTTGGATTTATGACAGAGCTCAGAGGAACAGCCAAGTCAGCCTCTGGTGCTGTTTTTCTCTTCCGTCCTACAAGGACAAGGGATTGCACTGAGAGAGGATGTCAGCACAACCATTCTCTTCCCCAAAAATTCCCTCGCTCTCTGAGATTCACCATCCGAGACGACAGCGCCTTAATAGATCACAGAGCCTCGGGGCCTTGGGGAGAGGTTTGCTCATTTATCCCAATAATACTGTGTGGACTGTAACTTGACTCATCCAGCAATGCTTCAACAATGTTTCGCCCTCAACGTAATGATGTTGTTTTTTTTTAATATATATATATCAGTGGCTTTGCTGATGCTGCAAGCCATGACCTAGTCCGAGACAAACGTTTGTCGATGAAACCATACATAATATCATGTTCTATTAATAATTCAGTTACACATTACAACCATATCATAGTATGTTAGCAATTTCTCCAAGAGGAAAAAAACATTAAAAATTGCCATAATATTTGTTAGTGTAAGTTGTATTAATCTGAACAGGGCAGTACTGTTGCTATATGGTGACAGACTTAAGGAAACTTGATATTGATAGTGAGGGTTTAAAAAGAATGTACAAGGGTTTCCACTAAAAGTAGCCATGTTTAATGTCTTCTAGGCTTAAACTCTGCTGAAGGAAATGGCAAACTGCAATGTGTTCTACATTTCTCTTTGTTGTTAACAATGGGAGACAGTCTGATTTTACTGGAGGCTGCAGATCTGTGCACACAACAGAGTTCTCAGCAAGAGAAAGAATTGTTTTATCTTTAACTTTCCTTCTAGTTTTGAACAAATGGGATGTGGGTCATCTGATTAAACATTAATTTAATTTGCACGGCCTATCATATGAATATATTTTATATGATAGTTTGTGCTGCAGTAATCTTACTAATAAAAATGGGATCTCATGCAGACACCGTGGACACAAACTTTTTGTTTTTGCATCACCACTATCTGCAAGAAAGAGAACAACCAATCTGGACATTTTGGAAACCTCTCATTCCTTACAAACTCAGTTTGAGTTTGAGGGAACCTTCTGGAGAATAATTATTAGACCCACACACCCCTGAGGAGAGGAGAAAAAGTATTTTTGTGGGTGTAAAGAGTCTGTGCCAACTCAAATGTCACATTCATCTGAGATCAAATCGCTGAACAAATTACACAGTGGTAAAAGGTAAAAGTATTATCTGCTGATGGTCTTAACAGCAGAGTGGGAGAGAAAATTTATTGTGAGCTACAGCAATATGGTGTAGTGTCTCAGTTGCACATGTGTTATTTCATCTCTACTTTATTCTCATTTTAGCACAATGTAAAACTCAAAATACAGATGGACTCTAGCAGTAACCCCAATGGCAAGATTAAAACTGTTGCCTCAAGTGAGTTCTTGAAGCTCAGGCAGTTTTACGACTTATCTTTTGCCCCACCCCCAAGAGCTTGAACAGAGTTGGAAACACCCCCTACCAAGTCTGAGAATTTATAACATTGTGACAACCACCCATCCCCCACTCATTTCATTAGCCTGAAAAAAGGTTGACAAAGTCTTCAATTTGAAGGAGCCACCCCCTCCCTGACTTAAGCCTGTGAGCTAACAGCACCAAGCTAACAGATTCAAGTGAAAGATTGATTTTGTGGAATCAATGATTTTTTTTTTTCTGGCTTTTCAGACGTATTTTGTGAATTATGGCATGTACAAAATCTGCTGTGCAGCTCCAGGGTTATCTGCAGGTGAAGAACACCAGGATCAAGCCAGACACCTTAGTTCCTATGTGGTAGCTACAGTCACCATCTGATGGGAAACTGCGCTGGCTCCTGCAGGATGAGATGAATCACATTGGCCCTGGGCTTTATCAATATAGCTGTCTGCCCCATCTAACAAGTTTGCCAAAACATTTTAACAAGGTTCAGCTTGGAGGTAAAAAAAAACAAGTTTCTTGGTGCAGGGCGAGAAGAGCACACACTGACTGAATAACTGATGTGTATCATTAAAAGAATATACTGCATTTATTCCATTTTAAAACACTACATACTGTGATTGCCTAAAAACCTCATCTCAAATTATTGACCTATCATCTAAAGTAATACATTAAAAATAATTCTTTAACATTCTTCTTTAATTCATCCAAATAAATGTGTCTTATCTCCCCACTCGGAGGGGTCACTCAGAAACACAATCCTGGCTGCATGCCAGTGAAAAAATGCTGACCTGCGTTGTAAACACTGAGCTGTGAAAGTCAGTGTGTTGCTGCTGATGGGCTCTTAAGACTAGCACTATGTCATCATGTCCAAAAGCACAGCTGGGCAACACCTGTTCGCTTCGAATTCTCAGCCCAATTCACAATTTACTGACGCTTGGCTACTGTCGTCTGTTTGTTAGCTAATTTACCCCCAGATTGCAATCATGGCGGTGTCTATATCACATACATACAACATATTATAGCTAATAAAATGGATTAAGGTTACTTGCAAATCATCAATGCAACATTCAACCTCAGCTTGTGATCTGGGACAAGATAAATTAGCTTAAGCTCCACAGGAAGCATGTGAAAGCTATACATCTAATTATATCAAACTGTGCCATTTTCCTTTTTGCAAGCCACCAATTATCTATCTGTTAGGAGAACAAAAGAGCAGCATTTGAATGTAGTATGTTGTCCGAGTTACACAAATATGAATGAAAATGTCTGTTCTGTCCAAAGACCAAGGGCAGACTTTTGGCCCCCGAATTTTCCTCAGGACTGTCTGCAGATAACGATGGCGCCAGCGCTGAGAGGGAAGGTGATGGCACATGGCAACAGGAGGTGTGAAAAAGACAAGGACAGTGGGAAACAGAGCACATAAAAACACAGATAAGATTGGCTTCACATTGCTGACCTTCAGTGAGTGCCTGCGTGTGTACGTGCCTGTGTGTGTAGAGCATGTGAACGTATGCATGTGTCCCTGTCCCTGACTGTTTGGGAGGTGGGTGTGCTTGCGTGCCTATATCGACTTGTTAGTTACAGACAGAATGAGAGTAGGGGAAAAAATAAGACTACGACAAGATGGGTAGAACTGATAGAGGGACACACCTATTTTCCTGCTACTCGTTGAAAATCAAAAACAACGAGCGCTCTCCATTACACTCTGCTGCTGACAACTGGCGGGGCACGTTCTCTAAGGGGAACAGCGGAGCGTGCCGCCGAATGCATGAGACAAATCATTTTTATCTGGGACCCTGGCGGGTATTGACAAACCGGGGGTGCATTTAGATAGCCCAATTAAAATGGGGAAATGAAGCGACATTGAGGCACTTTACTGCGCTGTGCCCCCTCTCCACCCTCTGGCCCCCTGCGCTCCCCGAACCTCTCCAGAGACTGCCTTCCTTGCATACTGCACTCAGTGAGGGGTACGGGGTGGTAATGAAAGCAAAGAAGCGGGTGGCTCATAAAATTAGTTTTGAGGTGAAATATGCAATGCAGGAGGAAGGTAGTGACATTTGTGAGAAGCAAGAGTGAGCCCAAGTGACGTGGCACCATTGTTATTGTTTCATCTTGCATGCCTAATTTTTGCCTCTAGCGCTGAGGAGATCCTCAATGGGTGGCAATGCACATAGCAGGGTCAAGAACAGCATGCAAGGCAAGGGACTCAATGCAACACTGTGCAACTTCAAAGGGTAAGTTGGCAATCAATGATATGGATGTTGGCTCTATTTATCCAAATGTGTCTTGGCGGGTGACCTTCAATGTCATCCACTCCCTACTCTATAGCCTGCATCATTCAATTCACCTCTTTTCTTACCTGAAAACATCTCCCCCTGGTCTAATTTCCAGACCTCTATTTGTCTTTTTGATCAATGATCATTCCACTGAGATTACTGTCAGGTGCACTTTTGGAGGAGATAGCCACCTCAGCACAGACACACAACAAAACTCTCATTCATCAGTTTCCTTCAAGTATACCAAAAGGTTACAAGACGATATGTCTCACCTTTTGTGTAGGCAGAGAGAGTGATAGCAGAAGCAGCCTAGTTAGTTCTTCAATCAAGGAAAAGTCAGCGTGGAGAAAGAGAAATGCTGTGGTGTGCTGTGACCAGCTGTTCAGCAGTGTTACATTTCACAGGCTACCATCAACAAATCCTCAAAGATTCAAGCTGTTCCTACAACGTATCCTATTCTCTGATGTTATTGTCAGCGGATATCTGATAACTCTATTTCTTTCATGACGCATTTCTCCGTGAATGTTTTCAAACCATGTCTTCATCTCATGTTAAAAATTGGCAGCTAGAAACTCCGTTTTTGCGTGTCAGTTTGTAAAATGTTGTTGATAATTTGCCCAATCATCTTAAGAGAATAAAGAAACCACCACCAAACAGCAACATTTGTACAAAGATTTGCCGGACAATAACAAATACTGTCTTTTTTAAATGTGTTTTAGCGTGCATTTTCCTCTACGAGAGACAGTCCAATTCAGATAAAAGATTAGAAAATAATGCTAAAAAACCAGCAACAAAACGAGCGCAAAACTTGCACACAAACATTAGAATGGGGTATTACTTTCTGCAGTATCTCAGATGGAGTAAGCATGCTGTGTGCTGAGGAGACTTTGATGAATCTGAAAAACTTTCAGTGAGAATTTCCTAATAAAAGCCCCACAGAGCAGTCTCTCCCAACCTGTGGAGGCTACACTTTGTCTCTGACAAGACAGCCTTCCAGATGCTTTCCCTCAATAAATTCCAGCCTCACACAAAGGATAAGGTGGTAGCACTCAAGAAGATAAGTAGCCTGACTGGCTACAGTGAAAAGTGTTAGCTTCATGGATGTTCAATGTTAGTATGTTCAACCACACAAAAACAACCACATGTGGGTCTGTGCAGTACTTCTCTCATTTCTGTGGAATAATTTTCCACAGAGCACACTGGTGGCGTCCTAATAAAGCATTTTATTATTGCAATATTTCCCCTTGGCATGCAAGAAAAACAACTCGGACACAAAGGGATGCATTCAAAAACACAAATCAACTTCAGCATTGGTAATAGCTCTCATTAGGAAATCTCCCCAAGCTTTGCACCACAGTGCATTACTTTGCTGGAATCAAAAGAAGGGGGATATGAAATTATTCCCTCTGTTGGAGAAGGCTGATTCCACGGCTAAAAGGAAATAAACCACAAATTATGAACTACCCTGTTGCATAAAAAATTGCAATGTGTGGATTACTTGTGGCTTAGGCTGTGTAAAGAAAGAATTTAATAGTTCGAACGGAAAACATGATTATACTAACATGTTGGATATCAAAACACACATATCCAATACCCGTTCTAAACCTTTTGAAATAGTGAGACTAAGATTTATAACAACGTAAGATTGACAGTACTGTGTAGGCGGTATCAGATTTTTATTTCCCCCAAGTAGTAACTAAATGTTAACATTTAAACATAACCACTAGTCTCTGAGATTTTTCAATTGAACTGCAGCCAATTTATTTTTTAATGCTTCACTATCTTAAATTAAGTTAATTTCTGCAGCATCAGCACCAGTTACATTGGTCCAAATGTGTGGAACAAACCTAAAAATACCCATAAAAGTTGACCTGTTTGTCCCAAACATAGACATGAACATGCATACGTCCACACACACACACACACACACACGCACACACGCACACACACACACATTCCACACACACACCATTTCAGAAAAAGCCTGCCAAATAAAAGAGTAATCCATCACTCGTGCCATTTTGCATTTGCAGGATCCCTTTCTTCAACAATGGCTTGACTGACAGTGAAAGATAAAGGCCCTCTGTTGACCAAGAGAGTGAACACATCAAAGCTGAAAGAAACTAAAATCATATGATATTTAAGTAGAAAATGACGAAATGCCTTAATCCAACCTTGGGTTTAAGGCTAGAATTAAGACTGGATTTTCTATATTTAAGAGATATTAAATGACATGCAGAAGCCAATGAGCGTCTTCCAAATGGATTACATAGTGTTTTTGCATACAGCCAATGAATGACCAAATAACTGACCAAAGCTAAAGAATAATCTGAGCCTACACAGTTTTACAGGAAATGTTACTGCTTTTGTCTTCATTAACCATTCATAGAGGGGAGTAACAAATGGTCTTCATCTGACTGACTAGAAAGCTAGCCCAAAAATAATTAAGGAAATAAAATATTCAACATAAAACTTCTTATTATAGTATCAGTGCCTCATAAATTTAAAGAGGAGATATGAGTGGATTAATCTGAGTGCTAATGGAGAAGAAAGCCAGACATTTCCCGTTTCTCCCATTCAACTTCATTTAGCCTTTTAAGAATTACACCTTCTATTACTTATCTCTGGGATTTCTGGCGCAAACTGGGTTCAGGGCATTGGTCTCCATTGTTGGAAAAGAGCAATCTGTGGCTAAAGGAGCAAGCTAATGATGACAAAGATCTGAGCTTAAGTGCTCCCAGGAGAAAGTACAATTTTTCAAATAGTCCAGAGCCCTCTGTGCCATTTTTACCTTTTGGTGGTGAAGTTTTGCTAAATGTACAAGTGCTAAAGTGCTGTGCTCTTCAAGATGAGAAAAAAAAAACCACACACACAAAAAAACACTGTACCTCAGAGACAGACATGCCTGTGAAAACCTTGACTGAGGAAAATACCTGCACATCCCAACCTTACTTCAGACAGCAGTGAAAACTCTAACCACCAAGCTCCAAACCTTACAAAGATTTCCATTTCTAAATATACCTCAGGCAATTCAATCTAATATTTGATAGGTTTTACATCATGTCACTGGCAAATTTGTAACTATCAAAAAGCTGAAAAAAACCTTACACAGAATGTCATCCTTATATTTTTGCCTACAGCACAATGTCTAAGCTTACTAAGACCTCTGGGATTTTGACAATCGCGTCAGGCCAATTGTCAGATGTCAGAGGATCATATGAGTGAAAAACTAAGTACTGACAACAAGGATGTGATCGGTGACATAAAATAGAAATGAAAAACATGTCTCGTTTTAAATCAAAAAGACTCTTAACTATATTTAGAAAGTTTTTGTAAATTCTAGATATTCTCTCAATTATTTACTTTATCAAATTTTACATTGTTGTCTTCACAGAGACAGTAGCATGGCTGTTACACTGACACCCCTTGACAATAAGCATAATAGTTGTGTACTCTTTAAAACCTGTGGATGCAAGACCATTTGAATGAACCGAATCCACTCAATTGATATCGCCTTCAATGCTTACTGCTGAGGGAAAAATGTCAAAGGCAACATTTTATGGGCTTTTGTTTCATGATCTTCAAATACTCTATCTAAAATTAGATAGATTTGTTCTTATCATGGGTATTTAAACTGGGTGCAGCAATGGGATAAGCATTCCTTGAGTTACTGAATTCCATTTAGGCTCCATACCGTCTGACCCACCAGCATGACATTGACAGGGCCACCATGTAGGTGACACCGAAGCACCCTAAAACAATCCCCACTTCCTATAGTAATCAAATATTTCAGGCCGAGGTCAAAGTCATACTGCAGGTCACGCTGTGGGAATTGCTACCCAGTAAACACGGCATGCCATCATGATCACAGATCAGACTTTAAGAGGTGCTGCATGGCTTAAAGTTAGACTGTCAAAAAAGGTATGACCCCCACTCGTTCCACGAGTTGATCTCTCTGCTGTGAGCCATGCAGCTGATCCCATCAGACAGCCCCAAACTGAAATGGTAGGTGAACCGTGATGTAATTTCCTCCAGCATCTCCTGATGCGTTTCGCCTGGTGCTGGCCTATGAAGAGGCTTCCTGCTAGGAAAATGTTCAGATCACTTCTGATCTCTGTAATGACTTTTGCCACTCCGGTTAAATCTTTGACAATATTACGAACACCACTGCAGTGGACAAATGCCACCTCTCTGTCACTGTGTGGGAACTGCTGGGGTTATACTTGTCTTTTCAATGTGACCATAGCGTTTAGATGTGGCAAAGGTGAAAACAAGTGTGACCACACTGATGCGTCCACATTTGACACTTAAATGTGAACTCTCTGTATGGATCAATAATCATATATGTGTTTTCACATGGTATTTTTAATACAAACACTTTCAACATCTAGACTGTGGCCAAGTTATGTCCCCCCCATTCATGAGATGTGATGACAAGCCATTTGTAGCCTGGATCTCACATTTCAGGTGTATGCAACAAAATTAAGCAACCTTGTATGTTGTTTGCAGGGAAAATACAGGTGTAACCATCACAGTGCTGAGTGTAACTTAAAAAATAATTAAACTCTGTACATTAAATAGATATTTGAAGGCTAGTTGTATGTGTGAGGGCTCAGTGGGTAAACATGCTACATGTGGGATAGAGCATCCTGGGAATAAATGTTTCCATTGTAATACTTTGTCCCTTCCCCATAAAAAGACAGTAGCATAAAATAACATGAATATCCCTCAGTATAATGTAAAAACCGCAAACATACAGCCTTACTTCAGACTTAAAAACATTTTAACCTGCACACATAATATTTCTGCAGGGCTATTGTATCAGATTCTATTACACTGTGCAGGTGTTAATGTTATTGTGTCCACCCCCTGTACATTACTATGGTGATAAAAATATATTCTTGGGGAAAATAACTCCTCTAGAAACCCTATGCCTAATTTTCCAGGGGAGAGGTTTAGAAATTGTGTCACCAGATGGCCAATTCTTGTGGGCGGACAAGCCACCATGGCAGAAAAATATGCTCACTGCTGAGTTAAACTAACCCTGCGTCCCTTAAGTGACTATGGAAATTAGTCTATATGTCAAATACCCAAAACTAAATTGGTAATTTGAATCAAGTGGCTAAACAGTAACTAAATAATACAAGTGGGGGAATGAGAATAGTCTCTGGGGCAAAATATGACTCAAATTTTCAGTAGCAAGTTGGTCAGCCACATCAAATCCCAACAATTAAAACTGTCTGGGGTGTCACATTAGCTTAATGCATTCATTTAAGGAGGAAACTTACCTCATCCAGTCTGCCATTTGATTGCATATAGTATTATCAGTTGTTCAGCTGATTGAGTTGGGAGTATAGCCTAGATTTGTGGATTTCCCTATGTGCACATTTGTCTTGTCTCGTCTGGCGACCTTTCTTAATATACTAACTGACTCAAAATCCTGTAGCTTTTTCTGGATAAAATAACACAAAGGCTTCCATTTGCAAGTGCAAACAGGCCAGGAAAATCCAATCAATACACATTATCGGCTCAGTGAGGGCCAGGACTTGTAAGAAAACAAAGATCTAGTTTAAGGGAAAACCCTTTGAACATTCCACGTTAACTCTGCTGCAAACCTTTTTTGTACATCATTTGTGTCAAATGGAGACCACACTATAATTTCCACATGTAAAGCTTAAATTACATCAGCTTTCCACAGGCACAGCACCCCAGTTAAGATGAAAATAATCAGAGCAGACAAGAAATTACAAAAACATGCTGTGACCTTTCAAGTCTGAGGGGGAAAGGCTGTGTATACATTTACAAAATGAGAGAGGACAGTAAAAAAAATTCCCATCACAGAAATTGGAGTGTGACTAATGGGTAGTGAAAGAGCTGGTCTCTAACCTGAACTCCAAAATAATCTTGCCCAAGTCTCCATGGCCACTTTGGGGGAGCAGTGGGGGGGTTGACAAGGGAAATGGGGGACCACCTGCACACCCAGCAGAGCCAGCTCTGTACTGGCACCACCATTTGTTACGCTCTGGATTCCCATTACTTCAGAGCTAGGTTGGCTGGGAAATCCATCTCCTGGTGTCACGTTTATCAAACTTCTATGCAAACTGCACAATTTGGAAAGGGGGAGAAGGATCACAGTCATGCTGGAGCCTATGGAGCACGAAACACAGTACATCAAAGTATGAAGGCTCACCTAACTCTGATCTTGTGTTTCCTATGTTAACTTAAATATTAAATATCATAACGTAATTTTAGGACATTGTGAGGCCTAAGATATAAGCCTCCACATTTAAATTTTAAGCAGCAGCATTATATGCATGCAAAACAGCCTCAGCAAGCTTAGTGCCAGTTCCAAATTTAATAGGCACTTGACACACAGTGGAAGCTGCTAACGGAGGTAATATATGCTGTATATTAGAGGGCAGCATTAGCCAAGCCTGGTTTGAATGCCAGCTGGTAGAGTCTGCCGCAAAGAGAAAGGCCTTTAACTCTGAAGAATTTAATATGAACGGAGCACTGGTCAATAGTGACAGACTATAATTCCAGGTGCTGATGCTATTGGATCAGCACCAATACTGACCTAATTAAGGTGTCGTGATAGCAGGCACTCCTATAAGATCCCCTTTAAATACTGTATCCTCGTTATTGCTGGATCGAGCCTCTCAAATGCAAACATTGTGACCCATTTCTCTTTTACATCATTGTAAATTTAATACTTTTGGGGATTGAAAACAAAGAATTCTGATGCTACATTAGCACTTGGGAATGCTTTTTTTTTTTTTTTTACTATTGTCTGGCATTATAAAGGCAAAAACTGTCAGTCGAGTAATCAATAACGACTGACATTGTACAGTTGAGAAGTAAGTGAGTAGTTAAATCCTCATGTTAAAAGAGTGATCCCAACCAGTTCCAAACCTATACAAACATATTCTAAAGAGAAGAAAGAAGAAGAAAAAAAAGAACACGGGTATCAGATAAGTCCCTGGAACCTGGTGTTGGGTGTCAGAATCCGCATCAAGAGCTCTACTTTCAGGAGTAAATGTTTTTTAAACACTTGATACATATGGGACATTGCTGAAAAGTGTGTAAAAGCCTGGTGAATCATCGCTGGGTTCCAAAAGCTTAGGAAATAGGGGAAACAGAGGTTTTCCTATTACAGGGACAGACATCCTTGAGGCCTATCCTTTCTACATGGTTCTCCGCATCAATAACACAGACTGACATGCACAAGATACTCTCAAGGAGAGCAAGTCAGTTTGCGTCGCCAGATTGCTTGCTGTGAAATGCACAAATGAGAACTGACAACGCTTGTGATAGTCCATACATCCTCATGAACGAGATACATCCTCGTCTGCTCTGTCCCCTATGGATTTTACACAGAATCCAGGTGGCTTTGTTTTGCCCAACAAAAGACATTAGCGAGACGAAAGGAGCACCACCCCAAAGATTCAAAAATAGTTCAGTGTTAATTGAAGGTTCTTTCCAAAATCTGAAAAAAGAACATTAAGTGACAGTGCGTAAGCTGCGTAAACGGCTATGAAATATAGATCAGATGTACTATGCATCTGGGAGCAGCAGCACCGAGAACATGAGCTTGTAAAATGTCTGTCAGGAGTTTAAATAGACCTGGAAGAGCGTACAAATTGTATTAGTTGCAACAACGTATAGTTTCCACTGGGATTTTATAACAGAAGCGTGGGAAAGATCAAGAATGTGCTAAAAATGCATCCAACTGCAACATTAATCAAATTTGTATGAGATTTTTCCCAACAAGGTTTAAACACAATCCTGACACGACAACTGCCAAACCAGCCCAAACAATTTTTGTCTGACAAGCTGAAGTATTACTGCACAAAGATTCTGCTTGATTGACTGCGCGTTCATTTGAAAAACACGTAATATTAAAATGAAAATCATTTTAAAAGCCTTTTTGATTAGTAACAGGATCTTCTGGGAGAGTTGCTACAGTCAAATATATTAAAAGCATTAATTTGTGCAGGAAAAAGAGATGATCACTTTTAGTACACAAGATTAAATCATTGCAGTGATCTGTGGAAAACGTGTGGGCTATACGTTCCCCTGGGTTCAAACGCATCAGTTCAAAACTTGTCTTCTGCTGATATTCCTTATAAAAACCAAACAGCGTTTAATATGAAAGCCTGCTAATTATTCAACATAGGTTCAAACAGCAACACTCATTTTAAATAGATGATCAACCACTGAAATAACATCTAAATAGCATACTAGGTTTTGTATTGTTCAGACATATAGTTCAGAGAGATTTTAAGGTTTTTCACAATTTTTAACATAAAGTATATATACACCACGCTTCAGGAGTGTAGTCTAGGATTAAAGAATTCAAGCGGTGAAGGCCTAACTTGCTGTCAGTCCCTCTGACCTCCAATTGCTTTGTTCTTTATGAGACAAAGTCACTTATGTAAAGTAGTCAAAAGATGAGACCAATACAGTAGTTTTGAAAAAAGAAAGGAAAAGAAGAAAAGAAAAGATCGTCATATGATGCATTTCAACAGCTTTGCTTTAAAGCTCGTAATTAGTTGAGACATTTTGCTTAGTGGCTTGGCATTTTAGCCACAGGGGGCCTGATACAGTAGATTGTATTGGACATGCAAGCAGAGGGACACAACCTAACAGGCTGATTCAGGACTCTAAATCCTATGCTCTACTAAAATTGTGTCAAACATTGCCAAACAACCAAGAGCGGAGAACATAGTATTAGATTTCCATGCTAAATGTGACGGGTGGAATTTGCAAAGTCATGTATTTTAGTTAATGTATTATGTATTCTTGTATTTTAGTGAAGGTGTGGGGAAAAAAAGCATCAAACTTAACAATACTAGGACAGTAGCAATTTGCAGAAACAAGCAATTACCCTTTTAAAATTTCATGCAAGTCTATCCTACATAAACTTGTTATCACAGGAGTAATTCAACAGCGCCAAGGCCTAGATAGAGATGTTCATTAGCCTATTGCTGAGACAAACACATTTGATGGATTAAACAGTCAAATAGAACAAGATGCTTGAACTGCTGTCCTGGTTGTTAAGGGAGATCAAAGTGTGGCCTGAGGGTCTGGTAAGTACGAGGAGCAGGATTGGTTCAGCAGAGCTCCAAAAGAACAAGAGCTGGACCAAGGAGATACGACATCAGACGTGTGCACAGCATTCCCTTAGGCCTGTTCTTCAAAACTGTCAGCCTGCGTACCAAATGAGCGGCAAAGAAGGAGGGCACAAACAGTCTTTCAGAGAGCACTTCAAATCTAACAATATGCATAAGCCTCATTTGGTAATGTGCCGTCTTAGTGAAGCTAGTTGTATATGGAAAAATTGATTTGATTTTTTTTTTTAAGATGCCACCCCCTGTGAATTTACTTCCCACTGTGAAAAATGTCACACATTTTAAGAGAAAAAAGGAAACCTAAAGGCAATTAGCAATGAAGGTCCTATGTGTCCTAACAGTTATGCTTAGCTTTCATTTTCATAAAACATTTCTAAAAAAAAAAAAAATGTAAATGCAAGCAGCACCAGCCAAAAGCTTTAAAAAAAAATCTTTGACCAAATGATATGTTTGGGAGGAGACCCAAGGTTTTGAATTTCAAGCCAGGCAGACCAGACATCATCACATATGGATGTTAAATATATGGATGTGTGTGGCACTCACTCTACTGTTGGACTACTTTTCTAACTGACATACTATATTTGCTTGATGATGGATTGCCTGTCTGCCGGAACCAGCGCACATACTGTAAGGAGACAGAAGTGCTGATGAAATGCTTTTTGCTTAGCTTCCAGGCACATCATAACATACAGACCTAAGTTGTTGGTTTCCATGACATTTCAGCAACTCGACAGTATCAATTTCATTTTTTTTTTTTTTCTTCTAATGCAGGTTCATACTTTCTAAATGAGTCAGACCTCGCTGTGTTTATTTTTTTCTTCTGGTCTGTTAAAGGCCAGAATATGCTCAAATGAAGCTTTGGTCTAACAGTGTGAAAACTGCGGAAAGCTCCTTTGTATGGTTGGAATCTAACAGTTTTAAGGTGCTCTTGAAGAGTATATGCCATATTGGATTAGTGCTGAAACCACTGTTCAATAAACTGATGGAAGTAGACCAACAGAAAACAAGCGATGACTTTGATGATCAATGACAAGTAATCTATGAAGGAAAACGGCCAAACATTTGTTGGTTTCAGCTTCATAAATCAGAGCATTTGTTGTGTTTAATGTTTTATATCATTATGCTTGAACAAAAACAAGCCATGTGAAAATGTCTGCTGCTTGGCATATTTCAGCATTTCTGAGCTTTTCTTTCTTTTTTTTAGAATATCTGTATCAATTGATAACTCGGTTTTATTCACTGAAAAGATATTTATAGATTAAATGACAATGAAATGAATCATAACTTGCAGCCTTACAATGGATCCTTGTGCAACACACCACCTACGGGAGTAAAGAAATAACATACTTATCTATTTCTAGCTCATACCCAACCCCCTTTACGATTACAGGCAGTTTCTTTCTTCCTTCCACATTTAAGTGCATCCATTATGAAAAAGTTAAATTGGCTTCCAACTCGGCTTCCCAGTGGTTGATGCAACATATAGCATGCTGTTTTTAGTTTCGTTTTTTTTTTTTAGTTCTTTCCCAGGATTAGAATTAGTCATCCTCTCACTTAGCAGTTGTACGGTTTTAGTAATACTTGAAACAAAATTGAAGAGAAGCCATAAAGCAAAGAAGTTTACAGAATGTGGTGAGAACATCAGCTGGGGGAGCTGGTGTTGACTTGACATGCCAAATAATTCCCTTAATGTGTCTAAATCCACACAGGAATGCATGAAGATATATCTCAGAAAAAAGGCATCCAGTACTGCATTGTTGCCATAGGAGGATGTATTACCACAGTCCTTGTGCAAAGTGTGACTGATCAATTTAACTTCCTCCTGAAAAACAACACGGCAAGTTAGGAAAAATCAGCATCTGCTGTGTCCCACCCTCTGTTATATCTGCCGACCATTCAAAGACATATGATATGGTACAATGCTCAGTTTTTGAGAGACGTAAACAAGGGAGCAAGAAAAGGGAGGAAGCTGTGAGAAAGGGAAGGAGAGGGAGGCTTTTGTCTCCCCATTTCTCACGGTGGGTATCGGAAACAGCCAGATGCTGTCCATCACAAGTGAAGGCCTCAGAATAGACTGCCCTATTTATTTAATGAAGAGGTCAAGGGTTTGGGGGTGGGAGGTAAGTGGGGCATAGCCAAGTCTGTCACAATGCCATACCCAAAGAACACATTCCAAAGGAGGAAGATCATCCACATGGCATAGTAATGAATATGTGGAATAAATGTGCATGTTCCAGGAGTTAGTCAGAGGTTCAACAAGGATGGGGAGACTACATAATGCCAAACAAATAAGCTTTTACCAGCAGTTTGATCACAGATAACTCGTTATATAGGGTTATATAATGATAGGTCGACTGATGACTATTCTGTCGACTAAAATCGATTGTAGTTACTGATTGTATATTGTGAGGACTTGCTGCTTGTCTCCATTCAACTGTGTAAACTCAATGTCTTGCAGGGGTGTGAAAGTATACAAAATGCACAGTTCTGACTTTGGTTTTGGGGTTTGATACGTTTTCAATACACCAGATAAAAATGATATTTGTAGCGTATTCATAGTTCATTTAAATTAGCCAGTTAGAATCAGCAGTGCAACTTAAGCTTTTCACTTCGGGTTCAACCATTTGTCTTCATACTCAGTCAAGCCCAGATGCGGTATCCATTGTTGTATAGAGCCAAGAGCCTCGGTGCTTGTTTGCACAGGGCAGGCACAACAGCACAATGTGAAGCAGCATTCTAGCATTGCTCAAGCCCAGTTAGACATTTTTCTGGTTTTGCCATCACAAATTGTTTGGAATTTTGATTGCTTATGTTTCCAGACATGTACCGAACCTCTTGGAACAATACTGGCACACAATTTCCGTCCCTCACTCTTTGTGAAGTGTCACTGTAACTTAAATAGATAGATACTTTATTTATCCATGGGGAGAAATTCTTCCAGAAACCGTTAGACTTCCACATGGTAATGTGGAATTAAGTGACATTGAAGTCTTTTCCAGCTCTGGTTTCTCATTTGTGCTCTTCATATCGACGACACTCACTATTATGAGCTTTAAGTAAAATCCAGAGGCTGTCCCACGTAGCAACTAGCATGGTTTAGATGCCAGATAATTGTCCCACCGCCAAATTTGCTCGGGTGGAATACATGCCAAGATGTAGAGCCAATTTTAATGTGTTAGACAAACTTGACAGTAATTACTTAGTTTGGGTGTAACAAGCTGGAAAAAGTTGCAGACACAACCAAACATCCTATACCACATGGTTTGGGGTGGATAAATATTTCATTTGGTTGTTACTGGTGATTCTGTTTTGTCTTATTTGATTTCTTTGCTTTTGCTCTCACCAAAGCCAAACACATATTTGACATTTGATTGGGCTTAGGTAACTTAAAGTATTTGCCATTACTTATGATATTTTAGAAACTAAATGATTAATAATTTAATTTTAAAAACATATTGATTCATTGACCAGATATGTTATCATTAATTGCATCTTTACAGTTGTAATTAACTTTTTTACTGAAAATTTAGTTGGTTGCTGAAATGTATGTTGATTTGGGGGTCATCCTTTAATACATCTTGGGGTTATAAGACTGGTTATAATACCATTTCTGTAATCATATGTTTGCATAAAGGTCCATGTGCCACGACGGAGCACAAGGCCTGTTGATTAGGTATTTAAAAGGGATTAAGACCAGCAGGCCCTTTGAACACATCTTTCTGTTTACAAGGTAGAAACAGGGTAGTAGCTATAAACAGCATGTTGGTCTGACATACCTCCTCAAGCTGGAGGCTGCATCTCTGAATGAAAACATCTTAAGCAGCTTCTTTTGTAGCAGGAACACTAATAGATCTGTGTCATCTCCGTTATCACCAGAGGGTCAATACCACACTGTACTTAAACCATGGCCATCCACAGCTGAGGATCCAACTTATCTGCAGCATCCATTAACCTGCCCAAAGGGTAGATACACAATGTCTTCTGCATTGCCATGTTCCATTTTATGGTTTGTAGCCTCAAGGCTAAAATAGGCAACACAGGTTTGGATAGAAAAAATTGAAAAATAGAAAAAAAAAGTGCAAAACTGTCAAACAACTTGAGCAGAGCAAAAAGAAGGAGTCAAGAGTTTAACCAGCTCTGATTGTAATAACTTGGCCCTTCTACACAAAAACAGATGATTGAATTTCTGCTGATTGCTCGGCCAGCCATTCGAATTTGCATAAAGTGAAGCTCCTGCATGGAGGAGAAAAAATAAAAATTGGCCAACAATTTTGAGGCCTCATTTCAATTGCATTATAAATAACATCCACAGTTCATAGAATTTGCATTGTTGCTTTTTTTTTTTCTTTCAAAACTCATAAAGCCTGACTTTCTCAAGCACTGGAAGTAGTATGCTGTACTTCTGCTACCTACAAGGTGCGACATACATTTCATTACAACATCTGCATAATGGCCAGTGCCGTTACCATAGCAACACCTGTGATTGATGGCTTTGTTAAGAGGAATAGTTACACACCATTAAACTGGTGTAATAGTGCATAGCAGTCATCTCAATAACCAGGGACAAAGCAATTACCAAGTAATTAAAAAAAGGAACAGACTAATACAACATGGTGCACACAAGAATGAGTGACATGCCTTGAGATTAGCCTGTGTGGATTTTTTTTTTTTTTCTTGAATAAAAATGTTATTCCTGTATACCAACTGTGTATTTTGTGGAACTCTTGGGATGGATTTAGTTTAGATAGATTGTGATTATCTCTGCATTCAAAAATTTGCATCAAAATTACTCTGTTTCATGAACATGAAACAAAGTTTGCCCGCTATTTCACATCTTGTGGGCTTCCTCATTTTACACCACAGATGCTCTAATAGCGTCAGCTTGAATGCTCATTTCCACTGGGATTATACTCAGCTGTGTCTTGATAATAATTTGATGACGAAGTCAAGAATACTTGTTCACAGCAACACCGTGCTCTGCAGCCCGCAAGCCAGGAACAGAGCACAGCGGCGCTGGCGACGATTGAGAGAACTCAAATTCAAATGAGAGAGAGGAGATGGAGTGACACAGATGTGCTGTTGTTCAGAGAAAGCAGCATGCGTACACGGTGAGCACGCACAACCACGAAAGCACCACACACAAAGCTATATACACTTGCATAGACAGCAGCGCCACTCAATCATCCCGGTCGAAGGGCCAATCCATCTATTGCTGGTTGACTGGGATCCAATCACCATTCCCAACAGGGCCAGAATGAAAGAATGGCAGACAGCCTGTGAAGAGGCCCACTCTTTCATCGTAGATTGATGGGACAAATCTTGGGGCGGTTCATGAGGCATCCCATATCGAGACGAACATGCCATAAAAACTGTCTGATGTCATATGGCCTTTGCAAACAGGCCTTTCACCTTAATCTATCTATGGAGAGTGCTCTGCATTTTGTTGCAGAGAATGCATTTTTGGCTAAGAGGGTATTTTTGCCATTGAACCATAAGATATTCATTAGGATGTGTCATGAATTTTATTTGTCCCAAGCGGATAACACTCATTTTCTTGTGTTTAATGCTGCAAAACATTCTCATTCGCTTATAGCAACGCAAAGACAATTTGACATGAGTGCAAAATACAACGACACAAGTAGGAAGAAAAGAAGCTTGACAAGGACTCAAAGTTCAAAAAAGGAAAACAAACCTTTTGGTTGTCAAGTGGGGGATTAAATATTGTGTTTTCAGTCTGTTTGCTGGCTATCAAGTCAGTTATTAAAAACCATTGCTATATCTTACACTGGCTGGCAGAATAGGTGAGTCTGAGCAAGTTAAGCCTAAACAGAGAACAAGAAATGAAAGAAAACAACTATAAAACTAGCAAAAACAGAAAAAGGAAAAACACGGCATTATCAAGATGGAAAGCGCGCAAGATGGACAAAGGACTTTAAATTGAACCTGAAGGTCTTTATTTTTTGTTGGACAGGCAACAAACTGAATTAATCATTTTTGACTAACCAGACTAATCTTGTCATTAATTATTATGTTGTGTTATACTGGCTGTTTTACAGGGAAAGTCAGAGCCTTTAGGGAAAGTCCTTGGGAAAATCCCTCCGTGTTCCTTGAACTGACTCCGAATAATTTAAAATAGATTCTTTTTAACAACTCCATAATATTAATTGGCCCTTGCTGCATATTTTGTATTCATGAGTACTGCCTCTTACCTAACAGATAGAAGGCTTTCTGTAAATGTAAATCAGCACAAACATGGGAAATCACAGAGAATGGCAATTCATGAGGCTAGTTAGGCTCCACATCCGTTTTGCCACAACATTAATGGGACCTGATGTGGGGGTGTGAGAAAGCTGCAATGCCAATATACAGACTAGGTGCTGCTGGCTCTAGCTACAGTATGGCCATTTAGTCAGTGTTTGCAGTAATTTTCCTAAAATGTTAGCCAGATACCTCAGTCGTACACAGCCATCGCCTACACGTTATGGTATTCATCTTTTTCAAGCTTGCTATTGGTTACACGATGAAACAAACAACATGCAGTATTTGTGTGTCAAAGTTGCTAAATTACATGATGTCATATCTGCTCCAAGTGCTGCTCTGACTAATTCTGAGGTGCCATCCAGTAAAGCTGTCGGAACAAATTTAAATATTCAAATCTGAGTCTAATGTGAAAAAATACCAAATTAAACCAGCTCACACAATTCATTAGAATCCTTCATTCCTGCAATCATACAGCCCATTTCTACATGTAAGACACTTTGATTTCCCTGTGCGAAAGGCAAAATTTACCAAAATATCAACTCAAACCCTTCAAGAAAATGAATACTGAAAGGCCCAGTGTACTGAATCAACTCTGTTTAAAGCATGTTGTACATTCATTGTGTTTTGCTTGAATGCATCACTAGTCCAAAGTCCAGAGTCCAAAGCTGCTTGCACGGGTTCATCCACAAAATGAAAAACATCTTTAATTTTATTTCATGCAACTAACTGAGTTCATGTCTTGTTATATCATCATTTCATTTAGGCCAATAAGCCTACAGACCTTTTTGATCATGCAACAAATTAGCAGTGCTCATACAGCACGTGGAATTGCATGTCCTATCATTCATAAGAATAATTATTCATCAAACTTTGGGAATAATTAAGCTTCAGTGGATTTTTTTTTTTTTTGCTTTAAAAGTAGGTCGGTGGGAAAGCTTTGATTGCAAATACCACAGCAGAACTATAATTAAAATGGTGTCAATAGTGAATATGGATAATTCAAACCAAAAGGAATACAGGAATTATAGACAATCTGCAACAGGGACTAAACCAAGTGTCTCTTTTAGCTTAGGTGGGACATTTAATAAACTTATTTCAGCTAGAAAATAAGCTTATATTATCATCCAAAAACACAAATCACTAATACAAATTTGTGCAGAAAATCAAGTATTCTTCCTGCATTTTGTAAGCAATATCAAACAAGAAATGTATGGAATGGGTGAGACAAAAATGTGTTTCATGAGAACGTGACGCACTCATGCACCATTGAGACAAACCTAATACATTTCAGTCGGTCCATAGTTTAAGCAGATGTTGAGACAGAGTACTATAAATGGATCTAAGATCCAGACAATAGACTTATCTCTGGGCATTGTTAAAACCTTTAAACCTAAAACATTTAAAGCAATCCTTATAATGAAGATTAAAAACATACAGTATATATCAGCCAGCCATATACTGCATTATTTGGACTCTTCCTCAGGCCAAAATGCCATTTACTTTTCCTAACTTTCTAGATTGACAAGAGCAATATAATCCTCATCTATCTTCCTGGCTCTTTATTGACATGTTTCAGCCTCTCTCACAAGCCCTCAGTGCTCCTGAAACAGCATCACACACAAACACTGCATCTGCCTTCTAAACAGCTCAGTCAAATGGCAGCTGCGCTGTTGCTCTTGATAATGTGAAGAAACACATGCTCACATTAGAGCAGTGCACCAGAGGGGAGAAGAGCCTCAGGACAGACACCTACTGAGCTCTGGTCCTGTGGCTGCCACAGCGCTCTTTAAGATCCAGCATGAACCCTGAAGTGCTGGTCTTTCGCATCGTTTAATGACGGAGATAACCTTGAAATGTATCACACTGAAGAGGAACTGTTTAATTTCACAGCTTTTTTTTCTCTGATTTGAATATGAGCAATTTGTGTGGTACTCAACAGGCTTTACAAGATCAGCTGTATTCAGCTCGTGTTTGGACATATTCAGATAAATTACAGCCTACACTACAGAAAATGCATCTTGAGTATTTGCCTATGACTTCTGAATTACATCTCACACTGATTTAAGCATTGTATGGTATGCTCTCATTTGACATCTTATTGTTACAAGTGTACTCAATGATGAAGAAATAGACTATATTCGGCTCAGACTGACGTGAAAATTACAATAAATACCAGCTGTGAAAGAGACATTTCTTTTCCTGAACGTCCACTGCACATTCATCATGTGTCTGTGAGGTGCATTTAACCAATCACCAATGCCTACAAAGCACAAAAGGGCTAAAATATGCAGTAGGCTAACCAATATGAAATATGCTTTGCTTGATTATGTGACTTTGGTTGCTTTAAGGAAGCACCAATTATTCTCTTACGTGTCAGGTGTTGGAGTCTCCCAAGAGTGCATGAATGCACCACATACCATACTAAGAGCTCCCACACAGACTGTTGAATGAAAGTAAGTCCAGCTGCTACAGAGCAGCTACATCAGCATGAGCACATTTCAAAATGGGCTAAAACATACAATAAGCACCAACGTGCTCCTTGAACATGGTTATAAAGGATGCAGCAGTAAAGAAGCAACAATGAATTCATCATTCTGTAGCCTCAAGTGCTTAGCAGCACTAAAGAGGGATGCACTCACACAAATTCCATATTTACTTCTGCTCATCCCAATGAAAACTACAACAAAATGTTTCTCCAGTCACGGACATTGCTTAACATATATAGAAAAACACAATAACCAACTGAAAAGTCCAATATCGTCTAATGTTGGTCACAATTACCTGCTGAAATTCCATTATTGGAAAAATAATAGGCTGGTAAATACATTTTCCCATTTATCAGTGGATAATTCATCAGCCTTGTGCCCCCATTGTCAAAAACATATTGATGTCCAACAAATCTTGAATACATCAGTATGTCTGTAGCCCTGAAACATGACTTTTTGGACATAAAAGGATTCCAGCAAGTTAGCAATGTCATTAATCACTATCTACATAAAAGGATGGTGTGATCTCAGCTTGCCTCATATTTATAGGTTGTCAATGGAGGTCAAGCCATACTGGATTTTTAAAGCCTGATATAACAATGACATAATGGAGCAGGAAAAAGGCAATAGCCAATCAGCTGACAGTACTCCCCCCCACCCACGCAGTCCACACCATGCCACACACACTAACACACACAGACAGGGTCCAAAAATTAACACCTGTGATCATATACAGGAAAACAAAATATTCATAGAAAATCATAGTACCTTTACAACAGTGCAGTGTAACTATGAATACTCAAGTACTGCACTGTTAAGTACCATTTGAGGTACTTGTACTTGATAGCTCAAGTTAGTAGCTACTTTGCAGATACGGAGTATTAAGAGCCGTAATACTAAACCTCTCAGAGAACACAGGAGCTGCATCCATAATCCAGCCGATGTGCTGCAGACGCTTCCCGGGGATGGGCGGCCTGGGAGCCAGGCAGTTCGCTGTTGGATTTACGGAGGAAAGGATGAAGTTGTTGGACAGCTTGTTGCCCTCGTTGGCAAGATAACGACTATCACTGGGACGGACTGTGCCACTTGCTCTCTCCATGCAAAATGGTGATGAAGGTCCCCACGTGTGCAGCCTGTGCAGCCGTCGGCCTCTATCAGAACCAAGCTTACAAACCACCACAGCTTGTAATTGAGCAAACTGATTAATCGGTTGACCTCTTGTTGTCACACATCCAAAGCAACACGTCATGCAGTATTTTTGTCCACTCAGACAGACTGACATTATTGACTAACATTGACTTGAACTTAAAATCTGTGACAAAAAAATTCTGCACATGAAAGCTTGAGGGAGTGAGATAATTGGCAAAGCATCATGGCAAATAAGAAGTTGAAAGGCCTGCCTGTCTTTACAAACTCACGGTAAAATAAGCCCATTGATCTGTCAAACCCAATTAAGATATTAATGCTTATTAAATCATGATTACAACAAAAAAAATGCTAACACTTTTGTTGTCTTCATTTAGTCTGAACAAGGTCAATCACCACTGCGGTTCCCTTTGAAGTTTTAGAGCTGAGTAACTGCTCATCTGCTGCCACCACAGTTCAGGCTGTCTTTAATCAATAGGCTCATGTCTTCCCTCAAAGAGTAAACTCATTGGAATGCTCCAGTGGCTCATGGGAGGAAGTACACACAGTCCTTGACCATGATATGCTGCTTAAAATGTAAATGAGCTTCTGAATAATGGGACAAGTCAGCAATGAATATGCAGACGACCACAAATTATTTTTGCTTATCTTATAAATCATTTTTTGTTTGTTGGCATTTTGCAGGACTCCAGATTGTTGATTCTCAACCAAAACCAGGGACCTTAATTCATTTAACCCCAAGGTGAAGTGTGGAAAGTCCCTGCTTCTATGACCTTGTTCCTGATTTCGCTTGGGTGATCTAAACGACAGCTACAAACATAGTTAGGTTCAGACCACTCTAGTCTTCCTGATGTGGTCACAATGTCCTGTGCGTTTAGTTGAATGTCCTTAACTGGGATGACAGCCAATCCAGCCAGTTTTTGATGTATCAATATCAGCTATATAAAACTATCAAAGTACAATCCTTTGTTTGCCTCTGGTACACTAGCTGCAACAATATCCACCTGCTCTCCATTAAAACATTGCAACTATTACCCAATGCACAATGATGAAGGTGAGAAGCCCACAGACACAATTACTGGTGATTATTGGCATTCACTGCCACTAAATCTGTTTGGAGGAATAAGGGTTGCTTTGTTTCACTTTGCTCTTTTATTATTTCAGTAGTTGACTGGCAGTTTCTTGCTTATTGAACTAAATAAACTATACAAAATGTGACATGAAAACGTCAAAGAAAAGCAGTATTAAAGGCTACAGTATGTTATTGCACAGCATCTGTCAAAGACATTTAAATGGCTTTACTGATCTTAAATCTGCACAGCGGAGCTGTATTATAAAGGAAATTTTATATACATCGGATTGACTCATGCTTACGTCAAAGGACTGGTGGACTTATCAAACTGTTCCCTACTTTCTGTCAGATATTATCCAAAGTTTTATCTCAGAAAGAGTCAATTAGAAGCCCAATTAATTTTTCAATCAAAATAATCTTACTTATTTCCCAACTTGCTAGAAGTTTACTTTGATGTTTGTTTGTTTTGTTGTGGTGCTTCCTTTGGCAGATAACGTATGCCTGTACTTTAATTTCACATCAGATCAAAGTGCCTGGGCTTTATGCAGGCACAAATGCACAGTTAAGACTTGTAAAATCCAAAGAAATACCTTCTGTGGCCATGGTACTGCATATTATTGGTGAGAATTGTGATTAAGCAACTGTACTTGCCTAAGCCCTACTTTCATGTTATTAGGACACAGAACTGAATATAAAACAAGACATGGTGTCTTGATAGTCTCTACACACTGTGGCAAGACAAGAATAACATGGAATAGTTGTAAGGGCTGCTGAAATGATGCACTGGGCTTTTCTCATATCAACCCTATCTCAAGTCTTGACTTGTCACTTGAAAGTTTCATGAGAGGCCAACACCGTACTCAAAAGTGAAGTTGCCAACAATTTTTTTTGACAAGCAACAACAGGCTGATCTAGAGTGATCAAAATCTCTATTTGACTGACATGGAAGCTAGCCTGTGCACTCCTTTCTACAATATTTTCTTTTTTCAATTTCAAGTCCCACCACTATCGCTTTACCGGCCCTCATCAGTGGTCTCTGCACAGAAAAGCCATAGAAAGCCTGTCCAACAGACATGTTTTCACATGCAAAAGGCTTCAGGACTCCTCTGTAGAGATAAGAGTCAAAATGTGGTCCGTGACAATGAATGGACAAACATCATATTATCTATTTCGTGCAAAAACATATAGTTAGCCTTTACTATGTTCCATTCACTTCCATAAAAGACAAGAAATCCCATTCCCTGGGAGCTGCCTACCTTGGCTCAAATCACATGAGGTGACTTAGCACAGAAGACTACACAGCGAACCAAGGAAAGGGGAGAAAAACAAGCTAATCAACATGCAGAGACAGGAAGCCGAGTAAGTCCGAGTCAAGCTGCCAAGCCACCAGATAAAGATCTGTCTGACACGTAGCCTTTTAAATAATCCACTTGTAAGTACACCATTTAGAAACATTAACATCCAGCTGAGAAAAGGTGATTTTCTGATGGGTGAGTCGGGGTCCGCGAGGTTTTAGAAGATGGATGATAGTGTGGACAGACACCATGTGAAAACCTCTGAGACATATAGACTTTAGATGTCACTCATTAAAATCCAAAGCAACTGCGGCTGATCCTCTAGAGAGTTCCAGTGGCTCCTCAGAGAGAAGAAACGTGAGCTCCCTATCTGCCTTTGTGTAGGTCTTACGTAACAATGGTGAGACGGGACTGGGGGATTTTCTAATGTGGTGAACTGCAACACTAGAAGCAGGTGATGTTGGCTAAAACATTCTCTGTCAGTTTGCATTTTAAACGCTTCACAAAGTAAGTCAAATCCGGTTTGTGCAACCCTTGTTTGCAGTCTGACTTTCCCGCCCCCTGGTTTTGCCAGGCCCTGGTATTCTGATGAGAAAAGGCTAAACACAATCACAAGAAAGGACTTGCTTGATGTGAAAACATACCGGTTTTTCCGTCATGACCATCGCTTACACTCAGTCAGTTTGTAATCCTTGTTGATTTAATAATGAGACTGATGCCTGCTTGCGTGTGAAGCACGACACCATCTCTGTGTAATGCACAGGAACCAGCGTGGGAATCAGACAGGAGTTTCTTCTACTTAAAAAGGACTAGAAAATTCTTAGCCCCTCTGAGGGGCTCAGTGAAGTTGTTTGCCACGTTAATTGCTTTGTGACAATTGAAGGCTTTAAACAAATCTGCACCATTTCAAGTGACTCAAGCTTTTTCAAACATTTTCAGTTTACTCTGCCAATTAATTATCTCGAATATTGAAGGCAATATTACCTGGCTGAAAGCAGAAATTCAGTCGCTGGGAGGCTCCAAAGCTCAGACATGGATATAAAGCTTATTAGGGAAGAAGACACACAAAGCAATCAGCAGCCTTTCTTAAGACTCAAATATCCAGGAGGGCTGAGCCACACGATTTCCCACTGTTTTAGAGAAAAGAGTTCTCTCTTCAGATTCAAGATTAAAAAGAACAATTTTCAGGGGGCAATTTCTATTTCTCTGACAGTGGTTCCCTACTTCAAGTCAAGGATAAGGTCCATATCTATATATAGGCACAGACAAAGAAAGATAAAGGTAGAAAAACTGCTTATCCTTGTGTTTGACATATTAAGAACAATAGGCTACTTCTTTCACTCCACAACTTTGGTGTCATAAATTTAGTTCTGTCTTTCTTTTTCTCTTCTAAATACATGGCCAGAGTAAACTTAAACTATAGATGCACAGATTGTGAGCACTAAAGTGGGAAGGTGTGAGTATACATGTGAGACTGTGTGTGTGTGTGTGTGTGTGTGTGTTTGTGCATGCTGTGATGGTGGGAGCTCATATCTATGCTGGAGAAGGGAGCCTAACCGTTCAGCGCATCTTGAGCTATAAATCAGTGCCCTGGTCAACCTGGCCAAGAGCATTTTCAAACCCATTTGCAGAAGATAATGCCAGCTATTCCTCCCAGCCCCAGGGACAGGAGAGCCAGCCTCATGAATCATTGCCCTTTTAGAGGAGCTGTAGCATGGATCTCACCTTGCTGTGTCCATAGGGTTCTCTTGACTCTTCCTGGTAGGCAGAAACAAAGGGTGGCAGTGAAGGAAAAAGTTTAAACTATGACCAAGAGATCCCAAAATCCAGTGGAAGCATAATGACTTAGTGCTAACAATGATCATGTTCAGAGGATGACGGTGACAGTGCCACCTCTGCAGTAAACTATTGTTAGTCTGCTGGATATGAATACAATGTTGTCAGATACTGAAAAGATAAGTACTTTATTTCAAAGCTCAATCAGTGCAGTAAATGACAAATGTAAATCGCCTATGCCTGTGTATTAGTGCCGGTGTCAGGCACACAGTACAATGCGATATCATCCCTTGAACTGATGAATGAATTACAATACCAGCTCATGCTTCGCAGACAGCAAAAATAGAACACATGAGGAATCATTTCACAGAGACAGGGCACAAGAGAGAACTGATAAGTTTTTTGCTTGATACACATCCTTGTAACAATTTATCATAAAACTAATTTAAGGGATCCTTATCAAAAATGGTTTTTGTGTTGTTTTTATATAAATATTTCTTCTGCATATAGTTCTTACGTTGCTGTACAACCATGTCACACCACTGTTAGCAAGGTGGAAAGAAAATATGCAGACATATCTATGTGACCAGGATTTCCTAAGGTGTTCACATATTGTAGGTGGATCTATGGGGAATTGTAAAATGTTCTTGCATAAAACCTCCTTACAACAGACTGTCTGTCTTAAACTCCTTATACAGGTAACTTACAATGGATCAAAACTAGGATTGTTTTAATTCCCAAGTGTTTCAGTCAGATCAGGCATGTAGTCACGCATGATAAGATGTCCTCCCTCAGGACTTTGTCATTTAATGGCACATTTATTTTAATGTGCATTACATATTTATGTTTATGTCTTGTATAATGTCGTATGTATTCTGCAAGGCATTGTACATGTATGTTGGTTTAATAAAATTTCCTTTTGGCAATAAACACTGCAAATTTGCTCCGGCTGTAAACGCTATGATACGTAGTATTAGCTTTTTTTAGTGAGTGTTATTTCCTTGTATATCTGCCTCAATTAAATTCAAACATAAAAATGAGTTAAAAATATTTATTTGTATCAATGATCTACCCCACCCATGGATGTGCTGCAATGGAAAATAAGCCGTAGACCTTCTTAAAATGGAAACGCAGGCTTTTATCTAGTGTTCATAAACATTAAATATACAGTAAATTTCATTTCTTACAGATCGAGCCAAATGAATTCCCCTCCCTCCGCCTAAACGGCTATGTAACCTCATGCTGCAATATCCCATTACTTTCTGACTACAGTTAGGAAAATTCTCCATGATTTCAGCTGCACTCCAAAGTGAGTAACCTTGAAATGTACTTATTGTGAGTCTGATGAATGTTGGTAATGTGCAACTACGTATTGGGTCATTTATATTATCATAGCCCATATTTATATATAAACAGGATGCAGGAAACAACTTATCATTTCGGTCACTGCACAGACATTCCATTAAAAACAAGTTCGGAAGTCCCAGTGCTTCTTCATTCCCTGTTACTTCATTTACTTGCGCAGAGATATAAGAGTGGAACAGCAAAACCATGTGCCTGATGGGGAAAAAAATGACAAATTTCAGCCTTTTCAGTTCGCAACTTTAAATATTATGCAATTAATTTAAGTAATATCACATTGTATTGACTTATATAACAAGCAGTACGGGAATGTGTTCTAAAAACAAAGAATGCAAAGGGTTATACCGTACACCACTAACACTGATTGGCTAAATGGACAAAATTATTTGTGATGATGGACTGAACATTATTTTAATATAAGTTTTTACTTTAGTATTAAAAATCTCATAGCAATATCTTATATGCATTACTTTGGGTGTTTTACTAATTTACATAAAAATATATTCCAAAATGTTTATTCATTTATTCATATGTGGAAAGTAGAGGAGAAAAAGAGTGTTTGTGGCAACTTTGTGCGTTAACTACCACCGATTTTCACAATTTATATCCTCATCACTAATAAGCAGCACAGATCTTGTCTGACTGTCTCACCACATGAAACTTTCTTCACACATTTCAGCACTGACGAGCGCAAGCTTGAACCCTGGGAATAAATTATTTACAGTAAGGAACCTCATACTTTAAGTCTTTAAAATTATCTGTGCAATGTCAGCCTAGTTGTGAGAACAGGACTCTTTTAAGCCTTGTTTAGCTCTTAATTCACTCATCGAATTATTGCATTACATGGCTTTATTGGAGTCACTTGTCTTCACTTGTGTCAGATATTTGGGTTTAATCAAATTACATTATCTTGAAAAACATCTCCAATACTTGCTGTGGAGGCTTTCTAGACAGTCTGTGCTCGAAGCAAAGGCCACAGGCCATTACATGAGTTGGCCAGCAAGGAATATATTGCAAATGAAACATCGTCTATAAAGCTTATATGTAAGCTCAGTAGAGCTTTAATGTAAAAGTGATGCGGACAAGAGGGAAGAAATCTTCAGACTGACATTAGCAAAATACTGTTTAAGTGTGCCATCTTTATTTACTGTTCTTACTTATTCGATGCTTGACCATGAGTTCTAGTGTGACATGATGACATGCTGTCAACGCTAATGGTCTATGATGGCATCAAGGCTCTGTCAGGGGGACACAGTAGGTGCTCAGAGCCAATGCCCTTGGTAGCCCTCCATGGATGAAGAGCTGTCATCTCTGTCCCTCACTGCCAAACAGCCCCCCCTAAAATCCCATCCATCTGCCGTATCAGCGGGGCACAGAGTGCAAGGCATGCACTTTTCTGCCATTCACTGTTGTTCTTTAGCACGCCCAGCTAGAGGGTTCCTGTGTCTGAGACTCCACTCCTACAATCAACACATGGTCAGTTACTGAATTTGTGTTGCGCTTTTGGCTTGTCTTGACGCAACTGCCATAAAGTCAGCCTTCTAAAAAGTGTTACGGTTTCACCTGTCAGTCACGGACTATCTTTACCGCTTCCATAAGCTAAAAGCAACTTGGTGGAGTGTCCTGACAAAGTGTCTTGAAACTGATTTCTAATCCTTTTTTTTTTATTTTCAAACCGTCAGCATGATTTTCGCACCTGAAAGTGCACACAAAAAATTACTATCCGTGCACTTGTACAACTGTATTCTCACCAAAGCTGGTAATGGCTTGGACAGAGATTCCCTTGACGAAAGAAGCTTTTAGAGAAAAAAAACAGTGGAAAGAGCTCCGATGTGCTGACATCCTTCCAATGAAAGACAGCATGTTAGCTAAAACACGCAAAGTCATGATTTGCTTTCTAGCAATATAAATAAAGAACAGCTGTTAACTGTCAAATGTCTAATATTTCTATCCCCTCATCAGTTATGCAACTGTGTTACAGCGTGTTATGTGTCAATAGTAAATGACAAAGTAAAATACATTTTTTCCATCTTTCAAAGGATATGTGTGCCAGCACTGCTGATAGAAAGCACTGTATGAACATTGGGAATGCAGGCCAAGTTCATTGTGAGAAGTGGCTCACAGTTCATTGCAGTCAACGTTTAATCGACATGACCTGTGTAAGTCTGTCACGGTTTCCATTTTTGAAGCGTGGAGTATGTGCCATTTAAGTCCAGGCTGATAAGACGGCTGACTGTTTGACCTTCATGTAATGCTGTGCATCAATTCAGGTGCAGCCTGTGTATTGGGGGTGGGGGTGGTCTGCTTGTGTTCTAATTAGATAAGAACTTGAAAAGAATAGGTTGACAACGACAAGCAGAATGAATGACACCAGCCGGTGAGCCGTTGCTCCATTTGTCCCCATCCAGCGTTTGTCTGAAATGAAAAAGTGCGTCATCTGTACACTTCTGCTGACTGGGCAAATGCACGGCCAAGGCACTGAGGTTTTATACACGTGTTGCATGTTCCTGTCAATTCCATGGTACATTTACCAATACACAAGATGTGATAAAACTGTCTCCTGTGCCACAGCCCTCAATGAGCATCCATTCAGAATCTATGTTAGGATCTCATATGAAAAATGAAATAACCCACAAGTGGCAACTGTAGGACATGAAGCTATTTGGGCTCTAATGATTCATATAATTCACAGTTGGATTTGATGCATTACAGTGGCATCATAATTTTATAGTTTATTCAACACTGCAAAAATAAGGACTGCTTGAGAATGAGTCTCACATTTCCATTTTCAATTTACAATGACACTCAACTTTATGAAAGCATAAAAGTATGCTGATGTTTGAGAGAACATAACAAAACAATGGAGCTGTTTCCCATTTCAAGTAATTTCTCAGCGGGATTACACCAAACCAAAGCAGCGCTTTACAATAACAAAGACAACCGCATGACATCACTTCAACTGAACAACTACACCACTGTATTGTTCGACAGATATTGGGTAAACTGCTTGGTCAATTGTTTGATTCAGCACATCTATCAGTTCAAGCCCACTGAAATGAGTGATACTAAAAGCTACAAAGTCTTGTCACACCCCAAGAATACATTTTATCATCCGTCTACACAGACTAGATACTAGACTAGATCTATACCATTTACTAATGTCCTCTTATATTATTTTGTATAGCCAGATCGATAAACTAATATTGCCTATATACTGTATGCTCTCAAGATCTGAGAGCACAAGGAGAAGTCTTCAAATAGTTTGTTTTGTCCAAACAACAATCCAAAACCCAGAAATACATATATACATATATATATACATATATAAAAGTCAGGAATGCAGCAGATCCTTGCATTAGAGACTGGAACCACCAATTATTTTTCATCTTTTCTTAGTGATTTATCATTTGACTAATTATTTCAGGTCTAGAATTTACTTAATTACAAAAACAGTAAGGTCTTGAAGAGGCCCTGCACTGCAGTTACTGGACATATACAGCACTCTGTTACCTTTATTTAAAAAAAAAAAATGTGTTTTTCCCCATTACCAGCAGGCATGTTATGAGTAAGCACCTAACTCTAAAAGCACACACAAACCTGTAAATACTATGTTTGGACAAAAACAATGATTTATTTCCAGATGGGTGGGCCAGCAATGCCACTGACATTCAGACACGTTTGCTAAACACACTGTTATGGATACTCAGCTATTAATTCCTCAGTACTCCCTGACGATAATGCCATCAAAAATAATCCCAACATTTGACACACACACAGTGTCGCAACAAGATAGACTTAAACTGATCTTTATAATATGAACTAGACATGCAGGTATCCTTATATGGGACATAAGGATGAATAATAAAACAATATTTAACACCTGTAAAACAATCAACTTTTCTGCATTTGTTGGTTAAAAGTTATAATTAGATGGCCTGTGTGATGAGAACGCTAAGCCATCTGGGACCATCTGAGATCACAGGGACAGCAGATGAATAGCAACAGTTTCTACATCTCACTACAGACTTTGTTATGCATACCAATGGGCGGCTAACTGCACAATGTGAGCATGATATTCCACAGTTGTCTGAAAGTTCCATTTCTCACATCAGAAAATCTCTCAAAAGCTAAAAGAGCAGTGATACTTTTGAGCTACTGGCAAGTAATAAAGATGAGGATTGAAAGCTTGGCCTATAACTAATCTTTGATTCCTAAATTGCGAATTTGGATGAAAAATTCAATTCAATTAAGGCAATACGAAATGACCACGGCGTGACCTTGAAAGCTGACTGTAGTTGGTGGTATCGTCACTTAATCACTTATAAAATGATGGCTGGTTAACAAAAAGCGAATATATCCAACTGCAGATTTAGACCATATTTAACCTTTTTTGAAACCTAATAAATCTTAGGTGTAACATATTCTGCAGTTGCTTCACAATAAATCCATAATAAGTTTCAGCTAACAGTGGCATTAAATCTTGAAGGTTCAGCCATCAAAGTCAAATATCCTTTACTTGTTAGTCTTTGCATTTTTTAATCTGAAGACGACTGCAGCACTTTGAATCTGTAATGAGTTCTGTGTTTTTAAGGCTTATGTGGAAAAAATATAATTAAGACTTGCATGGTCACTTTCTGCAATGGCTACTTTCTATCATATGTTGATACAAGAGGTGCAAAGATTTCACAGGGCATAACAAATTGCCTGAGCCAATTTTTACAGGATTTCGGCTACAGGTCTGATTCACAAATAATGGCCGGGGAAAAAAAGCTCTATCACTTATACAAAAGGCTGCATAATCCAAAGCAGACAGACCCCCTATATCTAGGCGGTCCTTCCTGCTTAAATGAAATCCAGAACTGATTAACATTTGACCTTTCAATGTCATCTATATTCACTCCCTCACACAGCAGCACTAACATACTTTGAAGTAAAAACTGCAAATCACACAAAGAATGGATAAAAATAGGCCTCACATGGTCGTGCAGGCCGTTTTTAGGCCGTGCGTCTGTTTCCACTTTCCTCACTGCCCTGTAAAACATTGGTGTAAATGGTTTATAATGCCACCAGTGGACTCTGAAATGGGAGACCTGGTTTCAATCAGCAGTCAAATTGCTCCTACATTACCCTAGTAGACAGAGTAGTAAATCACTCTTTGCCTCTATGCAGCTGACGTAAAGGAACAAGCATTGTTAAAAATCCACCAAGCGTGCTACTAAGAGCACTCTGTCTCTATGTGGGGATGGGATGCTAAACAGGACAATAGCAGTTGCTCGCGGTGTCCCTGTAGACGCAGGAAAAAAAAAACATCCTGATGTCTAAGCAGAAAATCGGCACGCTTCAAATCTATAGCTGAATGTGAGTCTAGAAACCGACAGTAAATGGCCCGATTTGCAGCCTTGAAAATAACCTTTAGGCTAGGCCTTTAGCCTGTCTCCAGTAAACCCCCCATGCCAAAGAGCCCCATCACAACCAGTTTGAACCAGTTTGCCTGGTTAAAAAGAGTTCTTGGTTTCTCTGTGCCAACGCCCTGACAGTGGGCCAGTGAGGCATCTCTGAGCAGTTATAATCCCCTATAAACCCGAGAAACGCTGATCCCGCCCACCACAGACCAACACACTATGGGCAAAACCTCTCATTAAAACTCCAGGGCCCTGAAATTACCGAGATTTTAACCATATGGAAAGCATGAGAAAGCGTCAGCTGGGAGAGGGTTGTGCCGAGTGGTTTTTCTTTCAGCGTGTGGTCACAGAGGAGCTGGTTTTCTTTAACAGTGCCACTCAGCCCGGCCCCTGCCAGGGAGCACCGACATATGAGGAAGCTGAGGCAGATGCTCTGGCTACTAGCCCCAGACCAGGCCTGCTAGGAAATACCCAGCGCAGCTACATACAACTGCCAGGAATGTACGCAGGTCAACAAGCACAACAGATACACCATAAATATGTGAGGACACTGGTGTCACCCCAAAACAAAATGACCGGCCTTCTCATGAAAGGCCCGAACACTAAGATGTCATATTCTGATACTGTTAAATGTTTGTTTAAATAATTATCAATTGTAAAAATTGTGGCAAAACAGGTCTGTATATTGAATTCTAATTCAAACAAACAAAATACTGATCCTCCTCTAAGTCAGTCTCTTTGGTTATACATGTGAAACTGTAACTTATGAAAGAAAAATAAAATACAACAACATTCCTCTTGAGTTTGTTATTTTACCTATGAGTCAACCAACTGGCATGGCTACAATATCAGTTAGCTGATGTCTAACATTTGTTTCCGTGTAGCTCTGCTTTTCATAGTATGTATGCCTAGCAGATGATGTCACCAGCTAAGGGCCTGAGCTATTTTCTTTCACAGCCACTCTTTGAAAAATCCCAACAGAGACACCAAATCAACTCTTGACTCTTCTGGCAAGAAACAAAAGAAGAAGGCAATGTAGTGATCCATTGTGGGCCACCCTGTAATCCCTCAGGAGTCATGAGGATTAGGTCAAATAAGTCATATGTCTTCTCTTGAATCATTTTCCTTTGAAGTGGTTGGAGTATAAAGACGGCCTAATAGGTTGTGGGAAGCTTGTGGGAATGTGTCAGTTTTTAGCAACACTGGTGCTCATACCACGGTAAAAAAAAAAATATATATATATAAGCCTATTTTACAGAAAATGTCAAAGATTCATTGTATAATGGCTTTCACAACTCACAAAACATGAGAATAAACGAGTAAATATATGCCAGGATAAACGCAATGAAGAAACCTTGCAGCTTCGCTACTACATCTAGCCTACATGACTGAAGAAAACCTGAATGCATCAGCATGGCACCTAACAGCAATGTCAACACACGTTAAAATCACAAAATATCTTTCCACCATATCAACATGTAACTCTGGATCCCTGATCCGAGCAATGGCAGAGAGAGAGAGAGACATCCTCTTTAAAAAAAAAAGATATTACAGTGAGTGTCCAGTAATCGTCATGTATTCACCTGTGTCCCAATAATATTTTACAGTGGGCTCTCCCCTGAGGCCTCATACAGTAGTGCTGGGTAGGCCACATCCTACAGGGCAGTTTAATATCCAATAACCCTGCATCTAGAAGAGAAACACGCCATATCACTTTCTTTCAGCTGAAGGTTAGAAACCCAAACATGCAGCAGGGCCTAGGATTCAGTTGCAGAAAAGCCTCTGATGCAATTCCAAGAAACTATTCCACCCTGTGTCATCCTGTTACAGTTTGGCTCGTGGTTAGGTCTCTTCATTGTGTCTGTGACAGCTATAATCGGATTCATGTATTGATAAAGGATGGCCGTGAGGCTACTTCAGCAAGTCACTCACCCTGCAAAATTGCTTCCAATCCTTTCTTTAAATAAACCGAACAGGGCTGCGGGCTTGATGCAATGCTGAGAATCTTTTCTGTACGTCAACCCAGTGAAAAACACTCCCCCCTGTTTCAGATCTAGTTCGAGTCCTGAGGAGGGCTGTTGCATGAAGTGATGCACCTGTAAAAAGCTGTAAGAAAAACTGCTTTCACTATTGACTTCTCTGATGGATGATTGCTAAAATGTGTGCTTCTGCCTTTAGCTGCAAGGAGCAAATTCATGACATCAAACCCGTCTCTGCAGCCACAGTGCTGCAGCAACAGTGATTTCTAAGGGCAGATGAATGACACATACATGACAGGAGCTTTTGCAACTGATGGACACATACAAGAACTCAAATAGCTGTCTGGTCATGATGATGAACTAAAGAAAGACCAAAGATTTCATATTCCAGGGGGAGGGGGGGGGGCTCCGTGACATGTTCACGCACACATGAAGTGAAACACCAGGTTTGGAGAGAGCTATGTCACCTAATGGCAAAGCATTTTAACATGAGGTCACCCACTGGAGCGAATCCTTACATTGCAATTAGACAACAAGAAGAAGAAGAAGACAGGGTGACGACAGGCTGACACCCTGCAGACCACCATTGCTCCCATTTGTGATTTCATTAGTGGATCTCGACAGATTGAAGCTTTCATCCCTGCAAAGACCACATCTACGTCAATGTGCTCACTGAAAAAAGTGCCTGCGCTCAGTTTATAGTCAACTCTGCGCAGGTTTCCACACCGTAAATCACTTGTGAAATAAGTGATCGAGGGGGGGATCGTATGAAGCTTCCTTCCCCCCGTCCGCCTTCATCTCATCGGATCGTTTGCTGAAATAAACACCGAATGTTTCTGTTGTTGTTCTCATGTTATAAGTTACTGTCAGCGATGATTTCCGAGTTAGCATGAATACAATTTAAAAAAAAAAAACAAAGTGTTTGCGTGGCTGTCTGACGAGAAGCGATTTTTGCCCAGACGGAGCTGATTTACACCGTTTTACCGTGAACGCAACACCTTTTCAAAGTAACACAGTTCACAAAAAAAACACACATGAACGAAGGCTTGCGAGCAAATTTACGGCAAGTTCGTTAAAGGCAAAGCTAAAAGCAGTGTCAAGTTCAATGGAGGGGGGGGGACGTTCAAAGAAGATAACGTTGCACTTACTGAATCTCCTCTTTGTCACCGCCGTTGGCATTTCTCTCCTCCACGTTTAGTCCCGTCCTCAGTTTGCAGCGAGCAACAAAATCCCACTGTGTGTAATTAACAGCCACAAAAAAAAAACACACCAGAGTTAGAGCCAGCCAGCCCCGAGAGTGAGGAGAAGAGGGGGGGAAAAAGATAGGAGTCCACTGCCAGAGAAACACGAGGTCCTGTCCCGGCTGGCCGACCGGGGTCGTGGATACCGGATCTATTCGTGGCAGCTCCCGTGTCTCGCTGCTAACGGGTTAACGGCAGCTCGGCTCAAGTGCTTCAGTGCCGCTGCCCGCTCGCCACGAGCCCACAACAGATATTATTTCTCCACTTGCAAGTGAGCGTCTTCTCCTGGCAAGTTAATTCGCAAGCACAAGTCTGCGCACAGTCCTCCACCACCACCGCCTCCGCCGCCGCCGCCACTACCCCCCCAAGAAGGAGCCGTGGAAGGTAGAGAGCTGCTACGTCTCTCCCCTCACAGTCACGCTTCTTTCTGCCTCAGTGGAGCAAGCACACACACACACACACACACATACACACACACAGGTCGGTCAGCAGGAATTTCGGATTCACTCGGCTACACTCGCTGCTGTGTCCATTCATTCCTGCCCCTCAAGTCCTGCAGGAAGCATGCACCTCCAGACACGAGGGGATCCCAAACCTCTCATTTCATCGCTCTTGTTTGCACAAAGAAGGGACAATGACCCCCCCTATTTGCAACAATTTCGCCCAAGAAACTCTGCTCGTGGAGATTTCAGGAAGTAAATTATGTTTTTGGAGACAACCGAGCTCAAACACAGGCTTCCTGATACCCTGTCATTATAACAGGAATGAGACTATTCCTCATTTTCCTTGGGAAGCCCCTCCAGGTAGTCCAGGTGGTCCCCAGGCCCCACTCTGTGAGCCACTGCAATAAGCCAAGTCATGAATCATCACTGAGAATAGAAAATTTATAAATACTGCCCTATTAGCCCCGTTTTCTAGAGCAAATAAAATGCATCTACGGCCCCTCTCCTCATCCTCATCCTTGCTCTCACCTTGTAAAGGCTCAGGACAAGACTGTAATTTATAATTTATATGTGCAGGCCAACTTTCTGGCTTTTTCGCCAGTACTTGAAATTGTTTTTAAAGACAGCCTTGGGAGAGTAGCTGGAAATATTCCCTGCTGCTCAGCGACACACAGGCATGTTAACGAGCTGTCTTTGACGAGAAATAGGCAACTTAAATGATTTTACCACTTGTTCACACTCTACAGTCCTTTCGGTTAGACTGCAATTTCCATATTTGAAGATGGTATCAAAAATAATTAGATTCCAATTTAATTACAACCAACTTGCAATCAAGGACAGATTTCCGGGACAACAGAATTCATAAGTGAAGCGGTGTAATGGGGATAGAGAGAGGGCTGTGCTTACAGTGCAGCTTGGCTGTTAGTGCATGAGCACTCAAGCGACTCTGTTGAGCGTGCAGGGCATGGACGCCGTGACCCCCAGTAATGAGGACCTGAATATCTTTAGGATTCTGACAACCCGTCTACTCCGCCTTCTAACCTTACCATGATCAATCGTTAGCTTGGCACAGCTCCCGCTGAACTGCCACACCTTCCTAATCGCTGGTGCAAATGACGTTTGCACAAGGTTTTACTTTGGCCATAAAAGTCTCTTGCAAGTGGGCAATCAGGTAGGCCCTCCATTCACCATGCACACAGACAAAAGCACACACACACACAAACACATGCACTTACACGTCTACTTCATGAAATAAAATGAGTTGCTATGTGACCTCAGTTCCTTTTAGCTTGCAGATGATAACCTTGGACTATTGTTCCAGAAATAGGATTTTTCCAGACAAATACAGCAAGAGGCCCAGCCAGCACAATTACACTGAGAGAAGAGCCAGTTTTGATACACCAACCTTCAATATGCGAGTGCCAGATAGAGAAATTGGTGCATTCGTTCAATAATGCTGTTATGTATCTCTGGTGGCCAACACCAGGCCTGTTTTTCAGCTTCAAATATGTCATGTGGACAGTGGAGGAGACCTATAAACAGCCATTGCCTCTTTGGATATAACGGTCAAAAGTGAAGTTTTTTTTTTTGTTTTTGCATCTATGGTGCTAAAGAATCCTACAAGGGCAACCGTGCTTTGGCCTCACCACACACTGACCAAAAGAATCCACCAAACGAACAAAGAGATTTTTCTACAATGAGCATCAAATGCTTGCTGAACAACACATCTTTGATGCTGTGGTGCTGGTCCTTCTGCCTTATGGACTTACTTTTGTTCCAATCGGGTTTCACAAAACAACACTTTTATTGAAAATAACCAAGAAAATGTGCAGCTTTTTGCATATGAATGTATCATTAATTAATGAAAGACATACAGAATCTTAAACCCATTTTTTCAGTCAATTAAACATGTTATATCCATCAAAGTACTGGAACAAAACTCCCACTCTAAACTACTTCTTGCCCTTAATTATTGCTGCAATCTGGAATAAATGGTTGGCTAAATTAGTGCAAATCAAAAAGGGTCTGAGGTACCAAATCAGTCTCCAACCATAACACTCGTGGAATGAACCCTCATACATGGTTCCCTTTATCAGCTGTTCCTCCTTATTAATTTTTTATTAAACTCTATGGGGAAATTAGTTGGGAGAAATTACTTGTAAAGAGATTCATTTCTATCAAGAAGCCCCTCAGTTGGCACTTGCTGGTTTAAAGTCGGATTTAAAACTGTTGCGGTTACTTTTCTGTCCATGATCCATATTACAGAGAGTCATTATAAGTAGGACTTAGATCACAAGTACATTTTCAGAGAGCACCCATATATTGAGACTAACGTTTTCATAGTGACTGAGCATATTTTCATGATGTGTCAAAAGTAAGTGTTACCGTTTGCTATATTGTACCAGATTCCACTGGGCAGTTTATGAACAGATATACACTATATCACCCTTTGATTAAAAATACAAATCCCCACAACACTAAAACATATACACAACCAGGAGGCTAATTGCATGTTTGATTATCTTTTACAGCAGAAATCTTTTACATCGCAGGCTCAAGAAGTATTACCTCTGGTTATTCATGCAGTGATGCTGTGTTCCTTGCACAAAATCGCAGCTTAGTTCTGGTGGGCCACGCTAGTCAGTGTTGGGGGCCATAACAGATTCCGTTTCTGTGCTTTAATTTTAGCGAGGAAAAACCTTTTGTTTACATGTGGATCATGCATAGTGGTTATTTAGTTGAAGTATTTACAGATAAAAGATCATTTCAAAAGGTCGAAACCCAAGTTTAAGACAAAAGGGAACCAACCAGGGAGCAGATTAATATCTTACTTACATGTCTCAGACTTTTATATTGTTGAAATTGGCAACTAGATGTATTTGTCATTGCTAAGATGATGTCTTTATATTTCAGACCGGATAATCGGACCGTATCGTTTTTTTTTCCCCCTTAAAAGCAAGTGTTAGTGTTATGTGTTGTCAGACTACAGCTTATATCAGGATATATACATTACATGATATCACCGTCATACATTTTTTATTCCACACCATGACAGTGCTGTGGGAGATCTTTTATGTGCATCCTTCATGCACTTTCATTTTATGTAGATAAAAATGAAATCCCTCGGTACTAATGCCTGTGGCACATTGTATACTCCATACTATACTATTGTATGCTTCAATGTATAGCCTAATGGTTTACTCTTATCTAGAATCTATATCTCAAACAACACCGTGAACACATTAGTTAACTCAATTAACTTTTATTTTGATTGCAGTACAGGATAACAAGTGTCAGCTTCAGTGGTTTGCTCTGAAGCCAAATTGCATACAATATAGAGGTAAATTACTAGTATTAAGATATTTTGACAGTTATTCAAAGACATTTTCTTAACACAATAACACAAGGCATTGAAATACTTATTTGTCGATAAATACTGGCTCCAGTGCGGTCTCCAAATTTAATAACAGGAACAACAACCACTTGTTTCCATGTCAGAGGAAACGTGTCCGTCTGTATTATGACCTCAAATTATATTTCCGTCAAGTTGACACACATTATCGATTTTGAGCTTTTCAAGGAATTTGTTTTGTTCACGTTTGTCATCATTGAGCAAAAAAACAGTCTGATATTTGTATTTGATGTTATTTTTAGATCACTTGTCTAGCTTTTCCTGCACCATAGAAAGAAACTGTTAAAAACAGAGGCCGTACAATAGCTGTTCTCCCTATTGCCCTACGATCTGAATTTCCTGCAAATTCCTTCACCTTTGTCGTGAGATGTTTGTTATTTTTCCCAGAATAGCTTACTCTCCCCCTTTGCTGCATTCATATTTTTAGGATAAGTAGAATCGAGCAAATGTCAGCTCAGAGATAACTTTGTTTCTGAGTCCTCTAAAAGTCATATAACCTGTGTTTGGTCCTGTTTTGTTACTGGTGCATCTCCCGTTTTCATCACAGTTAATAAACCAAATTAGATTCTGCTAATTCCTAGATTTTATTGCTGGATTTGTACTCGAAAATTGTTTGCTTTTGAGACTGATTGGGGTGTTATATAAATAGCGTGCTACAGCCGATCACTTCATCAGAAAACATGAGATGGACCAATTTTAATCGAATCCTCATTCACACAGCATGATCGCACTTATGCTGCAAAAGTCTTAACCTGTTTTGTCAGCTCCCTTGCAATCAGAAAGAAAACATATGACTTTATGCTAAAATGTTATACTAAATGATTTGTAATTCATAGAAATCATAGGGAGAATGATTTGCCAGTAAGAGACTGGCACTTATTGTAACTCTTCAGCACTGTTATCAGGCTTTCTTTCAAAAAACAATGTGTATAATGTGGATTAATGTGATATTTAAGCATGCTATATTATACTTAACTTTATTATAGCTAACAGAAAGATGTTTTGCCAAAAGGTAAACCACAAAATGAAAAAAGAGCTGATACATAATGATGAGAGGACCTTATACAGACTCCAGAGCAGGACGCTTTTATCTTATAACTGTTGCACAATTAACGCAGGATTCAATGAGGCAGGAAAACAGTTAATGGAAGTTAATGATGAGAACACACAGAGCTCTTTGTATCATTAACCAACATGCAGTCAAACATGTTAATGATTGCGGTTTCTATCTCAGTGGTCGGACATAATGAAGACCCAATTTTAAATAGGTACCTGCGGAGGTGCTGCCGCAACTTGCCGCATTTCTTGAGAGCAAAGCATGTTACAGCAAATTGCACTGAGCGGTGTGATAAGTGGTCATGATAACAAGGCTCCAGTCACAATTTCAACCATAAAATTTGTGTTTAAGCGTAGCGTATGAACATTAAAACATAAAACACAGAATGTTGCAAGTATATATGCATGTGATTAAATACAATTAGATTATGACATTACTTAACAGATGGCAGCTTCCAACTTAGTCAATGCTGTCACTCATTTCCTTCGACTTCACTTAGCTTAGGATACAAATGGTCATCTCTTTCAGTGCTAGACACAGAAAAAACTTAAATCCTTAATCCAAAATGGTGGTCTTATAGGTATACTTTTATTCCTCAAAGCAGTTGCCAATGAAATAGATCATAATATCAATAATAAGACCTTTTTGAATATGAAAGCTCTAAGTCACAAGTCATGTTTTTCATTTATCAGAGGAAGAGGTTAGGTTGTGTCTCTTGGTGACGATGCAGATTAGAGTTCTTGCTTTCTCTATCTTAGCAAGCTGTTCATGTCTGATATCTATAATATGGATTTATCAGCCAAATATTTAAGAGAATTCCCTCACAAAGTCTAATGATAGATGATAGGACGTGATCAACTGAAAAGCATTTTGCAGCATCACAAGCACACCTCTTAAGCCACAAGAGAGAGGGAAAGACATGAATTATCTGAAATACTCTGCTCCTTCAAAGACTGGAGCCACAAGAAACACACAGCAGCATTTTCACAGAAGCTATATTTAAAAGGGGAAATGCAGAGAAACGAAGAGGAAGAGACAGCAGTGGCAAGAGAGAAAGAGAGAAAGAGACTGGTGGGTTGGAATTGGATGAAGGACATATAAGCTCTCATTGAGTTGGCAACAGTGAAAAGAGCCCTTGGTTATTGAAAAAAGAAGAAATCAAAGGCAGAAAATTCCTGCAGAGGGATGGGGGCAGAGAAACAAGCCTGTACTCCTCTTCTTTGTTTTTTTTTTTCTTTTTTTCCACCATGGTTAGAGTAGTTAGCCACTCAGCAATAGAAGAGAGATTCATGGTAGCCAGCAGGTTGGCGAGGCCCTTAAGCACAAGGATCTAAGAAGGCATAGGAGGCGACACAGCACAAATTGTTTTATATTCTGCAATGTGGAGGATTTTGCTGAGTGTCGAATGCTGCTTTTGCAGGGCAAAAAAGTGACGCCATATACAGAATCAGAATCAGCTTTATTGGCCAAGTGTGTGTACACATACTCTGAATTTAAGTTACTGTCAATGTACTTACACACAGCTGCAAAAACTTTAAGATAGAAATAGGCATGCTATTATACTAAACTGTATAACTTATGTACACACAAGTAGGTGAGAAAATACGTATACATACATTCATATATACATGCTTTTCAAACAAATAACAATAGTTGCAAAGAAGTAAATATTACATATCTACATATATTATATACAGCACACAGGGTTTATATTTGACAATGATGGATGATACATGTACGTGTTCAAGCTCACTGTGTATACAGCATTTCCCTTTTGCAGTGCAGTGCTTCTGTGCACAACAAACATGACATCTTAAGTGATGACGCACTAATTATTCATGAAATGTTAAATATATACCACAGGACATGACGAAACATGCAATATGCTGCATGGTGTGTGTCATATCTGGCTCCTGTTCTACCCAACTGAGAATGCAGATATTGCACATGTAAGGACAATAACAGCAAGGTCATGATGTAGCATTGCACAGAATATAGCACATAGTAATGTGTGCGACATGACAGCTCAGGAATCCACTCTGGTTTTGTGGAGGAGGTCATCTCTCGGTATCCAGCTGTTACAGATGTGAGTCGTTCATCATGGGCGTGATGGACAGGCATTATCCCTCTGCTTCTTCCTGCCATCTCTGTCAGCGTTTTCCCTCCAGCAGATTAGGTTCCACAAGTCATCCCTCACAGACCATCGCTGGGGGAATCTGCTGTTTCAACCACGCAGAGCATCCCATCAGACAAATGGATATTAGCTGGTTAATTTTTAATTCCTGAGATGCAAGGGAGCCGTGCTCTTTCATGGCTGGAAGGAGAGCTAATGGGCACGGATTAGGTATCATGGGCGGATATCTGGGAACGGCCCCTTGGGAATACTGTGTGGGTCTCTCCATTGAACACCATTAAGAGTCTTGGAGTAAGGCAGAAAGCCTCTCAAAGACACACTGTCCAGCTATTGACCTTTCGGAGGCACAATAGAGGTCCTCACTGAGGAGATATTGAGTGGATGCTGAGAGCGGTTCATTAAGCCATGGTGGGAGTAAAAACATGGTTGTTGATAAGGTCTGCACCCAATCCAACACAACCAGAGATGGATTTCTGTTTCCCACCAAACAACTACCCAAGCCCACCAAGAGAGATCTAAATGCAGGATCCACATGTTCAAACAATGACCAGTTCATTGCGAGACTGCAGTCGCCTTTGCATCTCTGAAGAAAACCCTGCTGCGGTCATCAATGTATTCACACAAGACAAATACAGAAGATTGTGACTGTAATAGGTTGTCTGGCTAAGTGCACATCAAGCCGCTCCCTGGACAGATACATTCAAACACCCCATGTTTTCTTTGACCACCTAAAATAATTTCCTTGCTTTCAGTCGGACTGGCAGTGATGATTGTTTTTATTGACTCAGATGTTCCATTAGGCAAGGAGCTGCTTGGGGTAAATGGCTCCTGACAGCAGCACACAGTCGGCTGATGATGCCCCGTCACTAGACCTCACACCAGGGTTATTAACTGGCCGCCACTGCCGCAGAGCACCAGCGCTCCCCTGACAGTGACACGTACACAGACAAAATGCATTGTCCTCCGGTCCTTCCCTTCTCCTAACAGAGCATGGGTGAAAACAGAGGACTGGGGATAGGGATGACGGCATTTTAGATTCCAATGAGGTTTAGAGAAGGAAATTAACTGAGATCTGGTGGAAAAGGATGGCGGCACATGTGTTGAGTTTCATTTTCTTGCAGTGGCTGCAGAAACAACACCAAAAGGCTCAACTCAGCAGTACATTTACACTGATGTCATGTATTTCTGCACAGTATTACACCTGTTTTGTTGTCATCTGCTCTGCTACACATTTTTACTTAGTGACACAAAAGCATGAAAACATCTTATTAGATATACAGTTTATACGTCAGAGGAAATAATTTTGGTCTTATTTAGAGTATCTAATTGAACATAAAATCTTAAATGGCTGCAACTAGCAAATTCATCTGTTGATAAATTATGAAAATTAGGGAAAAATGCCTATCCCAAGGTGAAATTGACTGTTTGGTCCAAAATCCAAAGATCCTCAATTTACATTGTAACAGAGAAAGCAGCTGTGACTGCCAATATTCAGCATTTCTGCTTGATAAATACCTTAAAGAAATGTAACAACATAGAGTTTAGATTAGGACTAACCAATACTATGTTGTTGTAATTTGTTGACTTTACAGGTGAAATAGAAAATGCAGTGTCAAGTAAAAGCTGCGACCTGCAGAAAGGTGACTCTCATTCATTCATTGCAGTCTCATCCTTTCAAAAAAAAAAGAAAGTTAAGTGACATCTGCAGTGGAAACCTGCGGCTATGTCCACTGCCATTTCATGTCAGGGTGTCAGCTTCAAATCGAAATGCTGAATAGTGTGTTTACCAGGATGTCACCTCTTCCTGTCAGCTGTACTCCACATGAGAAAACAAACATGCAGGTGTAATACTGTGAGTGACAGGGTGCACGGTTCAAACTGGGAAACGCATGCATAGGCACACATGCCTTGTCAGCATTTCTTAATTCACAGCTCAGGACGACTGTCACTCCACGAACACTCCACCTGTGTGTGGCAGCGTTACCGCCTGTGGTAGCAGATAGAGCCATGCTGTCACGCAGGAGTGATTAGAGCCTCCTTTTATAATCTCCCTCCTCTGTCCTTTCTCCACACATCATTACGGTAATACGGCAGGCTCTATTACCCCTCAGCACCCTGTCAATGCCCCACTGCCACCGCCTCCCTCCTGCCTTCCAGCAGCCCTCAGAGGGGTGATGATGCTGGTGGGGTAAGGCAGGGCCCAGGGTCCCTGCAGCATGGCAGCTTTAATTTCACGCTTTGTTAATGTCCCCATTGCAAGTGCTCGTCCTGCCCGATGCCCTCCACAGCCCCCACCAGGGTCGCATCCGTCCTGGCTGCCCTGCGGTTGGCTCAAGGATTGCGTCCAGGAGAGGCGATGGGAACTCTCCTTCCCTTTTTCTTTTTTCTCCAACTGTCGCCCATTTGTTGGAAATCTCTCCTTCGCAACCTCCGCCCCCTGCTTACCTTTATCTTATTCTCTACCCGTTGTGCACTCTGTCACTGTCTGTTTCACTCTCGACCTCCCCCTCTCTCATTCCCTCTCACCCATGTCGATTATCTATCTCTCTTCTATTGCGGTCTCTTTCTTGTTCAGTGCCTTCCCCTCTCTCTCTGGTAAACAGCTCTTTCCCTCAGCTCGGCCCACTCTGTGCTCATTCACTGTATCTTCCTCATGTTCTCTCACTCCACCTCGATTGCTGCTCTTCATCAATTCCCCTCTTTCTGTCCCATTATCTTCCCCTTTAATTCCGACACACTCTGTTTTCCTTCCACTCTGCTTACTGTCTCAATTTGGATGAAAACGTCTCACTGCAACCCCCCCCCCCCGCCGCCCCTTTCCTCTGTGCCTCCATCCTTAAGCCTCCATTTACACACTGTGCCATCTGTATTTGCTAAGCACTGAGAATCATCATTCTGTCAACCTGCTCCTTCTGCATGAGTCGGCAGACACTTTCAGATGTCCCAAAAAATGCCTCCGTAAGCACAAACTTGTTGAACTGTGGTTTTCAGAGTCAGTGTGAATACTTCACTGAGGGGGTGAAACAAAGACCTGCAGCCTGCTACTTCATTCTGTCACAAAACGATGCCCCTAACTGTCTTGTTCTCCTATACTGTTATTAGAATAATTTTTTTGTTTTGTTTTCCATACTGGCACTAGTTTTACATATACTATAGTAATGGCTTTAACATTTACAGACAGGAAAGAGTAGATAAAACATGGGACTAAACTTTCTCAAAATGTCTAAATTGCAATTGGGTATATATCACCAATAAGAAGTCAATGGTCTGTATTTGTATGCCGCCTACATCCTGATTCACCCATTTACACATCTACACATCATTCATACGGGAGGAATCTTATTTGGAGGGGATTTTTTCACACCCTGAAGCTATGCTGGGGTTCAGCTCGCTCCTGAAGCGTAGCAAGCTGGGGTTCAGTGTCTTGCCAAAGGACACTTTGACATGCGGACATGGAGGAGCCGGGAGCCGGGAGCTGGGAATTGAACTGCAGATCTTCTGATTGATTGGTGGACGACACGCTCTACCTCTGAGCCACAGCTGCTGCTTCGACCTCCTGTACTTACCCTGTGCATTGAAGGCTCACATTCTACAGGAAGCTGAACTGAACATGGTGTTTAGGCTTGTGAAAATACAGAGTAACTCCTAATATTTAGTTATGAAAACCATATAGATATATAGATTCACATATCACATGATGATGGCTTTAAAGGATCATTTCAAGTCATTTAAATTTGGATCTTATTTTTGTACTTTTGGCAACCGAGTTACGTGATGATCTTGAAGACGCTTGATTCAGCCAGTTCATCGACTTAAATTTGACCTCCTGTACTTACCCTGTGCATTGAGTTTGACTGTACCCACTACCTGTTTTACACCCAAATAAAGTGGTTAAGACAATCTGGCTAAACTAAGACCTTGCTGTAGCAATATTGTAGTGTTCAGAGAGCTTAGTAATTCCTTTTGTGAGTACAGTGTCACATAATTATCTGTACTGTAATTTCTTTCTATTTGACAGTTTGTGGGGAAAAAGACACAATATTCCTGCAGCTAATATTATTACAGGTTAAAATGCATTAAAGTTATATACAGATCACATTTTCAAATCTGTAGTATTGCATTGTATTATCTTTAACTTTACATGGTACATGGTTTGGGAGTCCAGAGCTGAACATGGCTCTTGCACCATATCAGGAAATACAGTTTACTGTGTCAGAGCTGTTTCTGAGCCATTTCCATGGGTCACTAAATTACCACGGCCGCCCCCGACTACTGCAAATTTGATGGAGCATCATGTTTGTAAAGCTATTACACCTTTTTGCTGTTGGTATGCAAATGACATGTCATGGACCATCCAGGTAATATGGAATTATTAATTTACTCAGGTAAATTACATAATTCCATAAACTGGATGACAATTCAGCTGCAACTTTACCAGCCCGATCGACATGCCACAATAGCATTTAGCAAGCATCTCCAGCCAACACACACAGAGATACAGTGATATCTACGTATTGTTTCAAAAAATTATACGTTTGAGATTTAAGGTGAAAATTGATCATTCGCCCACAATCTAACAGTTTGGCTGGGGACCAATTAGGAGGAGACAAGAGCCCCTTTCATCAGCTATTATTTACTGTTTCTTCTTCTTCTGTGTGTATGCACGTATTAGTAGGGCCGTCCAACCAGATAGGCAGTTAACACAAAAGACTGGATAGTGAAATGGAGGCTCCCCAAAAGGAAAATGGTTGGAAAAAAAAGCTCTTTGGTTTGAGTAGGGTCTTGTTTCCCAGACGAGGGGGAGAAGGTAACAGAATCTCTTTGTGAGTGAAGTCATGGGGTCTCCTGTGGGAGAGCATTGATCGGAGGTGAAACACTGAGGAGAAAGGGAGCACCTATCAGATTTTAAACACACACACACACACACACACACACACACACACACACTCTTCTCATAAAAACTGTTAAAGCACACACTCTTATTGGCATTCAAGTCTTCACGGACTTAACTTAACACCTACTCAACACCACAGTCTCACACATACATATACAGAGCACCAGAGCTAGACACCGATATTCATCAGTGTTCTCTTCAGACAAAATATCTATTCATTAAATCCACACTCTGAAACTGACATTTTTTGCCACAGGCTACGATTTTACAAACACACCTAACACCACAAATTGTTAACCATTTGTAACAATTTCTGATTATTGTCTATCTGGAAACAGTCCCATAAAAAAAAAAAAGCTTACAGATTTACTTGAGCAAATGGTTTGGCTGAGCCGAGCCGTTAACACCATCCATCCATCCATCCATTTTCAACCGCTTATCCGGGGTCGGGTCGCGGGGGCAGCAGTTTTAGCAGAGATGCCCAAACTTCCCGGGCCCCAGACACCTCCTCCAGCTCATCCGGTGGGACCCCGAGGCGTTCCCAGGCCAGCCGAGAGACGTAGTCCCTCCAGCGTGTCCTGGGTCTTCCCCGGGGCCTCCTTCCGGTGGGACATGCCCGGAAAACCTCCCCAGGGAGGCGTCCAGGAGGCATCCGAAACAGATGCCCGAGCCACCTCAGCTGGCTCCTCTCGATGTGGAGGAGCAGTGGCTCTACTCCGAGCCCCTCCCGGATGGTCGAACTCCTCACCCTATCTCTAAGGGTGAGTCCGGCCACCCTGCGGAGGAAACTCATTTCGGCCGCTTGTATCCGAGATCTTGTTCTTTCGGTCATGACCCAAAGTTCATGACCATAGGTGAGGGTAGGAACGTAGATCGACCGGTAAATCGAGAGCTTTGCCTTTTGGCTCAGCTCCCTCTTCACCACGACGGACCGATACAGCGACCGCATTACTGCAGACGCTGCACCGATCCGCCTGTCGATCTCACGCTCCATCCTTCCCCCACTCGTGAACAAGACCCCGAGATACTTGAACTCCTCCACTTGAGGCAAGGACTCTCCACCGACCCGGAGATGGCAAACCACCTTTTTCCGGTCGAGAACCATGGCCTCGGACTTGGAGGTGCTGATTCTCATCCCAGCCGTTTCGCACTCGGCTGCAAACCGCCCCAGTGCACACTGGAGGTCCCGGCCTGACGAAGCCAACATGACAACATCATCCGCAAAAAGCAGAGATGCTATCATGCGGTCCCCAAACCGGACCCCCTCCGGCCCCTGGCTGCGCCTAGAAATTCTGTCCATAAAAATAATGAACAGAACCGGTGACAAAGGGCAGCCCTGCCGGAGTCCAACATGCACCGGGAACAGGTCTGACTTACTGCCGGCAATGCGAACCAGACTCCTACTCCGGTCGTACAGGGACCGGACAGCCCTTAGCAAAGGGCCCCGGACCCCATACTCCCGAAGCACCCCCCACAAGATGCCACGAGGGACACGGTCGAATGCCTTCTCCAAGTCCACAAAGCACATGTGGACAGGTTGGGCAAACTCCCATGAACCCTCGAGCACCCGATGGAGAGTGTGGAGCTGGTCCAGTGTTCCGCGACCAGGACGGAACCCGCATTGTTCCTCCTGAATCCGAGGTTCGACTATCGGCCGTATCCTCCTCTCCAGTACCCTGGAATAAACTTTCCCGGGGAGGCTGAGGAGTGTGATCCCCCTATAGTTGGAACACATCCTCCGGTCCCCCTTCTTAAAAAGAGGGACCACCACCCCGGTCTGCCACTCCAGAGGCACTGTCCCCGACCGCCAGGCGATGTTACAGAGACGTGTCAACCAAGACAGTCCCTGTACATCCAGAGACTTGAGGTATTCAGGGCGGATCTCGTCCACCCCTGGTGCCTTGCCACCGAGGAGCTTTCTGACCACCTCGGCGACTTCGGCTTGGGTGATGAACGAGTCCACTTCTGAATCCCCAGCCTCTGCCTCCTCAATGGAAGACCTGGCGGTGGGATTGAGGAGATCCTCGAAGTATTCCTTCCACCGCCCGACGACATCCCCAGTCGAGGTCAACAGCTCCCCACCCTCACTGTAAACAGTGTTGGTGGGGTACTGCTTCCCCCTCCTGAGGCGCCGGACGGTTTGCCAGAATTTCCTCGAGGCCGACCGGTAGTCCTCCTCCATGGCCTCCCCGAACTCCTCCCAGGCCCGAGTTTTTGCCTCCACAACCGCCCGGGCTGCAGCACGCTTGGCCTGCCGGTACCTGTCAGCTGCCTCAGGAGTCCCACGAGCCAATAAGGCCCGGTAGGACTCCTTCTTCAGCTTGACGGCATCCCTTACTTCCAGTGTCCACCACCGGGTTCGGGGATTGCCGCCACGACAGGCACCAGAGACCTTACGGCCACAGCTCCGAGCGGCCGCGCCGACAATGGAGGTGGAGAACATGGTCCACTCGGACTCAATATCTCCAACCTCCCCCGGGATCTGTGAGAAGCTCTCCCGGAGGTGGGAGTTGAAAACCGCAGCGACAGCGGGTTCCGCCAGACGTTCCCAACAGACCCTCACGATACGCTTGGGCCTGCCGAGTCTCTCCGGCTTCCTCCCCTGCCAGCGGATCCAACTCACCACCAGGTTAACACCACCATGATTATTTGTCTCTGAATTTGACTTCCCTCTTTATGCTTAATCATGACAAATGATATGACACTTGCCCGCAGAACATGGGCCATAGCTATTGTTTGAGTTCTCTCTGAGCCGCTTGTTGCTAGGTAACCTGCATTTATCAACACCCTCTACTATTTCTTATTGTACTTTTTACTTTTTATTGCACGTTTTAAGTTGCTGCATCCCACAGTTGCTGCAAGGGATGTTCTACATTTGGAATATTGTCTGTTGCACTTACTGTAAATGCACACCAGATACAGTTTTGTACCTCAGGCTATGGTTCTGTGACACATCAATACTTAATCTTGTATTATACTTAGATGGAGATGCTACGCTGCATAACTGCTTTCATGTCTGTTTGTGCGCCTGGCTCCATGCATACGTGTGTGTCTGCATGTGTGTGTGTGTGTGTGTGTGTGTGTGTGGTGCAGACAAAGTCCAATCTCTCATGTGAAACAGAAAGCAGGCAGTTTTTATCTCTGGACTGCTGTAGAAAATATTATTGTTTTTGCAAAACACTGTAAGGATCTGCACTGAGTTTATCGGTTTACTACTATTTATATTGATACACACAGCGATGCTCCGGCAGGTAAGATATATGGCAGCATGAAGTATGGCCTTGTCCACAGTGAGAAGGTACTGAACGCTATTTTGTGATGAGATGGGGACCGGGCCAAGGTGACCCCTCTGTAATATATGGGCTGCGGCTGCCAAGGCCTCCCAGGAAGGTATTTGTCATCACTGTCCCCAAAGTGTAAGGTTACCAGCAAATCAGGTTATCAGTCTACTGTTTTTGGCAGGAATGGCACAAAAACACAGATTATCTTTTCAATATAGCTCAGTGTAGCAGAGACAGACACAGATACACACACACACACAAAAACAAACACACAAGCACATACACACATAGCCACCCTGTGTCAGGACACTCTTCTGGTGTATATTCATTCCTTGACCCTTAACCTTCAACATTACATACTAGCCTCAGCCTTTTACCTTAACCCCGAAGCTAATTCTATTTTCAACCATGTAATCCTTTACAAACTTATACAAATCATTGCCACTACAGACATTACATTGGCCATGAACTGTGTGTGTTAAAGTCTATTACATTTGATGTTAATGTGCTGTTTATAATAAAATAGCAAAAAAAATTACACAAAACAAAGGTCAAATCAGTGGAAGTAAACTGAATGGATTTCAGAAATTGATTTACAGGTTGCCGAACCATTTGGACTTCTAAAGAACTGACAGAATATTGAAGATGCCCCTCTATTAAATCTTATCTAATACATCATTATTACCCTTCCAGGGAGCCACTGATCATTGATCATCATTCCACGCCATGCTTATCTCTCCCGAAAGCTAGAAGCGCACAGCCACAAAGGATAATCACACCAATACACAGAGTTGTGCTTTCATAACTGGGAATATATAAAATGTTTATTGAATAATGAATACATCCGCCAGTGAGCATGTCTGCCCAGCACCACCTTGTTGCTATAAAAGTGCGGCTGCCACTCCAAAGAGCGTGAACTCTCCTGCACATCAGCGGCAGAGCATGTAGGCGGGCGCGGGGGTGACAAATGTGCAGCATTATGTGAGAGGAGGCAGGAAGCTGCACAACATGTCAGGATACAGATGCTTGCATCTCCCTCACATCGCCTCTAGTGATGTATTTCAACCCACAGGTTTAATTGTGTTTGCCTTGAATATATCTATCTCCCTTCTCACTTCAGTGGTGGCAGAGCAGGAGTTAATGCAGAGGTCAGGTGCCTCCACAGTAAGTGCTGTATGGAGGTACTCAAGGTTGTGGAACTATTATGTTACATATCTAGTGTATATAGGCACCCCATATTCCATTGTGAGTTACTATTTTCTTTATATACCAGAGACCAGTTTTAGATTATTTTATCAGTCCTATAAAATCTGGAAAAGGTTAAAAATCAAAAAAATTAACCTCTTTGAAAAATTACAATGACATTTTGGGAAATGAGTTTCACTTTCTGCCCATAAATTAGATGACAAGTTTGATACTACTCTCATGTGCGCGTGTCAGTGGAACTGGAGCCAAGATTTGATTATCTTGGAAATTTGGAAGCAGGGAGAAACAGCTAGTCTGTCTCAAATTGCCACTTTTATATTTCTGTTCGTGGATGGATCAAACAAAAGAGATATAATCTGTTAATTACTGAAACCACTAAGCTCCAGCACCATACTTAATGCATAGACATAAGAAGACAAATGAATGTTAGATAAATAAATGTAGATGTTACTGAACCAGATCACACTTCCTGCTGGTGCATTCAGAAGATGTTTCATTGCTTTGTAGTGTCCACTGTGACCTTGTGAAGTGCTCTGGAAAAAATGCACTGTGCCTTTTTAAATCTAAATATAACCACAGTCAAACCTTGATCTTCGTCTCACCACCACAACCAACAACAAAGCAGCCAAAGCTCCCACACTCGGCGGGCAGTGTGGTGAGTGATGAAGACAGAAAGTCTACGACTGCCTTTGTCTCTCCAGGGATGTAAGCTGTAGCAACCTAAGTAAGGAACTAAGCCCTTTCGCAAGCCAGAGCTGACCCACAGCCAGCTAGGTGACAGAACTAAATAAAGATAAAAGCTGTCAAGAGGCTTTGTAATGAGCAGCTGACCATACAATCGCCAGACGGTTCAGTGTGCCAGGCTGTCTGAGCAGGTCATGAGCTGGGCAGGGATGTGTGTCTGTGTATATGTTTGTTTGTCTCTTAAGGTCCTGCCCTGGGAATGGGATATCCCTCTTTTGCTGTCGTTTACGTTTGACAGTTAGGTACAGTCTCTCCCACTGCTCTTCTTCCAAAATGAGGAATGAAAAACAGGTCAGCAGAGAAGAAGGTGTAAGATCTTTAATCAAATATATTTAAAACATAAAGCAGTTACTGAATAGATCCCTGTTAGGCACAACGAGTGTATAAAGAGGCTATTTTATTGCTGCAGACATCAGACCTCTCTGCCTTCAATGCATAACATTACAGCCAACTATTTCTCAACACACCTATTATATTACCCAAAGGTAACATGTAAATGATATGACAGTTTACTGTAACTGTTTAGCAGGTTCACCACATAGCAACAAACCAGAGAGGCCAAACACACGAGGAGTAATATCATCCAGAAAGTGGGACACAGCTCTGAAGCCATGGAATATGACTAAGAGGCTTGGGGAGATCCTATTAAACACAGCTTCGTGACACCTGCTCCTCTCGGCTCGGACCAGGAAACAACTGGCTCTGCTGACCTGTATCACTGTCACACAAGCCTGAACCATTTCTGTTCATGTCGTCCTCCCTCAGGTGGAGAGCAGCTCGAAGAACAACACCGGATGAGTACGGAGGAGCTAAAGCCAGTGTTTCATAAGATGCACTTTGGAGATCCTACATCAGAGCCTTTGTGTCTCTGCCTGTGTATGATGAAATTGAAAAACATAATGGAGTAATGTAAAGCCCTTTTGAAATGGTTCTTTATGGAACTGGGCTCAAATGGCTCTATGTTGAAAAAAAACACCAATAACAAAAAAAAAAAAAAAAAAAAGAGCCATGTGTTTGAACTTTATTGTGATTTGTATTTTGTTGTATTTGTCTTCTTCATGTTCTTACAGTTCAACTAAACACCTTCAACTTAATGTTCATTTGAAATTGCTTGCATAACAAAGCACCACTTTTAAGGCTCAGAATTAGCAAGACAACCGAGGTGTTTGTAGAGGAATCTGTTAGACTGAGGAAACATTAACCGCTCTGGTCAATCAGTTTAGTTAATATTAGCTAAAACATCATCTGTCCAGTTGAAGCAGTGCTGGTTTGCATTTGCTGAGCTCATTGCTGCACAGTAACTGATTTTCTACTTGATATTTAGGTATTCCTTTTGCCATACTTTAATCTCTATTAGCTAACCCCTTTCCCACAGGGTGTGTGCATGAGCTTGGCACACACAGTCATAACAAGCTCTGTTTACTCCACAAACACTATTATGAAAATTGTCTTGCAGGAGGCAATATATGAGATGATTGGAGATGCAGGAGGTGGAGTCAGTGCTGTATGTGAATAGCCTACCATGGGGTTAAGGGTGGGATGAAGTGACTCGGAACAAATAGGACGGCGGGCTCAATGTCATCAATGTCTGCCATAATTGAGCCAATGACATATTGATCTTTGGGTTAATGAAGACAAAGCACACAAGAGATAGGGTGCTTAAATCCACCATGGTTAATTCTTCGGGATCCTAGCATGAATCTTAATACGTTCACTGTGCAGAGGATGAGCGAGTATTATAAAAGATAGGCATTTCGTCTGTACTGCAAATGAAAACTGGCTGTCATGTATTGATTATGATGTCTAGCCTATTCTGTGAATGAAGCAGGATTAAATGATGATTCCAGTTTGTTATTTCCATAGTTTTGGCCGTGGTCATAGTTTTTTATCTACCTTAAAAACACTTTTATTTAAGTTTGGGTAAGCTTGGGGCCTACTCAAAACCTGCACGACTATTTGACTGCGTGTGCTTTTTCCTGTGTCTAACCTGTTTTTAGTAATGCTGTTATGCTCCCAGAATGTATCAATAACAGGATAATACTGGTTAGATATAATATTTTCTTACTGCCAACAAATCTCATGAAAAGACCAAAATCAACAATGTGTTTGTCTGTTCCTCAATACTTCCATCACATCATTTCTATTAAAAATGTAGATATTTAAAAATTAGGCAAATAAAAATATGGTTTTAGTTTGAAAAAAACACTATTTTCTAAATCTGCTGGGTGCTGTTGGTTTTAGCAACATGCCATTTGTTGAGGACTATTTTCAGAAGTGGATTAGTACACTTTGCTCTGTTGACCATTTACAGGTGGTTTATAGGCAACTGACTGAACTGAAATTACAAACCTTGTGTTGATAGTAATAAAGGAATGTTTCACCAGCAGTGCAATGATGTGATTTGTTTCTTTGACTACCCCTTGAAGCTCATCAAGAGAATGCCAAGAGTGTGCAAAGCAGTAATCAGAGCAAAGGGTGGCTACTTTGAAGAAACTAGACTATAAGACATGTTTTCAGTTATTTCACACTTTTTTGTTAAGTACATAATTCCACATGTGTTCATTCATAGTTTTGATGCCTTCAGTGAGAATCTACAATGTAAATAGTCATGAAAATAAAGAAACCGCATTGAATGAGAAGGTGTGTCCAAACCTTTGGCCTGTACTGTATGGTATCAGGCTTGGTTATACAGGCAATCCTTACATACATACATAAATACTTACTATATAAGATCATTTCATAGGTTTTGTGAGTGCATATGATTGTATTATTATCAACTGGAATGATAGCAAAAACTACAAAGTCCCAAGTTTTGATAAACAGGGATGGTAAAACGTTGCTTTTATGGCTCATCGTTTACTAGATTACACATGTCTGAGCTGTAAAGGGAAATACAGAGTGCTTCCATTTCTACCACACTTGCCTACATTTTAGCACATGGCTCCTGTCACTGGCTGAGAGCTGGCCAGTGAAGAAAGTGTCACAGAGAGCGAGCGTACATGGAAGCTCCCAGCAGCAGGAGCGATGAGACAGAGATGAATCACTACGATGTCCATTCCTGCAGCTTTCAGCAGGGATCAGCCCACGACTTATTCCCCTCCTTGTGTGACTTCAGCGGGGGCACGACCTTCAAAGATCACAAATCTTGCAAGTGTCACCGGTCATTAACCAAAGCAATATGTCCCGAGTCCTCTCTCTGTGGCCAAGTCCACAGCAGTTCACAGACAGAGCCCTGATAGCCACTGTCTATCTTTGAAGTCATGTAGGGGCTGTAAAATGGTGTGTAAACTATGACCCTCAGCCAGCCATCACCATAAGGCAATATAGACCAGAATAGTATTCTTTTATGTTATATAACTTGCATCCTTGAGATATCATTTCCTCATATTTTATGCATCTAATAAAGATTTACATTTTACATTTACATCTGGCTAAATTGGTTAGTTCTGCAGCCACTAGAGTCAATTTTCCCTGCATACTGCAGCGCAATTTAAAAGACATATTTGAATTTGTCATGTGATTATTTGTCATACCACTTCTTGATCCCTCAGATAGGAACAATCCTCTAAATACGTCTCATTAATAATTCATAGTAGATCTTCCTAATCAATTCATCACGTAGCAGAGCAGAAGTCTAGCAGATGTAAGCCGGTGCATACAGCTCATGCATTAAAATAAAAAGAGATTTTAGCAATGTCAGTATCCCTTGCCTTGGTTGAAGAAAGAGCTGTCTTCCTGTTTTGTACTTTTTAATGAACTGTTTTGGGAAAAGAGTAAAAGATAATAGAGAGCTGGGGTGAGGAAGAAAAAGTGTTATGTAAGTCTATCATCAATATTTGTCTCTTTGAACGATGATAACATGGAATGTGAAGCTGGCCTATTCATTCTTCAGCTATTATTTTTTAGGAAAAGAAATTTCACAACAAATTCCACCTGACACAACCCACCCCCCACGCACACAACTCATTGGAAACTTTATTTTCTAAAACCCATAGACAGTTTTGGGCAGACTATTGATTCATATCCTCCCACCTTGTGAGAGTGAAGACACGTATGTTGAGAGCCATGTCTTATCAGGGTAACGTTCACTGAGGGTTAGATTAAGATGAGAGGGGAGTGAGGTCGATATGTTGGATGCACTTCACTGAGCTTAGCTGTGGGTAGACTCAGTTAGCCACAGATAAACAGCCTACACACACTGCACAATAAGACTGATTAAAACAGTAGCAGATGGAAAGAGGTGTTCATATCAAGGCAGGCATTGTTTAGCGTTTAAATAGCTGCCTACTGATGTGACGAAGTCAGAAAATACAGCAACCTGAAGCTAATCAACATACTGTACTTGCCCGATAGAACTGTCTACAATCCACTGCTGCTGCTTTCATAATCACATTATCATTGTGTTAAAACAACCGTGCTTGGATAATTTTATGTATACTAAGGCTGGTTATCAAAATCCACAATGAAATGTTCCTGTGGCACTGTGTATTGAAAACTGTCCCAGAAAAGAAAGAAAAAAAATCTTGATAATCCCTAAAGTGAGGTATCAGAGTAGTATTCTGTACAGCAACTCAGGTATCATCTGTTTTATAATATGAATTCACAATATTCAGTCACATGAATGTGAGGGGAAAAAATGTGAATTGATCATATATTTCTAGTTTTCAAGATGACATTAGCAGAGTAACAGAAGTTAGCACTTCTGTCCTGCGCTAGCTACTGAAGCTGTACTGAATGTATACACATGCTCCTTTTGATTTTTAATGATTATAACAGTGAATAAAGTCATACCCTACTTTACAGGATCAGTGTTGCTCCCTGGAGTAAAACTTGATTTTTTAGAGTGATCTGTATCAGTATAATCGTCATCCAGCTCATAGCGGGCATTTACCAGGGCTGTTGTTCTACTGAATAACTCACTCGCAATAAATGTATTACTGTTATTTCAATATTGAGTCAGTTATTCCATCCAACTGCAGCCCCAGAGCTGTACCATAACATATACTAACGTAAGCTATCATTACGAGGCAGCTGAAAATTGCTAAAGTATCTGTTTAATTTCATTGTCTCCTGTCTCGGTGCCCCAGGTGTTGTGGTGATTCACTTCTACACTGGGCTCCGTATCGTCAGGTTTTAGCTTCTATCTCCATCTTTTTAACCTGTTTTTGCTGCTGAGTCATTTTGACATCCAGGCTATATCCTGGATGTAAAGTACCCCGTTGTGGGACTAATAAAGGGATATCTTATCTTAAGAATATCCTATCTTGATATATAAATGCATATTGTGGACCCTTCTGTCTGAAATCGTTTTTTTTTTCTCCAAAAATTATTAGTAATGTCTGTTCACTCAGTGACAGCGTGGGCTCCATGCTAGCTCCAGCAGCTTGATGGAGTAGCAGTAGCTAACAATAAGGGTGCCAGGCTTATTGAAGGGTCGATTACAGTACATACTTCTGTGAATTACACCTACTCTGTGGTTAACACCTGTAGCTGCCACAGTGACTCACTTGTAAAGAATTACATTTACAAGTAATTCTCAAGGGTCAACAATTCCAGCAAAGTGAAAGATATATATGTCATAACTTTGTTCCACGTCTTTCTGATCTTTGGGAACTTTCTGGGTTTTTTGAGCCATGTGTGCAAAGTAATTTCCTGCACATTCTGACCAAATAGGCTAGAAAAACTTTTTCTCCCCTTAAGGCAGCTGCATTTCAACTGGCTGGTGTCATCAAACTGAGACGTGTGGAGCCTTTGTAGAAGACAAACCATAGGAGGGGAAGGGAAAAAAGAGATGTATGACGAGAGATAGACAGGGACAAAGCTGGAAAAGGAAGGCTGAGAGACAAAGAGACCAAAAGAAACCGTTATGTGCATGTGTCTAACAATGACAGCGAGAACTCATACGTAGTTTAAAAGCAACTTGGTTGTCAAAAGTCACACTGTTGTACTGATGTGAGATCAGTCAGGTCACCAGCTGGTTCCTCTCTGGCAGAGCTGGATTTCATTTGACAGGCCAGCGGTGACAATGGCATGACAGGTCTGTTTCCATGGGAACACATTTGTCACTTCTATGGAGCACAGCCAAAGTGTTGGAGGGGAATCACCAATGAGGATTGTAGGACTGGAGGGAAAATTAATCACACTAATGATGATTCAAAGTGGGAGCTGCGGCAGAATGTGAAAATCGCTTCTGCTCCTCTAGTTTCTCTCCGTTTCCCCCAGAAACTGAAATCTGGCGGTCTGCAACAGGGTTTTCTTTGGGTGGCTTTCTGCAGACATAATATTCCAAATAATTTGATGTGGATGCTGGAAGTGAAATAAAGCAGACAGGAGAGGGAATGCCAATGCTGTTAAAAGTTGTGAAGATATTGCGGTGGTAGTTTGGCTTTGACTTAAAGAGGAGGACCAATAAGTAGGAAGATGTTAAGATGTTAAATCCCTGGCACGGACTGTTGCGTCTTTTCCAGCTGTAAGATGGCAAAAATGAATGTGCTCTGGCAAAAACCTATTTGTGTGCATGTGTTGCATGTGTTGAGCGTTTTGTACAAGTAAATCTCTGAAAACGGGTCATTATTTTCATTTTTTATTTTTCAAACACAGAACAAGGATTTTTTTTGGTGCAAATAGATTATTAAAGAACAGTGAAACATTAGTAATGCCAATTGAATTGCACCAAAATCAAATTCTGGTGAAAGGCTGACTTCTTTATTGCTATTATCTCCTCCCAAATTATAGTTCAGGGAAGAGTCTAGAATTACTGGAAATTTAAAATTTCCAGTAATTCTCCAGAGTTGTCTTGTCAAAAGATGGTTTATAAAATACACTGAATAGTGAATTCTAGCTGCAGCGAATACAATAAAGTTTGGGTGCCTGGGGACAAAAAAGTCTAGTGAATATTTAGTTTAACTGATCTGCTCCTTTTAAAAAAAAAATGTGGGTATCTTTAAGTGAAAATCTGTAAAACCCCCAAAATGACAAGCTATGAAGAATAGATATAAATAGACAAATTGCAATAACCTTCTGCACATGAGAGGTACCCCTGTGGAGACCTAAACCTGGCAGCTTCTTTGTTTTATAATTGATCATGACCAGCCCTGCAATATTAGAGTCATTCAAGGCCATTTCATCTTAATACGTGTCTGTCAGGAAGTGGTCCTTCCAACATCATTTTGATGGTACTCCAGCCTGCCTAGTGCAATCAGCTTGGAAAACTCCACTGCCATTGCCCTACTGTATTGTATTACCCCTTAACGGCACTTCACTGCTTGGAGAGCCTATGCGCATTCATTATGTAATTGTGAGTAATTTATGCTAACTTTCTGCATTAATGTGATGCAATTGTCATAAAACAAGTCTTCATAAGAACACTCATTCCTCACGTTTGATCCGTGAATACTAAGTAAGGATAAAGTTTTTCGCTTCAGGCATCAGAAAATGAAAGAAGTCAATAAATAATTTATTGAAAGCCACTGAGCTGACCATCTGGATGGTGTCTATCCTCCCCAGCAGTGCTCTCACTGAATCATTTCTGTCGTCTTACTATTTGTATCATCTCCCTCTCTATGTCCCTAAGCTGGCTTCTCTCAGTTTGGCTTAGCACTCCACAGTTTGGCGCTCCTGGTTCTGCTGGTGAAGAAAATCTTGGCATCAGTTCCAGACACTGCGATTCCTCCACCTCATTCCGAGTCCTTGCGTCCCTGTATTTTCCCAGACATGTTCCCAGAAGCCTGTTCTTTAACGGCGCGGCCGAGCCTTCCAGATTCCTCCATTTGGTCTTGGTGAGAGCTGACTTGGAGCTATGCTGAGAGGGTGGTGCTGTGGCCTCTCTCCAGGATCCACAAGTCTTTCCAGTTAATGCGCTGGTGCCAGGGCGGATGGGGGGAGGGGGGGGAGAGCAGACAAGGAGGAGGGCAGGAAGAGAGGGTGGTAAGCAGGCAGTGGGATTCTGGGATCACTTTGCTGTGACCCATATCCCTCCGTTCTGCTCTGAATGCCTCAATATGAAAACAACCCAATTACTGTTGACCCCTGCACCGCCTCCAAAACACAGCAGCAACGACTAATTAAAACTGAAAGGGTTCCCATTCCCTCCTTTGTTTATGCTCAGTGTGTGAGTTTTAAGTTTGTGTGTGTGTGTGTGTCTGTGTGTGTCTGTGTGTGTATACTTATATTTAACTGAAAGCCTCCATTTATGTCTCGGCGATTTTGAGGAAAAGCCAAGACTGCACAGCAATGTTTGTGCCGAATAAAAATATGATTGGCTGTGTGTAATTATAATCTACTTGGTCAGACCGGGGCAGTTTAAAAGCAAAAGTAAAGCATAAGGCCATCCAAACAGGCTGTTTCTTTCTCACCAGCAGACCCTGGGGGCCTTGGGCGACGACTCATCAACCTGCAGACGTGTCTGGCAGTGACAGGAGCTTCCAATCCAATCTCTATTTCATTCAATTATCATCCCCTCCGCGATGTTTGCCCTCAAGAGGAACTTGTGTCGCACCCACAGTGTTCTGTGTTTTAGTGCTCTGTCTGCGCAGCTCTCTGGCTGTACCTTGACTAAAATCCATTTCTGTTTGAACACACCACCATGTGATTCAGACAGACAAACTGAGATAGAAACAGACCATCTGAAGGATTGTGCCACCTAACAATGAACCTTCAAATAAATTCTTGCTTGTTGAAAAGGAAAAGTGGGCATATATATTGATTGTATGATGTGGAGATGAATCATTAATTGCTAAAACGCACAAATGTCTGCCACATCAACTGGGCAAGAAATCCTGTGATCTGTGACAAAACCTGGAGCTACTCCATTGATAATTAATTGGTGCCTGCACTTTGTTGGCTCACAGAACGCTTGTCTGAGCTTTTACACCCAAATGATTTAACTGTAGTGCTAACAGTTGTTAACAAGAAAAAGTGCCCATGGCCACTCATAGCTACCCTGGGTGGCATCATTGCAACAGAGAAGTCGCCTCCATATTCATTGTCAGATGTCCAAGTATTTTGCTCTTGTTGGCACATAATGAACAGAATTGTTCTGCTTGTAGGAAGAACTCACAAATGTTGGCTGATTGTCCAAAGCCATAAAAAAAACAACAATTACTGTAGGAGTGGATTTCATTAACGGATTGTTCTCTCCTTTCCAGCAGGATTGCATTTCTAGTATTCGTGTCCAATTCAGATCCAGGAGAATAAGTATTAGCAATTAATTTCTGGTGCTTGCGTTAACCAGCTTGGAGTAGCTGCCAGGTGGGATTTGCCATGTTGTGAAAACTGAAATGGAGACATACTGTATCAAGTGGGTTTCTGATACTTTTACTGTGACTGTCTCAACTTGCTAGCACTTTTTAAGGCTTCCCAATTGCCGGGCAGAGAAATACAAATACAATTTGACAGAGACCTGCTAGTTTTACATTCAAATGCTGCAATACTTTTCAACTACAGTGCAGTTTTCACCCCTTCCCTATTTTAAAATGTATTATCAGCTTATCCATAATAAACAGGAAGTAACTGATTATTATTAACATTTGGCATTAAAATACATCATTCTATGATATAATATAGAACACAATATCATTTCAATTTTAGAGAGACCAATTTTAACTGCAAGATTTTTGGATGTGTCACTGCTATGCTGGATTGTATCACAAAGTCTTCCTCAGCAGATGGAGTTGGCCAGATAAAATAGAATTTCTAGATGCTCAGGTTTCCATTTTTCTCAAGGTCAAAACCCCCCTCCAATCTCAACTTCTAAGCCAATATGAATGAGAGCAGAGGAAAAAATGGACATTTGAGAATACTCCATTCCATGATAACTTGGCAAACTCCATCTGCTGAGGAAGATCAAACACGACTGAAAGCTCTGGGACAGCTACCGCACAGACCTTGTGGTGTGACTGTTTTGTTTAAAGTACACATAACAGATTTCATATTTTCCTGAGGCCAGACAATCGTGTTCAGTGCATTTGCTTCTTCACAAACTTGCAAATCCAATTGTTTGCCTGTTTGCATCCATGCTTGCTAGTTTGCAGAACTTCTTCTTCCCTGCATTTTGCTGGCAACTTGCTACTTTTCTGCATTACAGCCATCTGATGAGTGGAATAATGTGACATCTTTGATGCATCGCTCCACCCACATGCGTGTGTGTGTGCATGAGATAAAGAAGGACCCAATTATCAAGACACTGCTGTGTAGTCACACAAGTAATGTTCAGTATTTTGACCCTTAAATATTGCCAGTAAATACTCTGTTCTCCATTTCGGAGTACATTTGTGACTAATATACTGTCCCAAAGGTCAGTTATCATGTGTATTACCATTAATGTGTCTTTTCTTTTTGGATCCACACATATTGCATTTGCAGTTTAATTTTTGCTGTTGCCAGTGGCACTTTCATGAAAATATAGTATCTAAAAATAGTTTGAATGAAATCTTGAAATCTTTTACACCTGAGTTTTTTATTCCCCCCCCCCATCAGCCTGAATGCATATTAATCCCTGGTTTGAAGAGCAGCTACACAAAGAGTTTTATGCATTTTTAATGTCAAATATTTGAATTTTTCACATCAAACTGTCTTTAATATCAAATTGCATTTGCCCTTCGTTCTTGTCAGTGCTTTGGTTTTTCTTTCTCCTTCACCCTCAGCAGCACCTCTGTCTGTCCTTTGGGAGACTTCAGCCCTTCTCCCACCCAGCAGATGGTCAAGGTCGAGCACTTGACTGGATTCTGCTGCACATCAAACTGTGCCTTAAAAATGAAGTCACTATAAAATGTATCACAGCCATTCTCTGATGAATGTTGCTTCTGGGAGTATAACTGAATAATTTAGATCGAACTCCTCTGTAGTGTGTTCGTTGTTTTTGTCACTGTTTTCTTGTGTGATGTATGTGTGCTGCTGTGACATCAATATGTTTTTATACATGTTTTAGGGTGATAATACAGTTCGAAAAGCAAACTATTGGTGCTGATAGATTCTTCCAGCCTCTACCCTGCATTTAACTTTATGTGCCTGTGGGTCGTTGTTGTTTATCCGGCACAAAAAAGGGCTAAAGATTTCAAGAGAGCCAGGGAAAATGGAGAGAAAAACAAGAACATTTCCGACATGCTTATCCTTTTAAGTACAGACAACGAAAGACAATTTACACAAAGGAGCGGTGTCATTATTCATGAGAAATTAGGTCTATATTTTGGAAAACACTACTGCAGTGGGGTATAGGAAACTGATAATCTTGTCTGTGGTCTTATTTAATTTTTTAAAATGTGGCAACATCAATGATTTAGAATGGGAAATACAATTGAAATTGTTGGACCAACCACTTAACCTGTTGCTTGTTCCAAGCCTCCTGTTTCGTAAGAGCGAGCGAGGGAGAGCTTGCCCATGTGCGTGTGTCAGATCTGGTCCAGGCCCCCAGGAGCAGAGGGCTTACAGAGCGCAGTGAGGACAGCCACATCAGGGCAGTCCACAGACAGCTGGCTCCTTCAGATGATGCATTGGCCTTGGCATCCTAATTGGCCCCAGTGCCTCAGCCAGGGGGCCTGGTGTCTCTGCATGTGTGCACCCAAGTGTGTTTGTACATGTGTCTGTCTTTTTCTTGCTGTGACATAGGGCATAACTCTTTGTGTTTATATTTGCCATTTGTATGCATCTCTGTGTGTGTGGCACTCATCTGCATTCTGGAGCTGCTTTTTGTATATGTGAGAATGATTGTTTTCAGGTGTGTGTTGTGTGTGTGTGTGTGTGTGTGCACACGTGGCACTTGCTCTCCCTGGCTTTTTGAATGTACACCGCATACAGCGCTTTGGGCTGGGATGTACTTCCACTGACCTTTCATCTGCTGCAGAATTGCACTGAGTATACACACGTGTCCACAGAGGACACATGGTGTTTTTTTAATTGTGCATGCACTTCAGTGTGCTTTATTGTGTGTGTGTGGGAGACTGGATGTGCGGGTAAATATGTGTATTCACTACAGTTTTTAAAATCATTTACTGTATGCTGTCACTCTTTTTACTGCACGCATAAGCTGCGGCAACATATTTTTGATTAAAATCGCATGCTAATAAAGCTTCATTGAATATAATCAAATTAAAAAAGAGTGTATGCATGTGTGCATAATTTCACTGCATATATGTATGGCATTAAGCATTCAAGTGTGTGGCTGTGGTGTTAGAGTGTGTGTGTGTGTGTGTGTGTGTACTCTTGCTGTCATGACTAATATCAGTCAAGTTAAGGATTATAAACAGAGATGACATGAGACATTTACATTATCCTGGACTATGTAATAAATGGAGTTAATTATTGTTGTCATCCTGTCTGATACAGAACTGTCCGGTCACTTTAAGCAGCAGCGTTGGCATGGTGGGTCGACAAACTATCCTGTAGATGAAAAGGTCACAGGTCCAATTCCAACAACAGGCATCACTGCAGAGGAGGACATTTAAGTCGTGCTCGCCGCAGGGAGCGAGACGCATCATGCATGTACATTCATCTCAGAGGAATATGCAAAGAAAAAAAACACACTCCTTTGCCATTGCTCAACTGTACAGTTCTATATGTGGTGATTCACTGCCGGTAAAAGCTTTTCATGTACCAAATCAGAAACTGCATGCATCAGTATCTCACAACTGATCACTGTGATCACTGCCACTACAGTATTTTGCTCCTCCCCCCTTCTTGTTCAATCTCAGGACCCCATTGTGAAGCTGCAGGCTATAATAGCAATTTTTACATGGACCAATGTCGACTGACTGCAGAAATAGCCTGTGACTTGCTTGGAATTGGAAGTATATAGTGGACCAATTACCCCTGTGGTGATGGCAATATACTACTGTAGCTATAGGCCGGAGCTGCTGTGGGTGTAATTGATGTTGCTTGGTGGCTGCCGGAGAGGTTGGAGGCATGTAGACCATAGAGACATTTCCTCTAATAGGTCCTGCCAGGGGTCATGGCACACGCTACAGACCAAAGCACTTACAACCTGACCAGCTCTCCTCTGTCTCCTCCAATACACTCTGTATCACACGTGTGCAGCCAGGTTGTTGTTGTGGGGGAGGAAGCCCCCCTTGACTCTCTTAAGTCACCTTTTCTCCGTAGATTCATAGATCTTTAGTTTAATGAATCTGTATGACCGTAGGTTTTGTATACATAACTAACATGCGCTGTATTGAAGAAAATTCATTTTCAATTTTCGGAAAATTGATTTTCTTTCTTTGCAAGAGTGAGATGTCATTCTTATGTCTGTGTGTACAGAGCTGGAGTCAGTGCAGTTCATGCTTAGCCTAGTATAAAGACTGGGAGCAGGGGTAAGCAGCTGACAGCTCATCAATATGTACCTCATTTTTTTCAAATCCCACACACACAGTAATGTAAAAATTAGACTGTGAGTATATGGGTAGCTTGTGCTCTCACTATTTCTTAAACCTGGATTAATTATTTTTTTTGGCCACATAGGGGCAGTGGGAAACGATACAAACACAGCACTGATTAATCATCCTCTTATATAGTTGATATGGTGAACTTGTTAGTTATATTTTAACGTATGTTATTTTGGCTTTCATTTGGAGTTCTGTTTCTGTCAACCAAACAAATGCCCAATATCCAATATTCAACATCCTGTCGACTCTGTTTTGGTCTCCACCATTTCATGAGGGAAATATCTGCGGCTGAGTTTGTGTGTCTGCTGGTTAGTTCTTGGCAGGTAGCGTACAATAAGTTCTCAGAGCTTTTTTTCTGAACATGAATATTTTTCTTTGGATATGACACTGGTGTCATATTGTAGAGCGGTGAGAGTGAAACAAAACTGGAAAGTTTCACACTGTAAAGCCCAAACAATGAGATCAAAGAAGCTAAAATATTCATATAGTCGAGTGAGTAGTGAGTTTGGGTTCATCAGTTCAAGTTTCCCCCTTTCACTTTACACATAGTCATTTCATTCATTGCTAATTCTATTTATTAGAGCAGCTTTATTAGACTATGCATGAATATATGTCTTACAAGATAAACAACAAGCACAACATTTTGAATTGACAGTAAACAGTCAGTAAAAACTTATCAGATCAGTTTAGATTAGAAATGCATTAAAAATTGATGCAAAAAAAAGTGAATTTGAAACTATTATTCATTTAGCTGTGGATTATAATCCAAACATTGCAAATTTCCATCAAAGACGTGATTGTGTGTTTGAAAAGCAGTCCTTCATGAATACACTTGTTCTACTAAAAATTGCAAAATTAGTAAGTAGGCAATTACAAAATGGCCACTGAGCCGAGTTTACCACCAGTTATCAAGATACGGAATGACAACATACTCAGTTTCATATAATTAAGGATGATATTATCATTTGTGCTACAAGGTATAGGGAACTATTCTGCAAAGGTAACGATGCACTCCCCTTTTTATGAGGACATGAATTACCTAAATATGAGTCTATGATGGACTGCGCTTATGTGGAACCTAATGAGCCACAGATGATATATATCATGTTCATTAAGAGCAAGCACATTTGAATAACTCGTTTTTGGAAAATGATTGATTTCGCTCAGAAAACCTCCACCTCAGGGTTTTACAATTAGCATGCTATATAGTGTACCTTGGAGAACATTTTAGAGTTATTGGTTGAGTACAGTGGTGAAGTCTCCCTCGGAGAGATAAAATGAAAAACCCTGGTGGGCACAGGGATCCAATAAACCTTAGTGTATGCTCATGGGGAAGAGTCAGTGCAGTTCACGTCCTGGTGTTTGCTACCAAGATACATACACTGAAAACTGACCAACATTTATTATTTCCCAGATTCCACAACAAACACAAAAATGAATGGTTCTGAAGCATGTTGTGATATGTAGCATCCTGTACCATATGGTTATGGTAGTCTTGCTACTTAAGCTTTTTTTCCCCCACATACCATGTCTTGTGTGTTGCGTTCATACATACGTTTTCCAGCTACAGTTGCTGAGCCCCAGGTAACCAAGGCAACCCATTGAGTTAATTGCTGCATATGGTTGGCTTTTAGTTTGAAGTTCAGCTGCCATGTGTAAAATATGGTTACCCAGTGGAAAGAATCTCAGGCAGAAGGCTACAGAGACATGCAGCAGTTGACTTTGTTTTTACACTTCACGATAACTAAAAGTATGTGCATAAGCAGTCTTTTTTTGCAGAGAGACTCTTTTTCTTTCAGGCTGTGCACAGACATTAGATCGTACAGGAGGAGTAACTAGTGTTGGATTCTATTTGAGTTTGACTTTGTGAAGACAATCATGAGTCAGGTGAGTGTTCAACCTACAAGAGTACGATTGCCTCATCCTTATTAGCATAATACTAAGGGAAGAACAAGTCCTGATACAACTTGTGGAAAATATTTCAGGTCATATAAATCCGTGTGTAGTGATGATACAATCTCACAGATTAAAAGGAAAAATACCTATTTGTTTTAGATTTAACTGTATTCTATTTTCTTCATTATCGTCACTAAAGGTAAATCAAAGCAAAGTACTTATTTCCTTTCAAGTAGTTTCAAGTAATTAACTCAGAGGATAAGACTTTACTTAAATGCATATTTCTAGAACTTAAAGGACACTCTATACGCATTTATTAAATGGTCATAACTGACTATAATGTAGTTGTACACAGATATCAGGACATTTTGAGTGTTTATTAATGTGCAGTATTTAATTTCAGTTATATTCAGTCTTATCATTTATATCATTACAACTGTGTTTCACTACATCATCATTCATGACCTGTTTTTACACCAACCTACACCGATTGGTGCCCACAGGAAGACAAATACATTAATAAAAGTAGTGACACCTGCTTGCAAACACGTTATATTTTGTTAAGCGTGTAAAGTGTAACCACTCTAGGCCACTTAAAAACAGAGTTATTGGGGTTTGGTGGTCCAGCTGAGCATTATAGCGAGCAGCAGGCTGTATAAGCTAATAAAAATTCAATATGTATGAGGCTATTAATGTGAATGAACTTACATGACTAATCATTTTTATCACAGAATTTTGACATTTCAGGCTAATGTCATTCATGAACTTATGATAACTTTCCAGTAAAAAGTCCATTTGTTAGTTCATTGTGGTCTACTTTGTGGGAGCCAACACAAAAATGCGAGTAGTGTATGCAAGTATTGTCAAAGTAATCATGAACTTCCCCGCTCACTATGATGAGTTCCCAATTAAATTTCCATCAATCACCTTGTTACTTAATTGACAAAGCATTTTAGCTCTATTTGTTACTGTAGCTAGTTTTTCATCAGAAGTGTCTGAAGAGTGTGATTTAGTCTTTAGTTCTTTATTGGTAACAGCTCAGGATTTTGTGTACTTTATTGTGTTAGGTGTTAAGTGTCACTATTATTTATTCTCAAAGTCCACCCTCTATGCCCACTGATGCTCTCATCCTGTGTTATAACCTCAAGAATGGCAGAAAAACTTATTTAATGTGGACCCTCTGTCACTGTCTACTCACTGAATCACATCCTTTCTTCTCCTCTCTAATTCTAAATGGTCTCAAATGTCCCTTTCATCTCTCTCCTTGGCTCATTTTCTAGTTTTTCTGCTTACATTCATGGTTATTCCACCATTGTGTTCATATTAAGTCCTTATGACAGCTCGATTGAGGCAGCTGCAATATCCTCTGTGAGGTGGCGATAATCAGTAGCAACCCCTGAATCAAGATAGAAAAGTTGAACATTATCCTAATATAAAGCTCAAATTTCATACATTCTGAGGTGATATGTCTGGGGGCCCTCAGAGTGTCTGCAGGGTGGACGTGTACAACCGAGTTGTGTACCACCTCCACAAACTGCTGATAGCCACAGAAGCTCCAGAAAGGTCAGACTGTTTCTATAACGTGTGTGTCAAGTCCTGATCAAACAACTTGCAATGACACTTTCTTACACGCTGCAGTGTGAGCTAGATACAACGTGACATTTTAGTGATTTGTCCTTCATAATGCATAACCTTAACAGCAGACGTTGTTGTCATATAGCCTTGCTAGGTGCAATTTTATAGAAAACACAATGTGCACTATTGAATTATCAAATCTGAATCTCATCCCCAGAAAAGGTTATTTTCTAGCATTTCTGTCATCTGTGTTCTGGGTACACAATATATCTGTTTATCATTTGTTGGAGCTTAGTGGCTTTGACCTTTATCCTCCTCTCTATTAGTTGCAATGTTGCAAAGATTTAAGCTTTTTCTTTTACAGCCTTAAGCAAGTTACTTTAGATGAGAGTCGGAAGCTTAAACGCTAAAATACAAATATTATGTTGACACATGAACCTTATTTATGAAACTGGCACCTCATTTTCAAACTGTGACTACACTGCCATATGTTTTGATATTGTTTGTTTTCAGTGGTTGTGGCAAGGGGAATACGCCTCAATTACTGTGGCGTGCTGTATTCAAGACTGCCTGTTTTAAGCCCTCCTGCATTCTGAGCCAGTGTACTGTTCCTCATTAACATTGTACTGTGGTGGGTGACCCTGCCATTCATTTACAGACAACTGCTTCCTGACAATGTTTTTTTTTTCTTCCTCTCAAAGGAGAGCAGCCCATTCTCTCTAGAATGTTAATGCCTTGTAAATCCAGAAGTGAGGCTGAGTTGAGAGGGAGCAAACTACCTTCTCTTCTTTTGGTGAGCGTTATTAAAAAATTCAATTAGGGTGCTGAACCATAGACAAAAAACATTGCCTTCAGAGTTGGTGTGCTTTTTTTTTCTCAGAACACAAAGTCGTTTTCTCTTTGCTGAAAGGGAGACATTTGCCAGGTTTGTACTTGGCAGAAGATCTGGGCGACACAAAAAGGGATCGATTCTCAGTCGTCTGCAGGGTGAATTTAGAATCAATGTCTGTTCTGGGGCAGTCGCAACAATGGGAAAGGTGCACGCATCAATAAAGATGTCTGTTTGTGAATTCCTCTGGATCCAGACATCATTACATATTTTTGGGTTTATTCAATGCGTGCAAAATGAGTTGAAATCAATCATTGTTGTGATTGCACACACGCAAAACAGTTTTTCCAATTTCTATGAGGACACAGTCTAAAAATGTATAAGGGCAGTGGTGTAATGTAACTAAAGTACATTTACTAAGGTGCTGTACTTTGGAGTGGGGTTGTATGAGGTATTTCTCCATAATTAGTGTTTTGTGAGGTAAAACTATTGTTTCTGGTGGCTTTGAAGTGAGCAAAGAGAAAGAGAGAATTCCTGTTCAACAGCAATGTAAAGCCAGCGACAGCTATGGTTACTAATTACTTTCCAGGATATGAGTTTACATACAAAACATATTCTTGACTTGTAAGAGCTCCACCAGCCTACAACAGGAAAAAATCTGCACACACATGAATGCATAGATAATAACAATCCAATAGTATAATGTACATTAATATAACACTGACAGAAGTCATTCTGCTTCACAATGAGCAATTTTACCAGTTGAAGGATCTTAATGGGAAGTAGCCACAGCAGGAAATGTTCATTTTGCATTAGCAGTAACCTAATACAGCTCTGTTACATACTAATACAGCTCTGTTACATACTCATGAGGGGGAACAGTGAATAGCGCTGAGGCTCTTATTAGTGAGATAAAGTAAAAAACAGTAATACTGGATTATAATCAAACATCATTTCCCGTGAATTCCACATCTCAAGGTAGGCAGTTTGAAGGCAGCATGGGAATGGTGGACATCGTCCACTACAAAGAGAGTTAATTATAGAATGTAAATACATTGAATAGCTAGTAATTGATTTCAGCCACTGGTCTTCCACCATTGCTCACAGCCTCCTCTCAGTCAAGGACAACATATTGAAACCCAGCCTTTGCTGACTCACAGAGCCATCACGTCTCTTGCTTCCCTGTTCTACTCAGCCGCACATGATCTGACAAGTTCAGCCGATCGATCAGCCGTTGTACTATTTCCATACAACAGATCAATGCAGAGCAGTGGCATTTTGTTCGCAGGTATGCAAAGGTACACAGAGAGCAGACCTCCCTCCAGATCAGAGTCTGCATTTTGCTCACTTTCATTTTGTGCTGCGACACATTACCCAAAAGCAGGTGATGCATTCATACTGCCCTATATTACCTTGGGAGCCGAAAGAGAAATTACTCTTGTAGTGCATGAAAAACTTTTTCATAACAACATGGAATTCCTACACAAAGAATATTGAGCTGTGGAATGTTTATGGCACTGCTAAAGGCCACAGACAGCCTCTTGCCAAAATGTCTGTGCTGTATATTTCTCCCCTGTTAGGCACATTGCACAGGATTTTCTGTAGTGCTTTGCAGTAGCTGACCGGGAGGCATCCTGTGGCACCTGTATTAGATAAAGTCCAAACAAGGGTTGGTGCTGATTGGCTCATACATCCATACTTGATAAAAAGATAGCATCTCTCCCTCTTTCTTTCAGTCTACCGCTATGGGCCAGCTGCCTCCTGTTTCCTCTGCTTCTTAAACCAAATCTCCCTCCTGGGGGACATCGTCAGGCAGCCTGTTGCTGGGTAACCAAAGAGGATTGTGGGTCAGAGAAATTATCTGTTGAATACCAACAACAGCTCCTCAGCCCTCAGTGCGTACAATGATATCAAACCTAAATCCTGATGAAATAGGGTTTTACCTTACAAGGCTGTTTTTGGAGCAGGGATGTGCAAATTGCTCGAGTCTTCCTTTTGTTCTTTTCTCCTATTTATTTCTAAGTTTTGAGCGACTTTTTAAAACATTTTAGAAAGTGTTATTTTACTGTTAAAGACGTGTTGGTCACTGTCATTAGGTCATTGCCAAATAACAAATAATGAATTTAATGAACACCGTTAATGGTAATATGTTTGATTAATATGTGGACAAAGTGATGCAAACAGCAGCAAAACAGCCGTGAACCAGTTTCCGTTCAGCTCTATCCAACTGAGATATGAAGCATCTCTGGCAGTCATCCATCTGCGAGCTGTTAAACACATGTCTAGCTATTTTAACATGTGAAATAAAAAATTAATGGCTTCAAATAAATTTGAGTAAAATATGATACAGAGCTAGTGAGTATATTAAAATAGCTATGTCTGAAGGCATCAATTATTGATGATGCATTCCTAGTGGTTGGGTGAGGACCAGCAGAATAATTCTGGCATTCACAATGGACATCTACAATTATAGGTCTGAATTGGAAATGACTGACAAAACATGAGCCAATGTATTCTCTCTTTTCATAAAACACATTTCACAGCTCCGAGCTTTGACAGAATTGATTCCTGTAACGTCTCTCAGTTCACTGGACTATGTAATCGAGTTGAGGTGGTCTACCTTTATTCAAGTGATGCTCTGCAACTTTTTTGTATGAATAAATGTACATTCTCCTTTTTTTGTATCTCTGATTGATATAATACAGTAGTAATATCAGACTAGTGATTCAACCATTTAGGTACGTCCTGTGGACTACAAGTAAGTTTTAGGTTTCAGTGGCTTGTTTGGAAAAAAAAATGTAGTGATGCATTGATGCCATACACTGGATCAGTACATTCTATTTATTACTATAATTATTGCATGTATGCAACCATTTCCATATTTTTAAATTGAAACAGAAAAAAACAGCTTTCGTTCTGGATCAGTTCTTTCTTCTCCAGAATCTGACAGTGTTTAGGTATTATGGTATTATTATTATTATTATTATCATCATCATCATCATCGGGAACCAAGACTTACTGAAAAAAAAAAAAATACTGAGGTAATGAATTGAAGTCCTCCCACTGCCTGCTGGCAACAAATGAATAGTCTCTCAGTGTAGCTATTTTATTTAAATGGAGCAGTTTTTTTCAAGGAATTTCCTCTGCAAATCAACAGCTGTTTACAAGGTCACTTGTACAGAAACAGTTTCATAAATAAAATAAAGCATTACTGTTTTATTTCCCACCATGAAGGTCAAAATGCTGTTTCAAAATCCAAATACATTTTCCGGGTGGAGAAATACTGAAAACTTGTTGAAAAACACTTTGTCCACAAATACTGGAATCTGTTTGAATTTTCTAATGGCACAATGTTACCCCCTCCTCCAACCACAAGTCCAACAACCAATACAAAGGACATGACTTCAATGTCTTCAATCGATACGACATCCCTGATTCTTGAGCAATGTTGATGTTGATGATGCTACGATAGGGGAACAGACGTGATAAGACAAGTTGGTTCATCAAAACATACCAGGAAATCAGTGTCACACAGATTGTTTGCGAGATTAGTTCTGATAAATGCAGCGCACAAATAGCAGAGCAATGAGGGCTCAGAACATTATACATTACCACTTTACAACTGTAAACTCTTGTCAAGACGGCACATACTCTAAGCATTAAGATCAGTGTTGAATGGCATGCAAACGTAAAGAGCATGATGCTGGGGCCAAGGGAAGGTGAATCATCTGCTGATCCACTTCAGCATTCTAATCAGAAGCCTTAAATTGGTGATCCAATCCAGAGAGCAGGGCTCAGCCAAGCGCAAACGGCCAGAGACACGTGACTGCAGCCGTTTGAATAGAAATCGCCCGAGCTCGGCAGCATGCCATTGCACCCAACACCCATGTATTAGAAACAATTGTGCTATTTACCCCCACAAGATCCACTTTGCTTTCTTTCTAATAGCTCTTTAGTTGGGCACATTTGGGTCAACCGTTTAAACACTTTCGACCTGCTGAATGAGCATATTAACAAAGCTCCTCTGTTGCATCCGGCATCCAAAACCAAGGTCTTCAAATCAAGGCCATTTTCATGTTGGGACATGCTGCTGCAGCCATCGTACGCTGACGACAGCATTAATTGAGTTATCTGGAGGATATTCCATATGATTGTTCTTGCTTGCGATGCTGTTTTGTACAATGTTGTTAAAGAGAAAAAATAGATGGTTGTTTTAATTCCCCTGTGTTGATACCAAGCTCAATGAGGCTAACAGGAGGTTTTTTTTTTTTATTGCGACCAGACCACAAACCACCAGGACTCTGAGCTCCTACCCACTAATTACTCTGTCAGTGTGTGCACGCATGCATCTGTGAGAATGTGCATTCCTGAGCAAGTGTACGTGTCTGTGCATGCTTTTATGTGCGCTACATGGACAAGTGTGTGTAAGCAGGAGAGAAGAGTGAGCAAGAGAGAGAATATGATAATATTTGTCTGAGTCAATGACTTACTCACAAGAGTTACTCAAAGCCTTATAGCTAAAGCGTGGGAGGCTCCACTTGTGTGTGTTTGGTATGTACAGTATGCACAGATGGGAATATGGATGTGGTATGTGTATTATGTGTATGTGTGTGAGTGTTTGTATAGTGGGGAGGTTGAGACGGGGGCACTGCTTGGTGAAGCTGAAAGAGGAGAGATGACATGCTGTCAGTCTGAGTTGACGGTCACCGCTCAATGCTTTAGCGCCTCCTGACACTTTCTATTCAGACCAGGGAGACTGCAGAGTGCCTCCGGCATGCCGAGGGATCCCGCCTTTTAATTGAGCCTTTACCCAAGATTCATTTCACTCTGCACCTAGGGCCTCACTGGGAGCAGACAAAACCATGAGAGTGACAAAACTGGGCCTCGCATTGTTCGGGCTTAGAGGCTGGTGAAACCTAGACCTACATAAAAAAGTTAACCTTTAGAGACATTATCCCAGTTTCACAGGCACTGACATCTCACTAATCTGAACCTCTGGCATATGAAAGTCATTTTATATTCACAAGACCCCATTTTAATGTAGTAAGACCTCCATTAACCAATATAGCTTTACGGTTTGAGTTAGATCCCCTGAGTGGAGAGATATTCTTGATAAAAGACAAATAAAAGGATGAGATGACCTTGTGCAAGATACCTGAACGCGTAATATGACATTAAGATGTAAAAGACATTCTATAAGTGCTGAAACGATTCCCAGAAAAAAACAATTTTGATTAGTGGATGAATAATTTTAGGTATCTTGATAACTCTTTATTTTACAGGTGTGTAATTTTACAAATGATTTCTCGAGCATTTACTGGGAATTTTCATGGACAGAAGCATCTAATTTGGTGCTGATTATAGGGAAAATAGAGACAGTGTTCAATTAGTACATTTCCAACTAATTAATTCCAATTAATTATAACCATAGTCTTCTGAGGCTATTAGTGAGAGCACAGCAGGTCAACTAGGCACGCAATAATGTGAAATTTGTCTACAGGTATATAAACGATGAAAATATGCCAAATAAAGTTTCTAGTAGTGAAAAAATAATGAATGAATACTAAGCTGGGTTTATTTAAACTAAGCAGCCCACTTTCCCCCTCTAATTCGCTCCAAATTAGATAGTTAGCTCCTTCTAAACATCAAAGACGTTATTAGGACCTGTAAAAGAAAGTATTATATTTAGAAATACCAAACAATTGCAGGCTTCAGCTTCTCAGACACAAAGATGTATTGCTTGTCTTTATTTCACATATCTGTAAATTGGATATCTTTGGGCTTTGGAGTGTTGGTCAGACAAATCAAATACTGCATGAAGATGTCACCGAGGGCTCTGGGAGATTGAGATGTTGGTGTTTATATTAGAAATATTAGAAATAATTATCAAACTGAAAGCAAAGGCTAGCCTAGACATCATAAATGCTAAGGAAGTGACTGAGCACTTTATTTTTATGAAGACATAATCTCATTCTAATTATCATCTACATCATACTCTATACTGATTAACATTCCATAAAGTCGACGCCACATTAAGCTTCAGAAGAGCAATCGCATGGAAATCTCAACAGCCCGTGAGCAGGAATGGGTGGATGTTCTTATGTAACTTCTCTCCAAAACAGAGTTTGATTTCTATGTGACTTAATCTCCAAAGCCTGCTCTGACAGTAGAGACGAGAAACCACAGAGAGCCCTAGCAGGCCTCATTAGCAACAGCTGGAAAGGAAGGGCCTCACCTGCTGTGACAGATCTTCTCAGACCTCTCAGAGCAAACAATGTGCTTCATTATTCTCCTCCTACAGTGGCTCCCCAGGTCCACTGCCATGACTGGCGGCTAGAAACAGGATGACGTACAATGCCAAATTAACTTTCTCCTATATATTCAATCTAATGTAAAGACTCAGCAGAAAAATAAATGAGGCATGAGTCAAGAGTGAACATGCCATTTTGAAAATACATCTAATTTAGAAAATATGTATATAATGTATTGTACAAATTAACAAGCGTTGTTGTGAATGATTCCACTCAAAATATGTCCAAGTTGGATCAGGACGGTTGACTGATGGAGAAAAGAATAACATATGGAATGAACAGAATGAATTAAAAGTCCCCCCTGGCCCTCTCTTCAGGTGCTCACACTTCTTGAGCAGCGATTTTAAGACAGGATGAAATAAATAAATCACTCGTCAAGATGGCTATTTTTTGTATTGTATGGACAGGAGCAATTTCCCCGGTGACAGACAGCTCAATAGTGATCCCTTTTTCTGTATCCCAGTGTGTGTTCTGTCTCCCTGCCTGTTAATAAGCAAACTCTCCCAAAGGCACAGCTGGCTTCTCTGTTTGCCAAGGTCTGGCCTATCAATACTAAATGTAATGGAGCGGCCAGGATGCAAAATGCACAGCACAGGGCTTTTGAATTTATATAATGTATGCTGCACATACATAATACAGTAGGTACCCAGAAAATATAAATGAAATTAAATGCAGTGCGCACAATGGCTCTGCAATGATGCTTTACTGACCGTGAGTATATTTTCCCCCTTTTTTTCCCCAAAGGGGACAACAGCTCTGCTAATATGAATATGTTCACAATGACAATATAAATATGATGCTTAGAAGGTAATGTTCATAATGTAATGTGTTACTTTAGCATTTTGGCATGCTGATATTTGCTAAGAAGCACTAAATGTACAACTGTGGCTAATAGCATGTCATTATTTTGCAGGTTATTGGTAATAAACCAAGGTTTGGACAAATTTGAAAGTTTAACAATAGATGTAAAGCCAGGAAAGGCCCAAAGTTGGTAGAATTCATGGAGACAATGTCTGTACAAAATGTCAAGGCAATCCATCCAATATTTGTTGTGTACTTCACTCTGGACCATGGTGAGAAACCAGGGGTGTCCAAACTTTTTTCACTGAGGGCCACATACAGAAAAACATACAAAGGCTGGGCCACTCACTAGAAGTGAGCTATATTGCTAACTTTAATCCACTAGAGGTGATGTATATCCTCACCTCTAGTGGATTAAAGTTGGCAAAATCAATCAAATGTAGGTAAATTCTGCTTGATAACTGAATATGACTCAAGAAAACAGCCTCTCCATTAGTGGGCTTTCATTTATTAGTTGTGGTACAAGCAGGTCTTTGCCTTGTAGGCTCTTGTTCAGTGTGTTCAGGTGATCAGTGAGATCCACTAAAAATGCCAACCAGAGATGATCACTGAGAGCCACGATTTAGCCAGCGCACATGAGAATGGTAGAGCGTAGAGCGCAGCGCAAACCCCCCCGCCCCCAGCACCAGAGAGGGAAGCTTGAAATAGTCTGCTGGAGCCCTGGTGAATTAACAGTCTTACCTCCACTTTCTTGCCCCTAGCCGGACACCGTAGATTCCTTTGTGCTTGCCTGTCCCAGCTGGAGCTCCATCCGTCGTACCTCCACACAACTCGTCCCATTTAAGTCCCATCATGCCAACTGCATCTGGCACAGCTTCAAAAACATCCTCACCTGTCGTCTTTAGACTGCTAACATCAAGCAGCTCCTCCGTAATGTAAAAGTGATCTTCATTAGTTATTAGCTGTGCTCTCATCGCACACCGAGTCTGAAACTTTCTACACTAACTTGCTCTCTTACGTTTCCTTAATTCTGCCATTTTGGGTCACCTGTAGCACATTTCTTCTTCTATTACTCATTTTATAGAGAAGCTGCCTCGTTCAAGACAGTTACTCCACCTAGTGGTGAGACTAAGAAGTACAATACAGTCCAGCGCAAGTTCCATGTGTGGGCCGTGTTACAATACATTTTTAGAACTTCCTGCGAGCCAATGAAAATTGGACGATGGGCCGCAGTTGGCCCGCGGGCCGGAGTTTGGACACCCTTGTGATAAACCATCTGACCAACATCCCTTGAAATATGCCACTACAATGGCTAGTCTTAAAGTCTACCAATGCACAACAGCAGACTTGTCTTTAAAAGGAGTGGGTACCAGATGTAGTACTACAAAGGGATCCTGTTACTTTGAGAGTGCTGCATTATGGGCTTTTGCAGCATTTATATTGCTTGGCGAGCGAGTCTGTACATGTCCGTCTGCAGTGTGTCTCATAGTCTGCCTCAGAAGTGTCAAGCAAGCCCAGTTTCACCTTCCACACTTCTTCTTTTATCAGTTTCTTCTCTGTGTTAACATCTTTACCACAGAAATGGACCATATCATGCTAGAACACGTCAAGCCAAAAAATCTTTCTGTGGTCCCAAAACTGACCAATAGCAAAGCCAGACATTATTCAGCAAAAAAGTATGGATGTCCCCAAACAGTTGAGATGGTAAAATGGAAAGAGCACATTTACTTGTGAACTAACTAGTTTAAAATTTGTATTACTTAACTTTTGTTTCTTATATTCTTGATTTGCAGTAGTTGTCGTACAATCTGGGTAACTTTGGGTACTAAAAATGTTCTTGTAGGTTTGTGTAGTGTGTTTGTGTTTGTGTGACACAATTTCACGGTAAGTTTTTCGGCTGTGCTTTACAGTGGTGTTGCACTTGATTGCATTACAATGAACTACATACAACCGTGTGAGCAGCCTCCATACTAGTCCAAAAGACTAGTATCCCTCTGTGATACAGTGCCAACAACCATAAATGATGTTTTAAAATGACAGTATCTATTACAGGACTGTTAGACTGCATTTTAAGAAGGGTTAAATATTATTGCATATTATTACTTACATATTTTAGATTTATGTTAAAAAGAACGTCAGTCTAGTATCATTATCTGTAATTCAATACACCAGCGGGCAAGCAGGCGCAACCTGCAGTAGAGTGTAGAATAGAATCAGAGGGGTTTAATTCAGAAAATTATGAAATGTAATTTTGAGAGATTCCTGAAACTGATGATGACAGATGACCCCATTTTTACAAATGTTAATGTCCAACCAAAGGCTGTGAGATGGCTAATTACCTTATTCTAATACATAATAAGTTTTACTTATATTTTTGTAATCATTTTGTAAAAGTGAGTGTCACTCTTCCGAATGGTTTTTCACTCTGTAATGAAACTTTCCTCTCTTCAGTACTCCAGACTTTTTGGTGTGAAGATTTTTCATTATGATGAGTCATGAGGATGGGCTGTAAATGGTTGCTTCTGGCAGCCTGAGGTGCTGAGACAATTCATGAGGATATCGCAGTGCTTTTTTTCTGCTAACAGAAACAGCAGGTGTAGCAAAATTCCTTTTTCCTTCATTTTAGCTGATTTTTTTTTTTTAAGTGTTCCCTCCTCCTTCCACCTCCACACTGTTGTGATTCTTACACAAACGCACAAAACAAGACACACACACAGACAGAGATAGGGAATGAACGCATACCCGCATATATACAGTCAGGCGTGCATACACACACAGTAGCTTTGCATTCATATGTTGTACTACCACAGTCATAAAGCTTAATTGGTTAGAATCGCTCATTGACCTCTTAACCACCTCTAACTCAACTTAATCCTTCTTCTACCTTAAATCTAAATCCTGAGCATAAATTAATCCCTCAAAGAATTCCTGCGGATACACTTCAAACCCACAGGAAGAAAAATAAAAGAGCACACATACACACTGCACACATATACGCACTTTGGTGTCAATGTTTACAATACGGCATGGAGGGGAGGAGGATCTTTGTCGAGTGTCCCTGCCACTGCAGTGATGTAGTGTCCTCAGCTGACAGTGGTGTGAAGCTGCCAGGCTGCCCGGCTATCCTCCAGGCTCTGCCCATCTCTACGGAACTCATGCCAGTGGACATTAGTCTCGGCCCCATCCCTCTGTTTGGGATTTATACCCATTAATAATTCATTCACTGTGGCGGACTTATGAGTGCCCCCTTTTCCTTACTGCACTGCACCGGCCCATTTATACGCTCCAAAATGACGCACAGTGGAGTAATGTGCAGAGCCGCTTTAGTGTCCATTGCATTTAAGCTGGAAGAAAGAAAAGGAAAAAGAAAAAGAGAAGAGATAGACAGCTCCCACTCGCTTTATGACTCCATTTCCCTTCTCACACACACGCACACACACACACACACACACACACACACATCCATGGTTGCTAGGCTACACCACAACTAATCATCGGGAAAATTATCTTCGTTCAAAACCATATCTATAACTTGTTTGAGGACATACAGTATTTACCCTGCAGTTTAGATTGAAGATATGAAAAAAATGGAATTGTAAAGCAAGCAGGAGGATTGTGTTTATGAATATACTTGTGTCCAGTGGTTAAGGATGATTTAGTTGACAATATGCCTAAATAAATCACCAATTCGGTGCTTATCAGTGTTCTCAAATTGAAGTTTAATATCCTCTGCTCCTAGCAATTTCCTACATCCTCGAGCCCTGTGCACTGCCAACCAGACACCCAGGACTTGCATGGAAATCTTTCCTATCACCGTTCACCACCTCTGAGGGAGAAGATTATGAAGATTAGATTTGCCTTAAATAGATTTTTTATGGCAGCCAGAAACAATGCTATCTCGGAGTCACTCTATATGCAATTCACTCCGCCGAATGCCTGACAAAAAGCACTCGCCTTTCATTGTGCGTGAAGCATGGCTTTGTGTGCTGGTGATTGAATCTTGCAGGGGAAGTAATGGCAAATGTTATGACCACTGACGTAAGGGGATGGAGACTAATACGGCTCTCTGCCTTCCTCAGCAAACCACAAGTCTACGCAATCTGTCTGCAGGCCATAAAAATGCTATACCTGCAATGAACTACTGTGGGGGCTGCATCGCAACGCGTTGTTATGCGGGTATGTTTGTGCTAGTGTGTGTGAGGATGTAGACGTGATCATGACACACACGTCAACATGAAAGCAGATGTGCTGTATATTTGTGTGAATGTGAGGTGAAGCCTAATTTCTGAGCTCTTGTGCTTATTTGTAGTGCGCGAAGCTCTCAATCAAATCTTCTGATGGTGGTGGGTTTACATTACAAGATATTGTTTTAAGTCCAAATTAATGATTCAAAGCAAAAAAAATAATATGAGTAGTCACCAAAAGCTAAACTTCCCTATGGAAAGCCAAAATGGTCACAATTTGTCACTCTTTCCACAGGGTTTGAAGTAATTATAAACACCACCTGGTTTATAATTACCAGTTCCCAGCCGACACCCAGGCCCCCAGTGACCATGAGATGATACTTTCACACTCACAAATAAACCGATTGGTAACAAATGTTAATTTCAGCCATGTACACAGCAGGGGCCTCGCATGGATCTGTCATGGATCTGCTAGAGCCATATTGTCCACTAGACAGGTGGCTGCATCTGTAATGTTACTTAATATTGTGTGATAATATGCTAGAACAAATATTTACCTATATATTGTTATTCCATATCAGTTTCGAAAATCAAATTGAGGTTGAGGCTACGACACACGATGCTGTGCAAAAAACTTGAAATATAAGTATCAAAAAAGTTAGTTATCAAAGTGTTTTACACACTTGACATAGAGTAATGTTTAACAGATTCAGTTTGCCACATTATAGAATAGAATGCCTTTATTGTCATTATACAATGTATAACAAGATAACATTTGCTCCCTGAGAAGAAAATCCATATGTAAATATTTTGCACACTGCATACTATATACACTGACACTGGAAATATATTTATATTAATATCATGATATAGATGTCCATCATATCATTCCCCTATTTTAACATGTGGGGAAATTGAACTCATAAAAACTGGCACTGCTAGTGTAAGTGCTAATTGATTTAAAGTCACACGACCATATATTACACTCATTCATGGCCTCATGTGTAAATACCCCATTGGCTGCTGCGTTAATCAGAGTTTATGTGTGATTGGTTGGCTTTTTTTTTTATATCTTTAATACTTATTAAATGATCTTTATTAAGTGTTGTCGATGACCCAGATGAAAGCAACAGGTTCAAACCTTTCCATTTTTATTTTACTACATTGGAGTGTTGCTGGAGCTTTGATATTTCAGTGTTAGCGCATGGCTCAGCCCTCTGAGCTACACCAGGCCAATACACATGCCATTGTACATTAAAATTTATTAGCCATAGTTAGCCTGCTGACATGTTGGCATTGTTTATGGTCATACTGTCAGAAGTAATGACTGCAAAAGTTTAAGTCCTATGGCGGTAGCAGGTCTAATAACCATTTTTCATATGTTGCAGTGGTGAGGGAGGTGTTTATTCTGTCCCTCTGGAACCCAGCTGTGTCAGTAACAGAGGTGACTGGCACAACACCTATTTTCTATCTGGGTGCTCCTGTGCTAGATGGTTCACTGGAGGCAGCATGGTTTGTTAGTGTCCTGTGGAGGCAGAGACAGGTAGACAAGAGCCAGCGAGATGTGATGACCCCCACCATCAATGACTAAGCCCCACCAGCAGCTCTGCATGACTGAGAAGGCACACCTGATATTAATGACAGCAGAGCTATAATAACCACCACCGCCACACTCGTTGTCGCAGAAAAAGTCAGATGGACAGGCTGCTAGTGTGAGTGCCTAATGTGTTTGTGTGTCTGCACCTGTCTCACCCAAAAACACATCCACTGTGTAAGCAAGGTGTGTATTTTTATGTATATTCATGTTTTGAGGCAGAAAAGAGATTTTCGTTTTTATTTGTATTCAGATTAAAAACTGAGATTGTTTTAATTTGGTGGAAACAAAAGTACAAAACTAGTGGGTACCATCATGGAATCAAAAAATATAAAAAATAAATCCCCTCCATTTTTTGCAGAAGTCTTTTACAGAACAGATATGCATACTGGGGCAGACAAAAAAGCAATTTAATTTCACTTGAAAAGGTGATAGTAACTTGTTTTTATTGCCTCCAAGAGGCAAAAAAAAAAAGTTATTGCAGGTTTAAGCAAGTTATACATTTATGGATTAAAGAAATTGTTTATGTCTTGTTCTTTGTCCTGTTGAGCATTAGGTGAGCAAATTGATACCACTTTCCTTCTGTACATTAAATATGGAACCAGAGGGTGTTAAATAAAAAAAAAAACAACAACAAAAAAAAAGCGCCTAATGTTCCCTCTAAAGCCGACTGATGAACATGCTGTGTCTCAATGTAAAAAAAAAATCTGTTTTATCGGTTTGTCCAGCACTGGTTGTCAGACAACCTCACAATGACACCACACTGCAGGAAGTCAGTGCATCAATTTGCTGCTCACTAAAAAAATGGTTTCCCAGAACATCAAGCCATCCCTGGGGTTTCTTGTTTAATTAATGGAAACTAGACTTTCAGAAATTATTAGCTCCATTTGTCGAGCTAAACATGCATGGCTTTTCAGTGGACTGCAGTTGAATCCTCACAGGTTTCCATCCAATTACAAGAATAATAAACATATTGTGAAAGAACAAATATTTTCAAAACGCTGATAACACAGAGACTTATTTGGATGTCTTATTTCTGCCAAGTCTGATGAGAATACGCCAAAATTAACCTATACAAGAGAGTAAAAGATGAATGATCTGCAGTCAGTTACTTCTCTCATTTTATTTGACCTCTCAAATGTTATATCTAGGTCATGTCCTTTGTCCCATGTTGGAAACATCAGGCAGGTCATAACCACAGGATGAACCAAGACATAACTCTACAATGTGACAGAAAGTCATAATAAATGATTGGAGTGAGGACTTTTGCTTGTTCAGACCAGAAGCACAAATAACTGGCTTTGTTTTTCTTTAGACAGAGTTGTAAAGTTGTCTCCAGCTGGCGAGTCAAATATTATTATGCTAATCTGTTATTAATTGGCCAACACTTCGCAAGTAAGACCCGAATTGTAAAACAACCTTTAATACTGCACATTTTTCAGGATTGGGATGGATGGAGGCTGTCAGAGAAATAAGTGAGTGGTAGACAATGGTTACATCGACTGTGCAAAGATTAAAAGGGAGATGTTCAGCCCAGGATCCCACTTCAACAGACAACGTCTCCCTTGGAAATTTCTTGTAATGTCTCAGTAAGTAAAAGACAGAACTTGCAACTTATTGTAAAGTGGCCAAAAAAAGTTCATGAACAGAATAATACTGTACATCCCCGTATAGCTCACTGTCTTCTAGATAAATTGAGTAAAGCCCAGAAGCCTGTGATTACCCTAAACCCAGAGAGTTCATTACTTCAAAGTAGAACCTCATTAGTTTAGATTTGCCTTTCAAGTTCACTTTCTCTCAGTATCCTGACTTCAACTGTTAATTACTGTTCAATTAATTAAAGAACTGGTACCTCAGAGGCAGGTGCTGATACCACACAAAACTGATCAAGTTCAGCTCATTTCCATAATTTTAAGTAATATCACTACTGGGAATACAGAAGAAAAATAATAGAGAGTATAGCCTATCGTCAAACTGATAGGGCACAGTATGAGCAAATATTCATACGGCATTCCCGCTGTTTGATGTAAATCTTGATTAAACATCACAGTTATTAATTTCAAGGCAGACCCTGAGTGGATAGTTAATTACATGAGCTCTGTTTCAACAAGACTTATGTTCTCCCACAATTAATCAAGGCAGTCATAAACCAGGACATATACAAGAATGCCAGCCCGCCCCCTCTCACCCAACCCAAGAACTGACCTGCTTCAAGAACTGGGTTTAATTCTGAAGGGACTGAAGTGTTGCGCGAGTCAAACCGCACATATGGGAGGGGTGAAACAACAGCCCTTAACCGAAACCCACTGAGTTATGATGTTACATGTGTAACTGAATTCAAATGAGTGTCAGCTGCTTGTTGAAGAGTGCAATTTTGTTCTCATTGCAGACACTTTGGTCCCCCTGTCGCCTCAGGTTTCAGCTCTCAGAAAGACCTGGTTGGAGGGAGGCATGTGCTGTTTTGAAACAAAGATGTGAGCAGTGCGGAGAAACAAATGAATATACAAGCGTGCATGCTTGCTTGGGTGTACAGTGCCCCCATGCACGCGAGTGAGCTGCAAGCTGTCATGACGATTTTACCTTCTCGTTTTTCATGTACAGTACTGTTGAATGTGCTGTTGCTCAGCAGGAGAGAGTGATTACGTGCAAAGATTAGATAGAGGGAGAGGGAGATACACACCTCTAGGAAAACCTATCGTTTCCCAAAATCTCTGCATCATCAGGTGCATCACAAGCAGGACAGTGGATCAAAACCTCCTGGCTATGAAATTTCTCACTAAATCAGACTTGCTGTTTTTCATCCTTGTATTGTGACTTTATGTCAAACCCACTGAGTGGAGCTTGCAAGACACGCACTTCCATGTATCTCTGTGGGGAGGCTGAACCACATCCACTCTTGTTTTTATAAAACACAAAAATCTGCAGATTTCAGAGATGGGCTCAGTCCATTTGATGGAAATGGTACACTGCAAACTTTTTTTTTATCTGCTTTTGTTGTGCTGTATTGAGTTAAACTACAATCATTTCACTCCACTGGTAATCTCAGTGACATGTCTCAGATTTGCGGCTGCAGAGGTGAACACGAGGTGAACTCGCACAGTGCAGAAACTGCCACAGTGCTTTTCTGCCCTTGAATGTTGGTGTCTTGACAGTTCAATCGCACACACATTCAGGCTGCTAGACGGACAACAACAAAGTGTTATAACACCTGATGCCAAAGTGCTACACTCACTCAGGGGGAAACAGAATCTCTGCATGTTCTCACCACGTTGGGTGTGGAAATCCTATTGAAGGTTTTTCCATTTTGATTCAGGCATTACAAGCTTTATCAAGAGAACAGTACATTTGAATAAATGCCAGGATGCATTATTCAAACATTATATATCGTAGATAACATGAGAAAATAGAACAAGGCTACATGAAGGCTAGATGTTACTAATTGTGATTTAAAAAAAATTTCATGTGGTCCTGCTGTATTACGGAGTGCATATTCTGCCATCTTTGTAACACAGAAATACATGTTAATGTGCAACACCTATGATGAAACCTATCTCATAGACAAAGTAGGCGTACTGTAAATGAGCCGATTTGAATTTTTAGGAGACTTTTCTTCATTTTGAACATAATGTCATACTGTTATATTTAAGTGTAATACATATTACTGATAGCAATAATAATGCTGTCTGTCAACAGCAATCCAATTAGCAGCATTGGTGCCTTGGCTTGACCTGCACTGATGATGTGTGGAGGACGCAATGAAAAAAGAGCAATGTTATAATAAACTCCAATAACTTACCGTGGATCTTAAGTAGACTACTGCGTGGAATTAATGCCAAAAAACGTTTTTCAAGATTCAAAAACATTAACCAAGTGGTGTGTTTGTAGCCTGACTGTCTTTTGTTGTGCTTTACCCCTGCCCTTGTCTACTTGTTTCTTGTCCAATAAAAGCCAGCGCTTAAAAAAAATCTTTAGAAATACTTTTACCTAACATGCATCGTAGAATGGGCTCTCAGTCGAAATCCTCTCTACCTTAAGCTTTTTGAATGCATCAAATGGCCTCTCTTGTTGAAAAGATTTGGCATGTGACAGGCTGGAGTGTATCAGTTTGATAGATTCTGAGAATGAGTGCTTAAATTACATTTCTTCAAGTTGCCTTGAGGCAATTATGAGACAAAAGTACATCACAAAACCTTTTATAGCGCCTTGAAGCTGAAGCGCTATTTACTAATTGCCATGTAGAGCTGCTGCTTTAATTATTATATCCTGATCAAATGCATTAGCCTGTCAGATAGGCAGAGTTTACAATGCATTCCTTTTGAAATAAAGTGAGCCACTACTAAAAACTTAATCTTTAATGACCAATTGCTTCTTCAATCAAGCTACAATTAATCATTGATCCCTTGATTCAGGTATTAGTGAGTGTTGCAACTGCAGTCCTGTGACACATTTCACATTTCTCTAATGACCATAGCTATCCCCTTTTTGCATTTCAGACATTTAGCTGATGATTTTATTCAAACCAACTTTCAGGGAATGTAGCCACACAATGAATCTAATTGCTCAGACAAAAAAACATGACTGCTGTGCAACAGATAAAGTTCAAAGGTCAGAGCCACAATGCTCTGACAATATTCCAGTGACCACGAAGTGCTTAAACCTCAATCTACTGCTTTTTTTTTAAAATTTACAGTATTTCTACTTTTGCCACATTTTTATGAATTTAGATTATCTATATGTCCTTAACCTCTTGACCACTTTCTGTGAGGACCATACGTTACGTATCTTTGGCCACCTTGAGCCAATGACCTCATCAACGTACAACACAAAGGAACAGGAATGACAGGCTTTTCATTATTGCCCAGCCATTGTGCCTGAGGGGGAAATCAATTATAAAAACACGACTAACAGCAAAGATAACAGCAGTGTCCTCTATTGTGTTGGAACGAGCTAACTTTTTTTTTCCTCAAGGGTCTCTTGACCAGTCCGGCATCACCTTGGTGCAATTTGCTCCCCATCCCAAATCCCATTGCCTTTTGGAATTGGATTTACCTGACTCATTCACACAGTGAATGGACTCTCCTTCCAGTGAAAAAAAGAGATTCTGTGTGAAATTGCCTGAGGAGTCAGGAGGTTTTGGATTCGTCAGGTACCTCTTTCTGTCTGCCATTAACCTTCCAACAGGAAGAATGTCCTCATTACATGGAAGAATTGGAGACTTCTGGTGGGGGGGAGGGGGAGGAAGTGAGAGCACAAAACTGGACACTGAAACACAGAAGAAACATGTGAACAAGGATGGTAATATTAGTGAAGAGAATTAATCATACCATGAGCTTAGGGAAGTGGCTCATGATTCATGTAGCCTCATATCGTCTTGTAATTACAAAGTCTACAACTGCAAGTCATGTTCCATATCTCTAGGTTTACCAATAAAACATCAAACCCAGCTGTGTAAGAACACCACAATGATGGCTTCAATAGAAGATAAAAACACACTATTACTACAATATGGTATATATGCAGATTATAACTGAGAATTAAGGCACATAAGCAACACATTTTTCCTGTTTTGTTTCAATGCACAAAACTGCCAAACGCTCAGCTGTCCTTTAAAGAACAACATAAATGAGAATAAAAATAATTCCTTACAGGCTTTTGGCAAGCTCTTCACTCCCAGATGAATAGCATCTAAATAAGACATTGACATCAGCTCACAGCTGGAAATTAGGATAAATCAGCATGAAACCAAATTGACACAGATGAACATTTCTTTAACAGTAAACTGGTTTTCACATCCTTAAGAGCATAAGCATAAGAGAAAAGATACCGTTCTGACAAACCTTATACCCCCCAGTTTGGTTCAAATAAAGCCCAAACAAAGTCTTTTTCCCACTTGCTGTACAACAATCATACCAGGGCATAATATTATTAAACAAAACACTGACTTACACGATGTGAAGTACAACATACTCAGATGTGTATTACTGTTAGGTTCAATTTTCTAACTCTAATCAGTAGTGGAATCATTCTACTTCAATACCAACATCTTACTGTACACAACAAACAGTTATAGCAATCATGGCAGCAGCCATAGGCTCTCAGCCAACAATGTTGGAATAAGCAGTACAACGCATTAACATGAAAATCTGCCCATATCCACGAAGCCCACTGCCTGTAAGAGATTTACAGTACCATGTTTCACACAGTTAAGCATTATGGTTTTAAAAACTTTCTTTTACAATATGAATATAACAACATAGTGTTTTATGATAGCTTCATTCAGTATACTTACAGGGCTTTTCATTTACCTACCACTAAAACCCGTCAAAAGTAAGTATACATCATTAGGAAGCCATAAGACTGCATATAAATGATATGGTACTCAGCAAAATGGAACCAGCATCAGAATGAGGGGCTATCTTCCCAGAAGAGAAAAGCAAAACTGTATGTGCTCCTGTGTCTGAGAACCATCTATTCCCCTACAACTGTATTTGTAGATTTCTTTTGGACATTTAGGGGCAGCAGATCAAGCTGAAACTACATCTGTAATATTGTTTCTTTGTGATAGCGGTCGTGTTGGCAAATGTTTGCCTATTTACATATTGAACAGATGAACATTCATGTGGAGTTGCCTTTCTGTTCCCCTTGACAAATGTCCAATGTTCATATTCCTTTTAGTTCTGTTTTGGTTTTCACCAACTCCTTTGAGAAATATCCAGCTTATTAGATGCCTCTCAATGTGTCTCACCATTCACTAACCTTTTCAGTCTGTCAAATGACAGGTGGTTCGGTTTTGGTTTTAGTACTTTTTTTTCACGCTGTCAATTATCGGATATGAGTGTGAATCAGGTCTGACTGCCCTGAAGTCATTTCAGGATCTGGTCTCTTTTTGTGGCAATAACTTCATGCGCCTCAGGTTCATGTTGATTTTCCATTTTCCATTTTATTTGTGCTTTGTCGAGGCAGAATCTGCTCCTATGAGCAGTTCTGAATGGCTAAATGGACCTTTTCTGTTGAAGCAAGAAAACAATACATTTGAAATGAAAAGAGAGTCAATATTATTTCACTGTATTGTAACTAGGCTTCAAATGATCACTGTGCTTTGGCTGCAGAGAGACAAATACAGCTCAAGGGCCACCCACACCACGGTCACCTGTAAGAATGCATGTAGACAAGGAGTCTCATTATTATGCTTTGCAGACCCAGTAGAAATAGTTCATGTCTAGCTGGCATGCACAAGTTAGAAACAATGAGCCGGTCTGTTTTGAAGGCATTTTATGTAGTGGTTGGTGTAACCCATTGCAGTGGCCCTCTCTACTCCACCAAACTGCATCTGCAACCCCACCACCTCCCCTCTCCCTCACCCCAAGAATTTTGATCCCTCTGACCCACATTCATCAACTCGTCTACATGTTTCTTTCAGATGTGTTGTTGTTTGCTCCCATAACGTCTGTTTGTTTGTGTTTCTCGTTCACTCTAGCAGATTATCAGGCTGTATGCCAGCAATGTGTGCAACCTGGTTTGAATAAAGGGTGATTTCCTGGCAGGCTCGCTGCGTTACGTCATCAGGGGAAGGTAATTGTCGGTTGAAACAGATAATTCCATAATCTTCTGGGAGGTAACTTGCTGTTATCCCACCAGAAAAGACCTGTCAGATTAATCAAAATGTTGCCCATCAACAGTGACTGTATGGGAGGCAAGCAGCACAAAAACAATGGCTGTTTACCATTAGCAGTTGAGTTAGATCCGGATTGAAACCCATCATCAACTGTAAGGCTAATTCAGGCTGGCAGGATGTGACGGAATAAACAAAGAAGTTCAATACCACTTTACGGAGTGGAAACCTATCCACAGTCATTTGGAAAAGCCTCAGTCATTGTAATCTTTTAAAACAAAATCTAACACAACAGTAAGTAGGTTTCATTTCTTGCTAAATTGAATTTTGCTACCAAACAATCTAGCCCAGCTGAGGAAATCAATGTGATTTCCATTGTATTCTATTATATTTTGGATACCAAGTGAGGCAATATGTTGTGTTTCTTAAGGGCTTTCAGTTCAATTTGCACTGCCTCAAAAAGAATCAGTGGACTAGGAAGAAAGAAAGATGCTGCATGTTTGAATTGCTACATCAAAACTTTTCACTCTGGTGTCAGTTTCTCACTTCACAGCCTTTGTGTTTTTGTCATTGAACAAACGACAAAAGGAGATCCTAAAGGTGACGTCTATGACTGACTTGCGCCTTTTATTTGGTGGTATAAAGTCACTAATATCACCAGTTTTACAAGTAAAAATATCACACCAATACCACAGTATTTTGTGTTACTTTACTGAGTAAAAGTTCATGAGTTCTGACATGTTATTCTGCATGGCTCTTCAAATGCAACTTTAAGGCCATCAAACAGAAGTCAGTAGTTAAAGCAATTAATGTCATTCTTGGCTTCATTTTGGTGAGAATATGACCGGCAAATTAGTTTTGTATATACGTTCACATGGCACTGCAGATCTCAGTGTAATCTGATCAAACACTCACACATACATGCAGGCACACATACAGACCCAAAGCCACAGGCCCTCCACAAAACAAAACAGATGTAGGACTAATGACCCACTAGCACAGTAAATGACAGCTGAAATAGGTTTAGAGCAATCTGGAATCAGATAAATGGACCTAATCTTGTTCTGGTTGGGACCCTGGCCGGGAAATGGCTCCTGACACCTGAGACCCTGCTACACGTCAAGGCTCAATCGAGGCTGGCGGCACAAGCCCATACATCTCCATTTTAGATGACAAGACACAAATCTGAATCCTCAAGCAGAAGAAAGCCTGGGCGGGTCAGTTGCGGTTTAGCGTAAGATTAAAAGAAGAAGAAAAAGAGGAGGCGGCCGTGGTCAACAGAGCTGTAATGCGTTTGTTTTTTAGATAAAGGTGACAAGAGAAATGGCTCTGGTTTGGGCCTCATTAAGCCAGGCTAAAGGCTGACTAAAAAAACAGGTCTTATTTCTGAGAATAGTGCTTATTTATTTCTCCTGCCAGAGTTAACCAGTCAGAGGATTAAAACCAGTTTAATTTCTCCAAACTTCAAACGTCGAGGGGACAAAACACAAAAGCAGGCATTCATTTTAAAACTGCAGGGAGACAATTTTAACTAAAGCACCTTAACTCGGGCAGCACAGTCATGCAGTGTTTAGCACTGTCGCCTCACAGTAAGAAGATTCTGGGTTCGAACCCACTGGCATGTATTCCCTGTTCTCTCTGGTAGTCCATCTTCCTCCCACAGTCCAAAGACATGCATGTTGGGTTAACTGATGACTTTAACTTGCCTGTAGGTGGAATCTGAGTGTGTCAGCCCTGTGATTGACCCAATTCTCAACCCGTTGCCAGCGGGGGACTGACTCAAGCCCCCCTGAGAGCCTCTAAGGATAAATGATATAGATAATGGATGGATGGACCATGAATCATTCCTTCATGTTCTGTGATACAAACCAGAGATTAAGAGAAGAAAGAGAGAGAAAAAATGTTTATTAATCACATCAAACTTGTTAAGTTGATGAGCAAAGAAGAGAAATGTAAAGTAGTAATCTTCAGAGCCGAAAATGTTTAGGCAATTAATTGATTAGTCAAAGAGAAAATTAAAAATATCTTGTAAAAAATATTTTGCAAAAATGCTCAAAAACCATTTAGTGGTTCCTGCTTTGGATAGGATTTGCTGCCTTTCCTAACATATTACAGACTAAACGATTAATCAGTAAATCAATTAGAATTTAAAAATTCATTTTCTGAAGTCCTTCCTCAGGCTCTGTGAACAGTAATGAGAGCAAAGAGAGCTGCGGAGGACACACCACCTGCACTGGCAACACTGAAGTGTGCCGTCTGTGATGTCAGATGACAGAGAAATGTCGGTCTCTGATATTCACCCCATCACCTTCCATCACCACCTCAGACACACCTCATAAGATGAGAGCCAGATAGCAAAGATCAAAGTTGGAAATTGCTGGTAGAAGACACGCTGGTGAGGCAGGAAAAGAGTAGCACAGGTCCAGGAGGAGAGAGCGAGACCAGACAGCAGACTGTCAGTCTCATGTTTGAATCTGCAGCAACACTTAGGTCAGGTGTTATAGACAGGTCACATTTAATTGGGAAGTTCACTGTTGATATTTCTCTAAACAGTCTACAAGCCCCGTGTGATGCAGAGTAAAAGCAGCCTGTTCGGGTTAAGAGAAGGAAATAAGGTCACACTAAGGTGGATGGTAGGTTTAAAAAGGAAGTGATTGGGAGGTAAGGATTACAGGTATATAATCTACACAGGAACTTTGTCAAACATTAATGTTTAATGTTTGACCTAACCCTAACCCATTTTAGATTCACTATTAATGAAGATTTTCTTGAGTTGAGGAAGACCACTGAAGTCACACTGTTTGTTGTCAGCTGTCTCATTTATTCTCTGTATCATATCTTTATTGACGCATCAGCTGATTTATAACATCCAGTCACATTCACACAAATGTACTTGACCGCCTTCATAAACTGACAGTTCTCAATAATACTCTTGAAATTATCGTCCTAAGGGGTGATGCAAGTAAATCTGACCTTGTTTAACTATGTGCTATCCAGGTTGTTTACAACTGTAAGAATTGTAATATCCTGTATATAACTTTCAAGCATGATCACAACTGAAACAACAAAGACAGTTACTACTTCCTTTTATTATTCACACACTGTTATGAACTGGATTTAGTTTGGCGAGTGTAGATTAGGTAGCAGGCACCACTTCACTGATCAGGAAGTGATTTGATCCTGATATTACAAACAGCATAGTTGTCAATCATCTTAATCTTTCGTCTGATTGTAAAAATCTTAGTGTTGCTGATTAATGTGCAATTGTCATACATATTTTAGTGTAAGAAAACTTAGGAAAAAGTCAAAAGAAGTAGAAAGAAAAGCTTTCTTTTGGCTGAGAACTTACTAGAGAATATGTTATATGTAGATACAATTAACTGAACTTATTCCAGGTGCACCTGAAAACATGAACTCTTGCAAAGTAATGGGATAACATCACTTCAAAAATCTTTCTATGTCTTCACTGGTTACTGGTCAGTTTAAGGGCAGTTTTTTTTTAGATTTTACTGATCTTACTGCATTCAAAGAACAGCTGGATGTATCCCCAAGCTGTATGACTGAATGTTGAACTTGATTTGATCCAGTGCACACAGATCCTTAGATGCAGATGCTTCTGGTCATTCCAACATCTAGGTTTGAAGAATAAAAGTGACCGTGCCTTTGCTACCAGACCAGCCAGACTTTGGAGCAACCTACCAGCGGAGATGAAAGGATGAAACACTGGACCTTGTTTTAAGTTCCATCTTGAACTGAAGTTTTTTTGTGGACAAATTATGGTGGTTCTGTTATATTTCTCTTCAAGTGTCAATGTTTGCTTTTTTTTGTATTATCAATATAATTTTCTATTTACTGTGAGGCAATTTCTGAAGTTTTAAAAAGTGCTGCATGAATAAAGCTAATTATTGGTGCTGGAAGAGTGTCCACAATCATCAAAGCAGCATTGCTGTTTGTAGTTGTGAGATCCATCTATTAGTCTGCTTACCGGTGGGTCCTGGTGGGGAGAGAGACAATAGCATGGCAATTTTTCACATGTCATTTCAATTTTCACATCACAGGGTATAACCATGCTACTGATAAACTATCATTTAATTAAAGCATACATAATAAATGTGCTCCGCGGTTATGGCCATTTATCTCCCACAACATGCCAGTGTCAGTAAATATTTATGTATTAACTGAATTTAAATGAGAGGAGAAGCAGCGCTTTGCTTTGCTGCAGGTTATGAAGATGTAGGGTTACCTAACTGCTTGATTTGATCGTTTGTTCCTTAACTTCAGTGATGATTGATCAATAAATCGTTAAATACACATCTGCACCTAGAAGATAACTCTTCTAAGATTTAACAGTGTTGGAAAAATACATGGTTCACAGATTAATACATCCGTAATTCGAGTGTAAAGCCACAGTTCTTATCAGATACAGACACAGTGAAGTTCATTACTCCAGCAGAGAGCTTCACCCATAATGCATCAGGGGTGGCAACCTCTGAAACACTCCGTTTGTTTATGATCAAGTAAAAAGACCTTTAATGTGTGCAGGCATAATACAGATGTTAACTAGTTTCATTGCTTTTATGGCTACCCATCTTCTGCAATTTCCATGCAGAGCCCATGACACCTCAGAGATGTATTTAGACAGCTGGTGTGCGTTGAAAGATACAGATCAAATTTGTCTCATTCAACAAGGGGATGGAGTCTGATATACTTTCATTAGCTTTGTTGGCTTTGCGATTTGTTACACAGGAGGGAGGATTCAAGTGGTAATAGAGAGTGTGACACGCAGGGGTATTATGATTTATTCTTTTAATTAAGATGTTAAATGTGACAGATTAGTCATGGCAATTACATGCTGATTTGAACATATGTAAAGATGGTAGATTACTATATAGATGCATGTTCCTCTATCCATGGTGTGTGGTGTTATTAAAAACTTGATATTGCCTTATTAAAGCAAACTAAACACTCCCTACTGTAATAGAAGTTGCACATACTTGATCTCAAGATCAGCATAACGCAGAGAGGTTGACGTTTGCTGGCCAAACTCTCAGTGGCTCATGAGTGTATGTTTATGAAAAGTGGGAAATGCTATCCGTCCCAATTTTCCTCCAGCTTTACTGTGCAGCGTATCTTCCAGAGTGCCTAATGTACAGTACAGTATCACATTCCATGGCAAACCACCAGATATGTTCCAGTTACTCATTAGAGCTAAACAATACCGGGATGATCACTCAGGACTAATATCACCCTTTGGGCTACTGGAATATTCAGCCATCTGGAGGAAATGGACGACATTTTGAATGACGTCTCAAGCCGGCCCTTACAGAACGAGACGTAAAATCATGAATTCAGGACAAGACATGTGACAATCATAAAAATTCTGAGCGAGTTCCTCCAATTTCACGCCTTTGACTCTTGCATAAAGTTTAAGGTGACAGTGTATACACACTGACATCAATGTCACTTTTTTCCCCCACTGCATTATAATTAATCGCATATCTCTAGGGTGCACAGACAGAGCAAGAGAAGCTAGTTGAAGCCAGGACGGCTGTAATCTGACATTGATGTACAGCAAAAATGGAAGTCCTCGTTCACCTTCCCTTTGTTCCGGGGAGAGGGAAGTGGTGTGTGAAAGGGTGTAATTAATGAACCTACAAATAGCTCCAGTTTCGTTTAATGACAATCTATGTGTTAAGAGGCAGTACCCTTTGTTACTGTGGGTGTGGGAGTGCTGGCAACACGGGCTCCCAATAGAGCCCTGACAGGTAATTCTGCATTTTGAAATGGTAATGAAGCAGAATGCATCACTGGATTATACCTAAGGGACTAACATGTTGAGCGTCCTTCAGGGTGTAAAAATGTAACGCTCTTGATCATCAACGAGGCCACTGGCAACAGAGTATCAGCGGGTGCGAAGGTCGAGAACTGTATCTGTGTGACTTACCCCAGGGCTTCGCCGATGCAGCCAATTTCTAATTGCTGCTTTAAACAGGGCAAATGAAGCTGGCATGACAAATTGCGTCAAAACAAGTCTGTAGGCTGGGGCTCAGTTAATTTGTGAGACACAGGGATGGATTTGGTGCCAGGAAGAGCTCACGCGTAATGAATATCATTTCCCAGGTAGCGACTTGCAGATGATGTATTTTACTGCATACTGTGCACAGTGCATCGCAAGACAGGCCGACAGCATTGTCCACACTGGGCTTGAATCAGACAAGGCACGGTGTCTACACTGCTGCTACATATTACTGCTATAAAAAGAAAAGATTGGCTTCTCCTTTAATTACAAATGCTATGATTTTGATGCTGCATCAGATTATTATGATAAATTAGATGCTTTCCTCTTCAGAGCCATTTTACACATTCAGTGTTTAATTAATTTTTCACATCAGACAAATTCTAAGGCTGTATCTTAGTCTCTTATCTGTCAGTCCAAAAAAAGTTTCTGGCACCATCGCTGCCCATCTATTTTCACAATATGCTTATCTCAGTCCCTGAAAGATTCGTATTGTTCTTCCGCTAATCCTCCAAATCTGCAGCATGACTCAGAAGTTAACCACACTCTCTTGTGCCAATACAATTCCGTTCTGTATTATCCTCTAACAGGAGCCACACGTCATTTTTCCCTCTGAAACAATGCGCCCAAAATGACTCCTTGTCTGCCAAACAGATGATAAAATGCCCAGCTGTGAGTTTTAATAATGCTCACTGGCAAACATGAGTCAAAGGAGCCGTGAAAGATATAACGACGCACTTTGTTATAATGAAGCTCATTGTCTTACACAACAGTGGGTGAAGTGATACAGAAATGGTCTGTTTTGCACGGTGAGTCTACTTGTAGAACCCACCTCCGCTGTGTAACTGGGACAATAAAAAACCTGCAGTACTTCTCTTGGACAACCAGAATAATAATAAACAAGTTTATTCTCAGTACATCATTCTCCTGGATAACTAGGAAAGAAAAAATAGCTAAGTTTTGCCTTCTGAGTTACATAAAAAATGCATGTCAATGACAGCTTCAATGCATGTTATTCTTGATCCTTGACCAGACCTAGTCATTCAAAACCTCCAGAGCCAATTGAGATGAATCCGTAGGAATGTAATGCATTTTTTGGGAGGGGCTGGGTTGTGGGAGTTGCCTGTTAACCTTCACGGTCACAGGAATTTTGTCATTATGGAAAAGGATGCTGGCAGCCTTAATACAAAATCATGGCAAGCTGTGACATTCCTGTGCAAGTGTGGGTGCTTTTCAGCATGGCCCTTAATCTCCAAGGTCTATTTTGGACATCACATTGGTCCCCACGGACCCCTTACCCCATGTCTCTCCATCTTCATCTGACCAACTGCACACTGTCACATAATACACTGTCTGCCTTTAATTACTGTCTGGAAGTATCAGGGTTAAGGGTCACACATTCCACTGGGAGCCTCTTGTGTGCATGTGTGTGCTGCATATCTGTGTGCGTGTCTCGACACTCGAATGTGCAGAATGTCCTTTGTATGACAACTGGAGTATTAGGGGAAGTGCTGAATTCCACAGCACTTTTTCCCCTTGCTCATCACGTATCGCACACCCTTGACCTGCGACTACATCAGGCCCTGGGACCTGATTTAGGAGTGCAAATGGTTTGCAGGGAGCCACCGGGAAGCACCGAGAATGTGTTGGAGCTATGATTGCAAGTGTCTAATTTAAGTGTGAGACAAAATTCTGAAACGATATCGGACACAATTTAATCCTCTCTGATATGCAACCCAAACCCAAAAGAGGTTTGTCGCCCTTGAGGTTAAAGCCCAGCTATCCCCAGGGCTCAACTTCTACTTTCCCTGACAAGGGACAAGATTAGCCAGCTGTACTAAAGACCAAACTGCTGTCGGCAAAAGTAGCTAATTTGAGCTCTTATCTAAAAGAGAAAAAGGTAAAATTATTTCCACATGGAGGTATAAGCCCTCAGCTATTGACTTCAACAGGAAAACATCTCCAGAAGTGTGTCCTACGTCCCCATTATCTAAGCTGTGAAGCCCATACTGTATGATTACATGAGGGTGGCCAAAGATATGAATAAACCCCCAACACCCCACCCTGTCATTTGAGTACAAATATGATTGCGTAAATCAGCTGGTGGCCTTTCATGCTCTACTGTCAGCAGCAAGTCATCAGTCCCGCCATGCTATAAATTAAAGCAAACAAACTTAGGTGTTGCGTTTCAGTAATTGGGTTTGCTGTCCATTATTATATTTTCCTATCTGGTGAGTTGCTACGTGTAATCATAAAATACAATGACTAAACATGATTGTGTTTTCATGATGTGGAGACAGGCAAGCATAGGGTGCATCTGAATATGCTTTAGCTTAGATTTGGCAGCTCTGCCTTATGTGCTCTGACCAGCATCATTTTTTCTCGAGATTTTATTAAATGCTCAGAGTCACCAGTGCAATTCCACACAGGCAGAAATAACATATTGCTGAATACTGATGCACTGCGCCCTGAAATCTTAATCTAGCGACTGGGCAGAAATAGACTGTTTATCATTGGATCTGTTGACTAAACTGTCTCAGACCATTAAGCAGATCCCTGAGATACTGATTACTAGGCAGGACAAAAACATAAAATGCAAATGCTTACAATGACTGAGGTGCAAAATGCATATTCCACTCAATCAGGGAAAACAATGATGTAACACTTGATGATGATGCACAAAAAAAGGTTTCACACTTACAGTGAGGAGTTGGACATTTTCATTACAAGGAGATGCACAACAGGACATCAATCCGACTCATTGGGTATTCAATACAATATGCATATATAACGCTGTTGAATTATAAATGATGCACTTAAAGTGAAAGCATGAGGACATCTATTGATTAGGCCTCTTACATCAGTCATATGACCCATAGATCATCACATGATCTGCACAGATTGCCTTACTCTCAGCCCTCCACTGGCGACACAACAGTGCACAGGAGCCTGTCTTGAAATGAAAAAATGTGTTGATCCATTGATGAGGTGATCCCTACTGTTTATCAAGTTCCCTTGACCTTGAATACGTCCAGGATAATACACAGCTGGTGAAGGAGTATAAGCTACTAACAGGAACAACAACAACACGCTGAAACAGCAGCTCCAAAAAGCAGCTACAGAGGGGAGCCGTGGATGGTTTAATGCCTCGTCATCAGATAAAACTGTGAGTTAGGGCTGCAACTAACGATTCAAACCTGCATGATTAATGACAAATGAAATAATTAGTCTCCAGCCTCTATTGTTAAAGTCTGGTAAAGTTAAGGCATGAAAAACTACCTGGTTAACATTTGCTGGTGTCACAGTCTGAAACTGAACTTTTTGGTGCTACAACTTCCACCTTTGTTTCTGAAAGACATGAGTCATTAAAGACACAAGACCACAAGAGCTTCTTGCCAGAAAAACATAAACATATTTTCTCTTTATCCTTTATGAATACATATTGATAATTATACAGGTTTCAGTACCACAACATTCAGAACATTAAAGATATGGTGGCGTAATGGTGAAGTGAATGAAGTCACACTACCTCTGCGTGCTTTTTAACCCAAGCTTCTCTGTTCTGTGTTTTGGTAGCAGTGATGGTGATACGTTTACATTAGTGCATGTGAGCCCGCGAGTTGTTCAGTATGCTAACTCAGCAGCACAGTAGGCTACACACCCACTGAGCCACCCACTGCAGGAGGTGCACGTTTGTCTTGATGTTGAGTTACTGGTGCTCTAGTGCGACATCTAGTGGCTCTGAATCTCATATATAGAAACTGTTACATGCAAATGTTGCTGTCAATGCTCGCACAAAAATGAACAAACCAACAAACAAAAAACGCAACTGGAGCAGCTGCTGATTTGTCATTGATGATTTGGCGACTGTATCTATGAGTCGAAAGGAGAACATTTGAAAAACTAGTGAAACATTATTAGAAATAATCGGTAAAATCTGTCTGGATGTTTTTTTTTTTACTGATGATTAAGAGGTCAACAGCATGTCTAAATGTCTAAATGAAAAAGTGATGGCGACACCTCGAGTAGCACATGCCGTTCTCTTACAGACAAGGTTGGGGAGATAACAAAGGACAATTTCCTGTGAAGTCCCATCTAGATATGGTACACTGTAAAGCTGCCACTTTTTTTCTTATCCAACCAAGGCTTAGGTGCCTTCTCTCCCAGTGAGTTGCCTTATCCTCCTCAAGCATCTGCTTTTGAAGCCAGGCAGCTTAAGCACAGATTAATGGAGAGTCCTAGAGTTCTTGCCGTTAGGGCACAAACAGAAGTCTTGGCTTGAATTTTGGCATGAGGACCTGCATGCACTGACTCACCATTATCAGCTACATATCTGTTAAGGCTGCTGAGACAGCGAGTTTGCTAACATCTCCACTTTGACTTATCTCAGCATTGTACTTTTCAGTTCTGCAGGCAGGAAAGCCTTGGACTGAGTACCCATGGGTGTTTGCTGTATGGTAACTCCATTTCCATTTGGGCTACTTGCTGTATTCTTGTAGTTTACTGGTGTGTGATACATTGGTGTAAATGTGCTGTAATAAGATAGTTGTCTTGTACTTTCATTACTACTTTCATTATCTTCAAGAAACAGCTTCTGTTGTAGATGGTGCTATAGTATAGGCCTACTGGCATTTATTACTCAATCAATACTCACCTTAATCTAATTTAGTGGGAAGTAGTGAACTCTCTCACTTTATCCCCTCCCCCTCTCATTGAGCTGGGCTCTGCTAAAAAAGCCTCTCATTCTCTCATTCTACTGCCAGGCTTTTCATCCTACAGACAGATACAATGTTCCTGAAGCCCTGCAGTGACTGTTCTCACGCTTTCTCCCTCACTGCCCTGAAAAAAGGAAAAAAGGAGGGTCTTTTCCCGAGCCCTTTCTCTTTCTTTCCCCCAGGAAAAGAGGGTTAGAGAGGTGGTGATGGGGGGTGGCAGCAATACAGTCACCACCCCTCCCTGAAGTGTAGCAGCAACCCTGCGGGCAGTGGCTGCTCCCCAATCTATCCAATCGCTGTAAAATGTGTCTTTTTTAAGCGAGCCAAAGTGAGCAGAGTATGAAACGGTAGCTCTGACACAGTGAACGTGCCTGGACTACCAGCCATGATGGTTAATCACAGATTAAATACATAGTGCATTACATTCCCTAGCTGTGCACAATGACAGCTCCCTCATCATTCCCCACAATTTCCAGGAAACATGGACTGCAAAGAAGCCCCATGAGGTCAGGTCTAACTATGTTTATATCTTTTTATTATCTTTTTTCCTGTTGCTCTTGCTGATTTATTTGATGATCTAATTTTTTTTTTCATTATTATTACGTCTCTACATTGCACAAGCAGTCATGGGCCATCACTGACTAGACAACACGCTGCGCATCTGCCAATTCAAACTAGTAATTCCTATGCAAATCTTGCATTAGAAGTAAAGCCATTAGGCTTAATGTATTGGAAACATTCAAACATCAAATGTTAATATCTTGCCTCTTCTAATCTTGTTGACGGTTTGACTTGTTGACAATTGACGAGCAAAGAATATGCATGATTATTTGCCTGTAACCTCAGATTTATATGTCCTAAACTTCTAGGGCTGAATGGATCCACTGCCATCAGTGCATGTTTGCTGTGTGATATTTCCCTTTGAGTGTCATCAAGTGAGTGTGTACACGGCAGGGAGCCAAACTCAAGAGTAATAGAAGCCAGTCTGAACACCATCTATGTACCCACAATGGCTAATTCTGCTTTCAATTCCACCCCTTGTCTTCATATGTGGCAATTTACATTCAGGCCAGGAACATGTGAAAGTCTGATTTGGTCTGATTTTCACTGATTTTGTTCCCAACTGCAGCACTTAGTGGATGCTGATTGCCGTTGAAATTGCCATTACACACTATCGTTGCAAATATGAGTTACCATTCTGGGTCATTTTTGAAAAATTAATTGAATGACAATATAGTGCATATCCCATTTACATTTTTTAAGCAATCAAGCTCAGTCTCTGGTGACAGATTGCCCTTGTGGTTGGTGTGACTGTGAAGTGAGATTTATGGCCTAGTGAAGCTGTTGAATGAACAAATCAATAGATTCGTGTCTGATATAGTGTGTTGCATTCAGAAACACCTCCATGCACCATTGTTCTGCGTCCACCGCTAAGACAGACAATTCCTCATTGTCATTTTGTGAGACGTGACATTCACAGCACACCTTCGACAATAGGCCTTTGTGCCTTTTGTAAATGCCTGAAAACACTTTGAGGCAGCTGGATTTTATATAAACAGTCATTCCCCTACTTATAGAGCAGTCACATCCTTCAGCAAATGTATCAGTGCAACAATTGAATAATGCACAATTAAAAGTAGAAGCTTTACAATGAATATCCTGGTTTAGTATGAGAGTATTCATATTAATGAATAGTACAAAAGCAAGAAAAGAAATATTACCTCTGACAAGTTCACCTTAGATTTGTGCTGATAATCAACTCAACTTATTTTTCTCACTGGGCAGAGGAATAAAATGTATTGTAACTGTATGAGAATCCGAATCCATCTCTTGGTAATATACTAGAAATGTTCTAAATGTGCGATTTACAGGACATTTAGAAATAATATATTACATAAAACAGCCTTTACTCCATCTAGTGTAAAATAATGAATGTGATCTGTGAGCTCAGTGTACTCAGCTTCTTCTCAGTTTCTTCAACAGACACGTGCACTATATGTAATGTCAACAGACTCTTTTATTTTCTGACAAAAACTGCAATGATACTGATTCTAAACTAACACTGAATGATGTTATGTTATGCATTAAATCTTCAAACCAAGCCAGTCTCGGGCTGAGCCTACTCAGCACCAGGCTTCCTGTTAGTTGGTTTGTTTATTCTAAATCATCCATCTAGCAGCATAAGATGAGTACTGACTGCAGTGACTGACAGATATTTGAACATGCCTTTACACCTGGCATGTAAAGGTATCCAGAGAGCTCCAGAGATGAAACGAGAGTATATCCATCTGTGGCATATACCGCTCACTGTACACTGTAACGGAGCAGCTGTAATGCCTCCCCGTACCAGACACCCTCCATATCCAATTTCTATTAATATGCAAACATCTGCCTCCTCTCTTTACGAGGTGTGAATTTTAAGTTTCCTCAGCAGCATCTGCAAGCCATCGGTGCTCAGTTGGGGTTTGGCCTGCTAAACATTTACCAGCTGTTGACCCTACGGATGATGGCTGTGTGCAACAGAGCACCATAAGAGATGACAACAGTTACCACACTGGTCCTCTGTGTCCACTTTCACAGGAACCTCTTTATCTGTTTCACTGTCTTGAGCCGACAGACTGCTCACTGAGAGAAGTTTCTAATCCACAGATGTTGTCTAAGACACATTGAGGGACCTATTAAAAGCTGTGTCGCCAGCTTCCAAATCAGCAGTTTTAAAAAGTTGCATGAAGATGCTCTGAAACTGTTTTGTCAAGGTTACATATTGCTCCTAGACGTAATCATGTTGTAGTCTTTTCTTTTGAAATTGATGAGCAATTGCATTATTGATAAAAGGTGAGAGATTGAAGAAGAAAAGGCTTTGTGGCATCTTCATTGTCAGAACAAGCATGTAGAATGCAATACAAAGGGCCTCTATTCATTGGCCACAGTGACAAGCTCCTGTTCTTTAGAACCCGAGGGAAAAATCAATACTGTGTGAATGTAGCCCTCTGTCCCTCCACCCTTCCACCAACCCACCTGTCCACCCCTCTGCTCTGTCATTTCTATCTCAGTGTGGAGAGTTTTGTTTGCAATCAGACCAGCTCCACTTCTACCCCTTAGGAGTGAAAAACACTAACAACAAATTGACAGAGAAAACAGTTCCTTACAAATTATGTTCAAATATTTGCAGTAAAACAGGTAATTCAGAACGAAAGGCATACACCTAAGAATTACCTGTCTCTAGTAAAAGCCTGGATTGCGGTACATTGTGTTAAAAAGGAGTTCCAGCTGTGAGTCCTTCATTTTGGTTGCTGACAGCGTTCAGAAAATCATTTCATTATTCAAGGAAGCAGGTAAAGGATTTGTCCCTAGACTTGTTCAAATTCATTAATTGATATCATAGAAATACCACATGAACTATATTAGGGTGAATTTCTTCTGAATTTACAATCTATGATTGCAGTATAAACATATTTTCAGTTGCTTGTCATCTTAGTATGCTGGTTTCTTTTCAACGTGACTAAAGATATTTTTTGCTTTATTTTGTCTGATCTTTTGATACGAAGAGTCTCAGAGGCTAATGGTGTATGGCATGAAAGTCTGAAACAGTATGCAAACAGTGTGCAATAGTTGAACAAAACTAACCAAGCTCAAGATCCACTTACTAACTTTTCAGCTGCATCACCTGGCCTTCATCAGTTGATAGAGTTTGCACAGTTGTCATGGAGATGGATCTGTCCACATGCAAACCAAAGAGCTGTTATGTCATTCACAGAACCTTTAAGACCTCTTGTCTATGTCGAATCAAAATGGTTTGTTTCTCAACCTTGAAAATAATGGTTCAATAAAACAATCCTGACATTCGGTTCACTTACAAACCTTTTCTGGAGCTTTTTTTTTCTGTGTGATAGGGTTATAATCTCAGGAAAAAGCAAGTAAGTTGACCATGAGTTCAGTTTGTTTTGTCAAACTACTTCCGAGATCAAGAATTCATGTTGATGCTGAGACTTCTTTAAGAGTATGGAACACATCTTTCAGGATGAAAGCTTGGAAAATCGATATACTTTCAATAAAAGTTTAGTTATATTCAGATCTCGTCATTGTTAAGGAACTAGAGGGCATTTGTTGTCATTCTGGTGCTTATGAAACTACCATTTTAATGTGTACTTCCTTCTTGGAATACAGGGATATCATAAGAGAACAGTTTTCGCACCATAGGGTGCTTCAGTTAAATGGCATCATATTCCTTGGCTGTTATATGACCGTGCGGTGCAATCATCACACCTAATGTTTCCCATGGCTGCTTATATCACTGCAGATCCACAACCATGTTTAACAGCTGGTAACAGACTTTGTGGTAACTGTTGGTATCCTTTGGCTTTTCCTGTCCACATGTAAGGGAAATAGTAAAAATGAATCTTTAGACCATGTAATGTTTTTCCACTGCACAGGGGTCCATAATTTCTGCTTCTTGGACAAGGTTATGGTTTTGTCTGTGAGAGCCAAATACAATTAGTTTTAAAATGGCAACTCTGCCATATGTATCCAGCTACTGAAGCTCAAAAAGCAATTTTGGATGAGATTGTGATTCAGTTCTGTGGTTATTTTTGAGCCTGTATTTTCGTGTTATTTAGCAACTGTCCTGTTAAGTGCCAGTCTGTGTCAGAGTTTCAGCTGGTGACCAATGTTCCTCTTTGCTGATGCTGTTTGTCAGTCTTTGGCAGATGATTCTGAAGCCTGCATCCTGCAATTTTCTTACAAATGTTCGTGCAACTGATTGTTTTGCCTCTTTGGGACTCTTGTTTGCTGCCATGTATCCTTGAAAGCTTGAATATAAATTGGTGATGTCACAATCTTTAAAGCTGAAAGAGACAGCTGACAGTATGTAGCTGCCTTTGTAATTGGGATTTATTCATCTGCCCCCTGTTTCAGTGTCTGTGGTGATGAGAGTATGATTCATGTTTCGGATATCACGGCCACTTCTGTCCTTTCTTTGACCTGCTGCATGTCTGCCTTGTAATTGTGGTGCAGGATTTTTTTAAGACTTTCATTCCAAGGCTCGGAGAGGGCCAAGAACCACCAAGGGAGTTTCCACCTCAAAACACCACTGATCAGAAACCACATCAGAACTCGTCAAATTTCACTGAAACACAGAAAAACCTAGAATTAGCCTTTGAAAAGTTAACAATCTGTGGACTTAAATAACCTTTCAGGGGTTTAAATTGATTGTGGGTTTGATTTCATCAGAATAGCTTTGTTTTGTGCTAACATTTGTGCTTGTTTATTGGGCCATATGCTTTCTAACCTCACAAAATGTCCCTTTTCAGTTCCAGTAAATAGACTTAAATACATCCAGATTTCACAGATTATGTTATTACCTGTCGTCCCTTTCACTGGAATATTACCGTACTTCCTGCTGCTATTCACAAACATGCAAACCAGGTTTTCTTTCTTGAAGACTTTAAACATCAGAGTGACGTTTTTTTTTGTTATTAGATAATGGATTGCTTGTTCACATTTCATAGCTAAACTGTCAAATCTGTCAAAGGTTATTTGTCTCCTGTCATTAGTCCTTTTCTTTAGAGAGAGGGGACGTGAAAGGGTAAGCAGGAGTCAACTATGCAGACAAAAACGTTATTTTGATGTGTGTGGTTGGTGCATTAAGCCTCCATCATAATAAGATGACTAATAATATGGGTTTCATTACTTATTATCAGGAATGAGAACATGGACATGATTAAATGTGTCACCACTGTTGATCCCATGATTGTTTAAGAGAAAATCTAGCAAAATCTGATTGACTTTCAGTAGAGGGGAAGTACAGATTGGTAACAAATTAAGGGAAACAACAACAGAAAAGGACTTGCTAAGCCACCAGAACAGTTTCACTCCTCCTTGGCATTGCAGCAAAAAAGAAACAATTCCCGGGATAGGAATAATTCCTGATGTTTCATCATTGAAAAATTATGATCATTCTTTGTTTCATTTGCAGTGATTCTTCCCTCCATGGCTGTAATTACTGTATAGTCAACCAATAACACATTCAGACACTTATGCAGGTTTCTGCAGAGCTGGTTATTATGGGTAACCATAGGTTGGAAAGGCTTGCAGAAGAGCCAGCATGTGAACCTGCACTTTAAGCAAGCAGAGTGGTTGATACAACTACAAATCTATCCCATTATAAAGAGACAGTCACAGTAGCCTTGTGATCCCTGTGCATGTTTGCCTACATGGAAGCACTTTCCTGCCTTAAGAGGAAAAATCGACTTAAACCATGCCAGGAAGATACCCCTGCATCATTAATGCAGGAGCATCTATCATTTATTCAGCATTGTCCCTTAATTTGTCACTTGTCTTTATCTTTTGAAAGCTATGTGTAAACAAGGCCTACCACCATTTTTGAGTAAGTCAAGGGTCAAATTGCTATACAATGCTCCCCACCTGCTTTGTCTGCAGCTTCGCTGAGTTTGGCTCACTACTCTTTAATTTACTTATGACATATGTATCATCCGTTTTGAATAAAGATCTCCCTGAGTGTAGAAACAGCAGCCTGAAGTTAAACAGGGACATCTTGTTCTCTGCTGATTGACAGCTTTCTTCCGCAAATAGTACAAACATAAGAATGTCACGTACCCATTTGAAAGCCCTGATAATGTTCAGTTTTCCAGCAGCTATACTGAATACAATGAACATTATCCTATTTATGCCCTCGTGTTTTCTGATTTGAGTGGATATGTGAAGTATTCTCTAGCAGAGGTAATGGGTTCTGTCAGCGCATACTTTCTCCAGCTACTAATTACCCTCCACGCACCTGCCCATCAATGTCAAAGGCATTTCTGGTGAACAAAAATACACCAGGAAACTTTCTCAGATGTCCCTCAAACAGCTTCAATCAAAACAAGTCAATATACTGTACATTACATCCCTGCTACTGGGGAAAGATTAAGGCCCGCAATTTCATGTACAGATTGTGTTGAGCATAGGGAAGGGGGGGTGGGGGGTGGGGGGGGTCATATCCATCCACAGCGCACACAGAACTTATCCAGTCGGCACATGGAGCTAAAACGTGGTGTGTGATGGAGATCTGTTGATTGCACAGTAGAGGAGGTCTGTGAGGGAACATGAGAAGTTTGTAAAGCAGGCAACTTCACGCTCAATTCATCACATCTCTCTGACAGAAACCGATTTGAAAACAGCTCCAACAGAGATAATCAGCGCGTTAGGAAATGGGAAAAAAAAGAGATTTGTGCCCCAACAGCCCACTCGGCATTAAGGGAGAGGCAGCATCAGAATGACAGTGGTGATTTCCTTTGTTGCCCTGTGTTTGAGGTTGAGGCACTTCTCATTAGGTCTTATTTCATGTGTGAGCACACAGCGAATTGATTCATTGACGTGATGACCTGGAAGCCCACCAGTGGTGTTCAGGTCACTTCTACAACTGTGATTAATCAGCTGTTTCGCATAGCTTGACAGACATCACACAGACAGATCCCATAGAACAGGAAGAGAAATTGCTTTCACAAATAACCTATTTTTTACAAGAATAAAAGGATGTTGCTGCCAGTAAGTGTCAGTGTTCAATAAGCCTTCCTTTGTTATTAAGTTTATAGTTATGCTTCAATGATATAATGTCACAGGTAATTTGTAAGAAGTCATTAATTCTGCATAGCTGCCTGCTTTGAATTGGCATGCTCTCTTTGAATGTCTCTGATAAGACCATATGCTTGCTCAAAGAATAAATGTTAATGTTAACGTTAACGTCATATTCAACAGAGCAGTTAGAGCGGGGAAGGGGAAAAAAAGGCTTATTTGAGAGAGCCCATCATATCAGCAGAGATTCCGCCAAGATGAACGGCTCTGTCTCAATAAATTGTATTTTTGTGCCAGAGAAACACGTGGGACCCTTGCCTAATGTAGCATAAAAGTCTCTTTTGTGGAGCCTCCAATTCATTGTATCTGTCTGTCAGAGCTAAACCAGGGAAATCACAGTGAACAATAGAAACTGAAAGGAAAGAGAGGTCAGGGCGAGCTCGTTCCAGGAAACAACATGTGCTCTTTCCAAAAGATGACAATCAGAGCTCGACTGAGACAGGGCTATTTTCTCAAGCTTCTTGACAGACACAATCTGGAATATTGGGAGTATCCGTGTAGACTTTTAATTGAAGGCAAAATAAACTTTGTAGAACTTTATTAAACATTTTTATTTTTGTATAATTGTGAGACCTTTTAGACTTTAAGAGTAACTCTAGTTTTCAGACGCGGGAAAAACACAGCTGACTGGCTGTTCATGCAATGTGTCAACTGACCATGTGAGGAGGCAAAATACCTGTTAATACCTGCTCTGAGCAGCCAAACTCGGAGGTGGGGTGAAAAGCCTGACATCATAAAGATACTGCCTCAAGTGGGAGTTATTGTCCATTTTTGAAAAAGATAGAAATTGCCGGCCCTCCAATTCCAACGGAGAAAAGTTGTGGGAGGAGGAGGTTTCAGACACTGTTCGACAAGCACTTACAATTACAGCATACTGACTCCACATCTGACATCAGGGTGTGGTCTCTTGGACAACATCACTGCTGCACAGGGTGAAGAAAAGGCATGTTGTCGCCACCAATTGGCAGCGCAAGCAAGATCATTAGACTGAGTGTAGTTACTCTGTCAGTCATTGGATTAAAGCTCATACCATAAATTCCATGCTTCATAAGACAGCATCTGCAAAGTGATATTGTTTTAAATCACCAACTGAACTTGTGCGAACATGCCAAATTCATCTTTTCAGCAAATATGATCTTCATATTGTCATCTACTGACCCCCACAGAGACTAAAGACTAAAGGCTTTATTTAGAAGGTGACTGCGTAACATGCCTCTTAATGGATTTCAGACGTGCTGAGATGCATGCAAGAGCCATCAAATGCATCACTATGCTTTTTCTGAAATGTGATTAAAGAACTTTAATCCAGGATTCCTTTGTGTCAGAATTCAGTCAATAGTACAGCCACATTAGCGCTAAAACAAACTGAATCTTGTCCAACATGACCCCCATTACAATTCTAATTTATTTTCCCACCCACAGTCTGAATCAAATTGAACCTATTGACCATGCAGATAGAAAAGGACTGGTAAACAAAACAAGATGTTGCACACTTCCCCCTCATTAGATACTGAGAGTCCATTGAAAATCAACAACTTATTGATGGGAACATAGTACATGTTGCCAAACAGTCGGCTTAAAGGATTTAAACTTGAATTGCTTGCAGTTGTTGAATGCGTCTTTAAGTCAGCGGCTTTATGGAAACAGTCTTCCTTTTCACTGAGGATCATGGAGAAATTATGAATCCTGCAGCCTATAATATCACTATAACCAAGTACATGGTAGCTCCAGATCCCATGCTGCTGGTATTCCTCCCTGTCCTTATTATTTGAATATAAAACCCATCAGCTTAGCTCGGCATGGAAGACAGTGTTCTTTGTTGTGAGCGATTGCCGCCATGCTTGGGACTGATACGGTTGTACGCTTTTATTTTACCCAGGACTCCAGTGGGTCCGTTGTGATTCAGCAGTCATTATCAATGCCCAACACATGTTAGCCTGCCTCTAACTGTCCTAGTAGCACACTGACCACAACAGGGAACCAAACACACTAATCCATTGTGGTCTCAAAATGGATCCTGAACAATTGCTTGGCATTTGCAGCATTCACATGAGGTTGCTAAGAGTATGTCTTATTCTGGACTAGGAAATAACAGTGATGACAATGTATTTATCTCTGTCTGAATGCTGGGTGGATCAATCAAATAATCTCCTTCAGCATTTCAACAGGAATCACACTCTAGTGCAGTGGAAAATTAAGCATACACACGTAAAATGAACACAAACATATTAAATCATTTCATATGCCATACCAAAGGGGCTCCCATTATATAAGTCTGGATAATGGATAGAGCTGCCCTTCACAATCCATTTGCCCTGTTCTTCTCTTCCCGTTTACACATTAGAGGGGGTGTCAAAACTGAGCCGATTATTACACAAGGAAATCAAGCCATCTGACATGCCGATCAATGGCCGCCTTGACTGATGGGTCTCCTATCTAGATGAACGGCCCCCTAGAGGGATGCTTGCTCTGCCTCACCACTGTTGCAGAGACAGGGGGATGCAACAGCCCTGACTGTCAAGGTCACTTCTCGGCCACAGCGATGACGCAATGCATTAGACCAACCCGAAGGAGATCATTCAGAGGAGATCATACAAGATCTGACCACAGATTGAAGGGCATGCTAAATAAGAAAGACAAGCATCCTCCTTCCCTTTTACAAATGTTTATATTTCATGTGTGCAGAAACATTTGAGGGATCACTGCAACAAATGATGACTGTGGTTCATTAAAAGAGACCCTTGAGAGATCAGGCAAATGCCCTCGTGGTTTCGTGAAGACCCACTTGAAGCCTTCAGGGACAGACTGCTCATTGTGATCCCCTCCAGCAGCAGCAGCAAGCTGTCTCTCATTCTGGCGAGGAAGCAGATATGTGGAGACTTTGACATTGAATACAGCCTGAAGATGTTTGGATGGCACACTGATAATACTGGTCATCTGTTGAACCGCAACTGAGAGGTCATATGGAACTACTCACAGCCAAGTGAAGTCAGTACATGGGATGTCATGAACTGATAAGTGCATGTGCTGACACGAGCTGTGTGCATATATGTGTGCATTCAAGATGAAAAATAGGCCGCAAAGAATCTCTAAGCATATACATTCATCTTGTTGGGGGTGATATTTATCCGTGTGGGATGGCTCTAGAGAGTGCACTGCCAGTCTGTCAGTTGGCTGTCAGTCAGCCCACCGCAGTTCAGACTGAAATATCTAAACAACTATTGGATGGATTACCAGGGAATTTAGTACGTGCAAAGTGGCCAGAGGATGAATCGTAGTGACTTTGGTGATTCCCTGACCTTTATTTTCTTTAGTGCCACTGTGAAGTTCACATTTGTAGTTGTATTAACAACTATGGAATGGATTGCCATGAAATTTGGTTCAAGCATTCCTGTTATGAATTGGCACAATACTCAGATGCACTTTGTGTCTACTGTTATTTAGCAAATGTTACTATGCCAACATGCTAAACTAAGATGATAAACACAGTAAACATCATACCTGTTAAACATTGGCATGTTAGCATTATAACTGAGTGACTGTGACTAAGTACAGCCTCAGAGCCACTAGTGTTGCTTCACAGTCAAAGATGCACAGTCAAAGAAGCACTGAACGTTGTGTGAGCAGCTGAATGCTATGAAAAATACAGCATCTAATTTACTGAAGCAACACTAACAGCGGCACAATAATGTGAAGTCCTATACAAGCAGTAAGCAAGAAAGAAAAATGTACATCCAACACGAGGTTTGTAGTCACCACCCCTTGCAGAATCCACAAACAAATCTCCCAAACCAGGACAGAAACCTTCAAAAATGCTGAGTGTCTCTGCCTTGATGTAACTGCGTGACTGACAAGAGGAGCGTTAACAGGGTGGAGAAGCAAGCATACACTGTTTGAAGAGTTATGATTTGGGACTCCCTCTGTTCAGCTTGGTGCATCTGCTGCTTAGTAATTGACACGACATGAATTATACCTTATAGGATTCCTACAAGTTCAAAGCAGCCATCATGGTACAAAAACAGGCCCTGTTACAAATGCATGCTGACACTACAAACATCTCTGCTCTCCTACTCTTCAGCATTTATGTGAGTGGCTCTTCGCTCTCTTACAGGTGCAAGTCCTGGTCTTGAGTGCTTCCGACCATGTTCTTTGTTTCTCTTTTCCCATTCCTTCTCCATCAAGAATAAATAAGTTTATCTTATAATGGGATCCCCTTTGATAAAAAGCAGTCTTCTGTCATTCTGTTGGCGGTGCCAGAGTGTTGGATGGTGAGAAACTCCAGGTTAAGTACTTTCTTTTATCACTGCTCCTTTTTATATGCAAATCACCCTGCCCGCCCATCTATTTACTGTTGCAGGTATTCAGACAGGGCCTCAAAATGTGCCAGCCACAGACCGCAGCCTGCCATCCTGCGCCAGCATGGGACTTGAAATAGATTTGATTAGGATTCAAAAATACGCCTTTGATCTAACGTTTGTTAGGCAAATGCAACCACATGACAATATGCTTGAGAGGATGGAATGATTCTGCTGGCGTTTACAAAATAATGGACAATCTAATTGTACTGTAATGCAGTGTGTGCGCAGTTATTAATTTGTGAGGTGCAGTGAGCCAGAAACTGGGTTCATTTGCATCCGGTACTGACAGATTGAGAGAAAAGCAGTGGTTTGGCTTCAAACAAATATGCTGTTGCCTATAGATAATCAGCACTCTGTTGCTGTGTGGCACAAACTCTCCACCTGCTGTCAGGATGAATAGACATAGTCATTTTGTCAATTCATATAAAGTATGAGCAAAGGTTTTCAATAATTTGATTTACAAATACATAGTAGGAAGGTCGTTGCTGAATATCCTCGTGTAAATTTACAGATGATGAACTGATTTGGCCTTTCTGACTAAAAAGAAAAAAAAAAAATGTCTTTCAGCTGCATTAAATTCAGGCGAGAACACTGTCAAGACTGAACAGAGAAAGAACAATATACCAAAGTGTAATCATTCCAACAGTCTCACAGCTTCCATTACACCATTTTATAATCTGACACTTGCTTGTTTCCACTTGCTTTTGACTGTGCACTAGAAATACCAGAAATGAGCTGTTGTCATTTTAAATGTTGAGTCATACACCCAAAAGACCTCGATGACCCAGATCAAGATCCTGCTTGACGTGCATTATTTAAACCATGTGGAATGTATGTGATTTGAGAGTTAACACACTTCTAAAAATGCAACCATGACGTGGACTTTAATCTGAAAACACATATAGCATTTTATAGCAGATTTTGATCTCAAGGATGATAATATGTTTGTACTGTATCAAACTCTTTTATCTTTTGTTAAACCAGCCAGAGTGATTGGACCAAATAACCCACTCCACATTCATTATTAACTACATTACACACTGTTCTCTGATGAGCTGTAATTCTCCTTGCACGGACACAGCTGGAGGGCTTGCACAAAGGTTTTAACATAGCTAACTCCATGCTAGTTGGAATTTGGAGTGAGAGTCTATTAAAAGAAGTCTTCTACATAGGTAAACACTGTGAGATTAGTAGCAGCTGGCCAACTCACATAATTAAATTGTTGTCGTAACACAATGACAGTCAATGTTCTTATTCCATTCTCAGTCATGGATAAACAAGAGCCTATTTTCGCTCTTTTGGGCGTTGGCTCAGAAAAGCTCCCCCTTACTTTAAGCTTTTTCAGGCTGTAATTGACAACACTTGATGCTCAGGCTTTGGAAAAGACCATGGATTTCCCCGGATCAGAGTGTGAGGGCCAAGGCTATTCTATCCTCTGCAACTGGATTAAATCACTTGATTGGTAAGGAAGCTAAAGAGACGGCTGTGGCAGATTGCCCGGGTATAAGGTGCTTGCTCTGCATCCGAGGTGAAAGGTTAACCGTCCTGTCCAGAGGGGCTTCAAACCGTTTGGCCTTGACCGTGCGGGTCAGAGGATGGCAGTCATAAATCACACGCTTATGAACGATAATCAAAGTGCAGCATCGGGCCGCATTCCATTTTCACTGACAGGTGAAACGGCATCTTCTATCTGTATTTTCCAAAAGGTAACACTTCCATCACAGAAAAACGGGCGCATATACACATCGTCCCATGCAAACCTATGGACAGCACACACACAAATGTACTGGGCACATACACAAGATATGCATGAATACTCCCAAGCCTCTCATTTCCTAACTGTCACACAACCTTGACTTGTTTCTTCCACATCAGTTCATGGTGTTATATGCTCTCTCTCTCTCTCTCTCTCTCTCTCTCTCTCTCTCTCTCTGTATCCTCCTCTGCACCACAGCTTCCCTCAGGCTTGAGGCTTTGAATAGCTTGGGTGCAATAGTGGAGTCTGCTTCAAATCTCATTTCATGATTTATAATGCAGTGGCTCCTTTAAAGTTCTAATCCATATTTGGTTTACAGCAGCATTTCCACCAGTGGTCCAATATACGCTTTGTGGCTCGTGCAAAGGAGTCCACACAGTCTAAACTCTACAGTGCATGGCCTGCAAAGAAAATGTGGACCATTTGAATTCAGTACTGGGCACTTATGGATTGGGGCTTCAGAGATTCTTAATACGCCATAGAAGTTTGTCAGTTTGTGTGTTTTTTGTCTGTTTTTGTCTAAAACACCTGTCAACAGATTTTAACAAAATTTGGTGAATAGTTAGACCATGGGCCAAGGTACAAGTGTTTACATGTGTCTTTCAGATTATTGTTTTGTTTTTACAGCCTGCAAATGTATTGTTTTGATTCTGTTTGGTTTCCAGACACAGTCGGCCGTTGTTTTCAGCAAAAAAAAAGCTCTGAAAACCCACTGTGCACTACCTGCTCAGCGCCAAATGGCAGACAGACAAACTTAGCGTCTAGCTGGTGAACATAGTGGAGCATTTAGCAGCAACAGCATCAGATTTATTTCTCTAAGGATTTGGTGGAGAGCAAAACAAAGACAAATGGAGTGTCCATACTGAATTTAAACGCATCAGGTGGACACAAACATGACTCCAAATGAATGCTAATATTGCTCCATGTCTGCTGGATTTTTAAATAGTGAGCTTTTTGCTACTGTTGTTACTCAGTAACAGGTTACTGTAATATTTTCCCCTGTAACGAGAGTAGATGAGTGAATGTGGATTACCATTTCCAAAACAGTAATTATTTTAGTTATTAATCCAAGCAACACTGCATTTCTGCGTTGCCAGAATGAAAATTAGTTTTCTTTTACCTACTTACACTATCTTATGAGGACCTGTTCATGCAGCTGGTCACATTGGCTACTAGCCTAAATGAAGGATGGAGGATGAGGGAGCGGGAGAGAGCCATATTTTCAACAGCTGGAAGTATCATCATTACTTTGAATTTGTCTCAGTCAAAGATGCACTGAACATTGTCATCTGTTGTAAACTTTGTGTGAGCAGCTGAATGCTATGAAAAATACAGCATCTAATTTACTGAACACTAACAGCAGCACAATAATGTGAAACTTGTCAAAATAAACAAGCAGACATCTACTGATTCATGCACTCTAGAATCCAGAAACTGGATTTCAGAGCAGGGCACAGTCACTGAGAGATATTAAGTGGACAAGATCTGAAGAAACTCATTGCTGGGTGTATCGTAGAGGAGATGTTACCTATTTCCACAGTTGACTCACCCTCATTTTGACATATTAACGAGAAAAAACTCATGAAGAGGAATGTCAAGCTGCCACAGATAAATAGGTTTTCTAGCTAGTATTACTTTGAGATAGAATATGCAGAGATGGAATCTAATTTGAAGGCCACACTTGGTAGATCATTTCCACATTAGCTGACATCTGGACAGCTAGCAACAAAGGCGTTCTGGGTGTAACAGTTCACTGGATCAACAGCTCCACTTTGGGGCACAACTAGGCTGCCATTGCATGTAAAAGAATCATTGGCAGGCACACATTTGATGTTTCTGGTGCAGACATAAAATGAAATCATTCATCATATGGACTGCTCGGCAAAGTTGTGATTGAAAATGCATCAAAGAGGATGAGATGGTCACTTCCATGGAAGCCCTCTCCACCGAGACTGATGGTCAGTTTACTCCTAACCCAACATTACAGGTGCACATTGCAGACAAATAGTTAACTTCTAGTGCAGACAATAAGGCTGTGTAGAGTGGTACTTTGAAACAATGCAAGTTGATGTACAGTTGCATCAGAACATGTAGAGAAAGTCAGCTGCAGAAAGCTGCTGGCGCCATCATCTACAAGGTGGAATTCCTTTTATGAGGCTATTTCCAGAATCACTGAAATTTCAATGAACGGGCTGAAAAGCCTGAGCTTCAAACTGGGATATAAGTGCTTCACTGACAAGGAGTACCAATCCCTGCGGGAGCACTGCACCGTCATGAAGCCGCTTACAGCAGCATTGGACATAACTGTTGTTATGGGACTTTATTACCAACCCTCAAGTCCTGCTGTCAAGGACACTTGCCTTGAAAGATACCTTCTCAAGGAGGACAGCTGGCCTTCAAGATACCATTCTTAAATTCTGCATATATTCCTAAACCCCCTACATTTTTTTAGTTTTTAGTTTTTATAGTTTTTTGGGCAGATTTTTTGCATTTCAACATAGAGAAAATAGATCTTACTGCAATATTTGTTTTTAAACCAGTCAGTAAGAATATCAAAACAAACATTAGTCTAAAATAATGATATGCATTAGCATAGCAACAGAAGATTAAAACAAATAAAGGGGTCAACAAATAGCCTAAAACAAAATCAAATCTATGATATCGATCCCACATGGGAGGAAGGATGGTTTAGGTCTACAGCTAGTAGGGTGCATAAAGATAATATATAAATATAATAAATAGATCAAATTGCATTTTTCAGGTCATCCAGACTTTTTTTTGCTGGTGGACTGGATATCAAAGAAGGACTTCTTAGCTGCCAGTGGTCTGAAGTTCAAACTCTGTTGGCTGAGAGATGAGGGTTGCAAAGAGCTTTTGAGGGACTCTCTCACAGCAGAGTGTCGCACAACTGCTCTAGCAGAGAACACTGCCTCTGTGTCCAGGACGTCAGCCAGCCATGATGAAATGGACTTTCATCAGAGCATGAGGACAGCTGTTTGGCAGAAAGAGAAATAATGGACTATTTGAGGTCATCGGGGTATGAGGTTGAGACTCAAGCTGTTCTCAAACACCAAAAACATTTACATAGAATACGAAACTCCCCATCAAGAGGTTTGGTACTCACCCCTGGAAGGAACAGTCTGTCTGATAAGAGGTTTGAGGCGCTTCTGCTAATGAGATACAATCATTGCTTTACCTCTGAACATCAGGACCTTGCTTAATATGTCAGGGCAGAGATAACAAAACAAGATGCTGAGCGTGATATCAGCCTACATGGAGTGTTATGCAATGTTGTATGTTAAAAACATTAAATGTCCTGTCCTTATGCTGGAATCTGCAGAAAAAACATTAGTTAAAAAGTAGAGAGAGACTGTTGCTTTATTTTGTATTTTTATATATGTATAAATAATGTATCCAATCACGTTTGAGAGGCTGCAATGTTTGCAGTTAGCTGATTGTAGATTCATCCTGTAATGCTAGTTATGTTTCCAATAAAATGGATTCAGTTCTAAGAGGAGCTGGCTAAACAGGCTGTACATGGCTTTGTCAAAGGGAGGTTAGCAAAAGTAATATAGTATTTATACCAGGTAATGTAACTAATTGTGTCTGATACCAAGTGACAAGGTAATTACAGTCATTTTATTATTTTTGAAGGGGTAACATGTAAAAAGTAACTTATACTTAGAACTTATACTAACCAAGTAACTTGCCCAACATTGTTGAAATGTATCATGAGGCTTTTTTGTTGCTGAACCATCAAGTTTTGCTGTTGAAGAATTTCAAAATCAAGCAGCTCTTTGACCCATTCACACATGTACATGAACAATTACCCTTTTCTGCTGCAAATGAAGCAATCACTATCAACACCACTGACCCTCTGTCTTTGCTATAATATTGTTCATTTGTCACGAGTAAGGAGACACACAGTAGTGGAAATGCCAGTGAAAACCTGTCAGTAAACTCCCACAATGCCTCTGAGAGCCATTTTAACGTCCAAAGCTACAGTGAAAGTCAAGCGATCACACACCCTTGATTTGGCAGTTCTTACGCAGTCATTGTCTCGGGGGTGACAAACGGCCTACATCACAGCCACAGCCAACCACAGCCCAAACTAATTACTGAACTGGCAGGTCCTGTATTCATTATGGGCCTTGCAACCACACATGCCCGGTTTTCTGTCTGCTCCTCATTCATAAAAAGGCCATTACCACAAAGCCCTCACAGTCAGGTGAAAGAGGAAAGAATTATGTAGTATGATGTTTTCTCTGTAACTGGAAACATGCCATAAATTCCTGCCATGTTGCATGTACTCCATTTCTTTTTTTTTTTTTCAATCTTGTTTGCACCGGAGGGAGAATTAGATATCATATCATCACCAGCCTGCAAGCCATCATTGCCTGTTTACGCCTCACAGAACCAATGTTAGGTGAAAATCTTCAAAGGGACTCACTGTGCTGCCACTTAGACAGATAATATGTTCCACTATAAAAGGGTCTTTCATTGACATTTAAATGCCATTCCATCCCCATGATTCAGCACAATGCAGAGAAAATGCCTTTCTTTAATACCACCTCTTCTGTTGCTTCTAGTTTTCAACCGTACCAAAATATTAGTATTAAACCCTATACTCATGGAGTATATAACTGCTCTTTTTCCTCCTCATTTCTTGTTGAGTCAGAGGCACCAGAAGAAAGTCACATTTAACTTTATCTTCCGTGGTCAATCTATTTAACACTGTAAGCAGACTGAAATGGTTGGAGTGAAAGTGTCTGGGGAAATATCACGGGCTGGGAAGATGTCCAATGATGCTGTGATTTATGGTTTCATTACTGCATCTACTAGGAGAGATTCCTGTGTGAATCTCTGCTCTGAACATCTCTGTGCATCATATCTCCTATTAACATCACTCACACAACAAAACACTTGTAGACCAGACAGGTATATATGCCACCCATATTTCTGAATTGTTGCTAGTCTATAAAACTCTGCAACCCTAGCAAACTAATTAAAAACTGTTATTAAATTATGCAAGCAAATGGCGTTGTAATGATGACCTTAGAATAGTAAACAAAATCTAGTGAGCCCTATTAGCTTGTCAAGGTTCCACTTTATCATACAGTACCTCAAAGTCAGGGGAGAGTAAAAGGAATATGCTAACTCCACTGGAGAAGCCATATCTGACAGATTGCATTTTTCTACCCATAAAACATTCATGCAATGAATCACTTAAGATATCGAAATACAGGAGATATGGGTGGGTGCAAAGAATAGAATTCTATTTCATTCCTCTGAAAACACACTGTCATATAACTTACTTTTGGAAATGAAAGGAGTGAAGACGAATATATAATGCATCTGAAATGGGCTGAATAAAGGGGATACATATCACAGGCATTCATGAAGAGCTATTAGTTTCTTATTGAGCTATGTATCAAAGTGCTTTCTTCAAAAGGCCAAAAGATAGTGCTATCACTTTGATATACTGACCTATAATTTGGACATCTTGTCTAGACTGTCTTGAAGTAACCAAAACTTTCTAAATATTTCACTCATGTGTTTCAAGTTCTGATGAAACTTAAAGCTGCACCAATCAATAGATGTAATATGAGGAGCGACAAACTCACAGAGACTCATCATCCAACTCTGCACTTCACCTCAGCTCAGTTTTACAACCTGCAATGCTACAGGTTTGGTTCAGTCTCACCACTGTCATTGTTTGTTTTTGGAGGAGTTGGTGGAGACCAAAACAGAGCTAAAAGACAATATTAGACTTTTTACTACCTGACCACTTCTTGACATTTGTCAGGACTCCAGACACATGGCTCCAAATTAAGTCTCATGCTGCTTTGGGCCTTTTGGATGGGTAAACAATATATCAATGTTAGGGCAGCTCATGGATGTATAAAGAGAAATGGATACAGCATCTGTGACGGGCGCGTTCATTCCTATGAAAGATGCTCAGTGGTGTATGAACCCAAAAAAGGTTGACAGTGTGTCTTCTTAAATGTAGCATTGATAGTTTTGTTTCCTTAAATGTAAGAAAAACAGTAACTGGGGAAATATCAGAAATGCTCCTTGCTGAAGCCACAAGTCATGGGAACATATCGTGTTTGTTTGCAGTGGTTTTGAAAAGAAAGGATCACATCAGCATCTAACCAGATCAAAGTGACATTTGCAGGTCAGTTTACATGCTGTTTGATGTGCTGCAGCTGAGCAGCTAATTAGCTATCAGGCCTGCAAACTGTTGTTAGCAGTGCACTTTTCCCCAGTGAATGTTTGGTCGCTCGTTCAACAAGCGTAGGTGCAGGAGAAGATGTGTTCATGTTTGTAAGTTAGATAATAAGGAGACTTAAGCAGGAAAACTAATCTGGGTTGAAGTTCAAAGTCTAGCTATTGTGTTGTGTAGCAGGTTGCTGTCTGGCTCAGTGTGACGGTCTGCTTATGATAGAGCGCTGACGTTACTGCTTTATGCAAGATTTGATTGGCTGTATTGAAATAAGGTCTCCATCTATGTAATATTTTTTCATATCAATTGAAAACTAGGGGGAAGGAAAAAATACAATCCAATTTTTCTAAAGACTTGGGATGAATAATGAATTGTGTTTACTGATAATGCATTATAAAGCTTTATAATGCAATATTATGTCATATCAACAGTAATAAAACATTTGTCTATAAGTGGTGAAATGTCAAATATTACAATTCTATGTTTTCGGTAATTACAATGGACAGTGTGGTTAGGGTTTGCTTATTGCCAGCTTTAGTTAAACTAAGGGTGTATTGATATTCAGCAGATATTCTGTGAAGCTCTAACAGATGCAGGACATGAACATCACACTGTTTGTCACCACAGGCACTTTGTTGATCCTGTCCTGAGTCTAGGTTCAAAACCCTGAGAGATCATGACAGACATTCAAAGAGGGTAGATGTAGCTGTGCAGAGAAAACAGAGCCAAAGCCCTGTTGGAAGAACATTTCATATTACTGAAAAGAAATACAACATTGGCTCTGCAGGATCCACAGACACCAAGTCCTTCAGGCAAGCATCAGTATCAGCGAATTACATACCTCCTCATACCTGCCTATCTAGCTGTCTCCCTCACTGATTACACAGTACATACTCATGATGATATTGTATGTTAATGAGTTACACTGAGTGTTGTTGAGTGTAGGTCACCTGTGTTTGGGCAGTGCTCAGAGCCCAACACACAATCACTGTAGTCAGTGTGTGAAAAAGAAATAATAGGCTTGAAACAAAGAAATTTACTTCAGGTCGCAATAACATGCACACAGAGCCAGTTAAACATGACCCATTATGCAGCCAGTGTAGACAGCCGTATTAATTAGAATAAAGTGTATCTGTTCTGTAAGACGCATGTGAGACCAACGACTGAAAAAAGCAACTGAAAATTCAAATGTTCAAGTCATTTATCAGGCAAAAATGCAAAACTTTTGCTGGGTCCAGCTTCTTAGCAACAATGTTTTTTCTGCTTTTATCTGTTTTACACAAGATTTTTGGTTTTACCTGTAAAATATGATTAATATGACAATACCTGTACTGTCATGAGATGTCATAAAAGCATTATGGCAGGCCATATAAGAATGATAATGTTCATTATAGGGCTGGGCATTAATTCAATATTGTCATTTATTGACTCCTGGTGAAATTATGTGTTGTGGCAATATGTTCCCGTCATGCTATATTTCCAAATGTGTAAAACATGATTACATTAAGCATCACATTGCCATATAGCACTAGCTCACAACACCCTAAAGACTTTTATATAAAGTTGATAGAGCTACAGTACAAGCAATTGGTAACCTGACTTTATAGTTTACATGTAATGCCTTACAACTGTCGGTATAGGACATCATAATGCATTATGAAGTCTCACCGCAACAATGTATTATGCATGTGTTATGTTTTATACAGGTTTTAGATTACATACACTAGCTTCAAACAATGTGATACTGTAGTTACATGTTTAACCACAGCTTACAAGCCAGACGTGTTTCACGGTGTGATCATCTTGTCTGCTGTGGGAGGCTATCACTGTACAGCCAATTTTAACAGCCACAGAGATGTTCCATTTATCGGGACTGGCACTCGGCTACAGCTGTACACATAAGCATTTCTACATTTGTCTAGGACTCCTTAAGGACACTGTTTCTTGCAATAAGCCATCATTCTTTCAATATGAGCAAATCCTTTGACACAAGGTTATGTTGGTTTTCCTTCCCCCGATTTAGCCCAGAGCAATGGATCCCACTGACACCGAGGACATTTGTAGGCATACTTCACTGTGACAGCCCCATCTGGACTCGCCACACAGACCTTCTAATGATCACAGAGCAGGATTCTCTATCGAGGACCTGGTGCTCCTTTGCTGAACACTGACCAATGTCTACTTTGCTATGCCTTTAATCATAGTTTTTATATCATCTTCAACTGTGAGGACGTGGGATGTTAACCTAAATGTCTGGGGTGTTTTAGTGTTTGATCTTCATCTCTGTGAAATGTACACAACGGGGTATTTTTCCCCCCAGTATGTCTGTGTGTAGGCGATGGCTTTGCGGTTTGATTGAGATATGCAACAGTAACACAGGTTATGGTAGACCATTAGACGCGTGTCCTTGAGCTCCCGGGCTCTTCTCATCATTCTTGGGTGTCTGGCTGTCCCTAGGCAGTATGAGCAGTGCAGGTCTCTGCTTGGTTCTGTTATTTATGATCGTCAATCTGACATGAGGTTCCTCCACCTGTGCTATTCAGCCCACAACACTGAATGTCAGTAGAATGTGCCGCAAAAGATAACAGTTGTTTACAGAAAAACACTGAAATGTTCTCACTTTGCTTTGGCATCTGGGAGACTGGAGTGATGGCAGACACTGCACAATCTTTCGAGTCAAATGAAATGTAACTGTATTTTACTATTCCCACAGATTTAAGGATGTTCAGCATTCACTTAGCTTTCACCTGACTTAGCCTTATGTGGGCTAAAACCTAAGCCCAAACAGGCTAGGACCAAAAGGATGATGTGACTAATGGACAGTGATCTGGTAGGTCCGAGACCTTTGGCAGATGCAGGACCCAGTTTGAGTGATTGTACTGACCTGCCCATCCATCAGTCAGGCTGTGACAAGGCGGGCGCTCTTTCCACAAAGAGATAGCCTGACTTGGTGGGAGGGAGTTACTGTTTCTCCTATACTATTGGCCTAATAAGACATTCGCTTCTCCATACCACTGAGGAGAGAAGACGGCCCCGCTGAGCTCAGAGAGTAGGTGTCCCTGCTGGATTCTAATTTGAGATTTTTCAAGTGAATGTGGATGAAGTATGCCCTCACAACTGAGAGCACATCTTGTGTAAAGGATGACGCAGACAGGTAATTTGACAAGCACAGTGCAAACAAAAGTGACACTGTAAGTTCAGCTAATATATTCATGTAATAAATGTCTTCTAAGAAAAAGGCTTTGTAATGTTGATGCATTTATTTACATGATGAATCATGCCACCATCAGCTCAGAGAGTTCAGTAAAATTACCTCTGCACAAGTCAAGACACAGTAGGCTGCATGCAAATGAAACAAGGAGTATTAATCAATACTGTATTTTCCTCCACTAAGTGAAGCGTTAACTATTGCACTATTTCAGGAACACGGCATTTGAATAAATATTTGATTAAGCTGGAACAGAATACATGCATGTTTGACAAGCAAAATCCATCACAATTTTTGGTTAATGCAAATGGCATTTACTCTGCCATTAATGAGGGAGGTTTTTCTCTGTACACCAGCGGAGCAGCTTACAGCTGTGAATCCCATTAACACATTATTTTTGATATGTCATATGTGTGACATGCATGTTGACACGGAAATGTGAAAAGAAGACCAGGGAATTTATCAGCGTTTAGAAAGAGTGTAGGATAAAAGAATGTGGAAAAGACTACAATGAAAACCAAGACACATTTCAAACTGTCGAATGAACTCCAGGCTCCATTTTTGTTGGCCTTCCATGTTGCCATGGTGATCTTACCATTCTTGAACTGCCTTTCTGTCAATAGCTTATGAATTAATAATTTGGTAATTGTCTGTAAAGAGTGATTGAAGGAGAGCTGTTGAATGTTAAATGAGTTGGCTATAGTCTCTAAGTACCCAGATGGCTTGTGTGTATTTATAGGGGATCAACTGTTGAAGCGTATCAAGGGCCTTATTTTTGAAATTGCGAATGTCATATAAAGTAGTTGAGGTTTTGAAAAGATAAAGGTATATTTTCAATTTTTTCATTATCTTTCAGCGATCTACAATCTACTTTTATCTCTACTATTTGCTGATCTATCCTCATAGTTTCATTCCAATTTATTTTTAGGTGTTCTTTATTTTCATAAAGGTTAGTGCAAATAGACAATTCATAAGTGAAAACATAGGCCTATTGCACATTTAAACTGTACAAACTGTAACAGACATTGCATGGCACAAATGTCCATCTGTTGATGTGTGTAAACAAGCCCCACAGGACAAAACCAACATTACAATTTATATAAAACACATATACAAAATCCGACCATAGTTTTCACAAGCTCTCTGAGACAGTTTAATTCATAATAAAATGAAGAAAGACAACTTTAAATGCCTGTCACAGATTTGTTATTTATGTTTTGATTCATTCATAATGTATGAGGTGATGAAAATGGAAATGTCACGCTCAAACACAAGCCTGTAAAAAGGTAATATAGCTCTCAGTGAAACATGCAGTGATTTGTATGAATATGACTGTATGTGTGTGTGTGTATGCATCTATGCACGTCACAACACTGATACAAATCTACGAGAAAACGTAACAGTTGTTAGACAATTTCTGTCATGTAAAACACGCGAGTAAATACACGTCAAAGCCTTAAATGAGTGTAGCCATGTAGTGATAATGTAATTTGAAAGCATGGTGTTGGTGCAAGTCATTCTTAGACACATGCGCGTCTCTGGTTTGCACACAGAATAAGACAACAGATTAGGAATACAAGTGCAGACTGCAATATAACATAGGACTAGAGTGTCATGTAATCCAGAGGAACTTTTTGAAGTGCCTGTCTGCCTTCTTCCTTCTGTAGAAAATTCAAATTCAGGCAATTAGGTAGAGTTGAAGTGGAAAAGCTACAAGAGCAGCTACCATGACTAAGTGCTGACACGTGACGGACCAGTCACTTTAAGCAAATACGCTTGGACCATGCCCGTTTAAAAGCTTTAAAAATCCTCAAAAAAATCTGAATATCAATAAAAGTCAGAATTTCCATTAAGACGCACATTAAAAAGAGGTAAAATTAGCTTTGGATTGATGCTGCATGTGCAGTTGTGAGTCCATCCCATAACTACAAGATAGTTTTGTAATCATATCACCAACCAGTGTGTAGAAAAAGGAATCTTAAGACATCTTTATCATTTAAAGATGCTTTAGTACCGTGAAACTTTTGAAGTAGCTTGGGGACATTCTTCATGCAGATATTGAGTTAAGAAGAAACACAGATGAAGCACTATAGTGGACTTAAAGAGCCGTAATACATTGCTCTCAGAAACATTTATACTCCTTCATTTCCAAGCCAAACATAAAGTAACACTTATGTAACCTGGATTCAACATTCAGCCATATTCTTCCCACAACGAGTGCGGCTCCACAGTTTACTTAATCTGGATTGATGGTACAGCACATTGGGTCTAAATTTAGTCTCCCCAAGAACATTCCTCTCCTTGCCGTTGCTGTGGGGCGAAGCTGAGGTTTTCAGATCCTCCACGGTCACACGCACAGGATGGGAGGCAGTGGAGCTGAAATGCACTCCTATGTCACACTCTGCCCTCCTGCCCTCCCCCCAATGCCACACTCTCTGTTTCTTTTTTCTCTGTCCCTTTATCTCTCCATGCACTGGGATTTTGTGGATCACTTACTCAGGGAAAACCCCCTGAGGAAACAAGATCCTGTGTTCAGAGGCCCAATTTCTAAATCCACTCTCATGCGGATCAGCAAAAATGTAAAGTACAAATCAAACTGGATCATTAATAGCGGGGACTTGATAATTTTCAGTGTTGGACACTTCATACATTCACGAAAAAACTATTAAGCCTTAACACATTCTTAAATGTGGCCATATCTTACTGTGCAGCTTTAGCAGCACTCTGGGGAAATATTCTCTCTTTTTTTTTTTTTAAATTTGCATCTGTGCCTCTGTTAAAATTGCAAAAATAAGAAAACACACTGAAAGAACCTTCAGGCGAACATTATTATTTTTCCATGACTCGATTTTCAAGACAGACACAGTAGCAAAAGCCATCTCATTACTGTACACATTTTACATTTTAAATGTTCCCCTGGCCTACAGCCTGACTAGCAGTAGCAGCAGCGCTCTGTGCATTGTACTGTAGCCAAAGTATCAGCAAACCTTAAAGTCAATTTGTAGCATTAGTTCTGACTCCTAATTAACTGCATTGAATCGGTGCATTTCTATAGCACTGCCTCTATGCTGAATCTGATTATATTTACTGAATGCAAAACAAAAACTACCCAAACTAGGATCTGAGATGATCTGTGTCCAAATAATATTCAAAGAAAATCTAAATTTCTGATTCTATTTCATATTCACCCTTAGCTCGGATTACATGGAGAATCATAATAATTGCAGGAGTTCTTGGACACAAGGAAAAACAACATGTATTCCTGTTTTTTACGACCATGGCTGCTCATTAATTAGTAGCACATCAGACAGCTCCCAGTGCTGGTGTTTGTCTCTTTTTGGGCTGTCTGTTTAGATCAACCACACTATGAAACAGGTCTAATTATTGACGGGTCTATTTGTAATGGGGCTGACCGTCCACAGGTCCTTTTTGCATAGCATGTCCTAAAGTTTTTGCACATCTGGTTTCAGTAAACTGTCCATGGATCCATATTGGATCAGGTGCAATACGTGAAATCCTCTTCTATCTGGTAAAACTCAGTGGAGCATTGCGGGCGTGGATAATGGTTACCAATGGTGAGTGTTTGCAAAAGATGAGAAAAGTGGTCTTCAGTATCAAAAAGCGAACACCTAACCGCACTGTGTAATAATGACAGCAACAAACATATTGCTCTGGTGCTGGATGCACACGCTGGTTGTTATAGGCCATTTAAATAAACAACAAAACGGTGTTTTTTTTCTGGAGAGGAAAGCCTCGATATTAAATATGATTTATTTTCCATAAAACATTAGGCATGGTTTTTAAATTCAGTAGGCAAGATAGAGATACTGTATGTTGAAAAACAATGAAGTCTGCTCAGTAATAAGCTCTGAAAGTGGTATCTATTGTTCTCTTTCAATAATAAAGTGCCTCTTGGAAAATTAAAGTCTGGCACATGAAAAATGGATTTTGTTTTGATCCATATCCTTTCAAATCTACAATGCAGAGGATTAAAAAGTGAATGTAATGCAGCAGCAGCAGTCTTGACTCGTTTTTAGTTATATTTTTGTAATATATTAACATTCTTTCTAATTTAGTTACCTTGAAGATAATACATAATTTCTCAATATTGTAAGGGTCTGTACAAAACCGCTTGTTTGCCCTATACAATAGGATGAGAAGCCGCTTCTGCAAAAGTGTTTTCTAACTAAAGCCATGAAATAAGACAAGAGAAACACCAGACTTTCTTGTCTGCAAGGCAACATACATATATTGACAGAGGGGAGTGAGTGTGTGTGCTCTTGTTAGTCTGCCCAAGAGGACTACAAAACTACTGCAGGGCCAGTAGTGCACCTGTAGCAGTGATGGTAACATTAGTAAACAGTATCCTTCGACATATAATCCCATCCCAATCCCAATCTCATTAAAATGTTTCACGGTCCTAAGGCAACGAAGTATGGAAAATATTGCATCACAAGAGGATTAAAAAAGAACAGATGGAGGAGGGAGTATTCTGAAGTCAAAGGTACCCTGTGGAGTGTATTTTCTACTTGGGGGAATATTTGAAGATGTAAATTAACGAGACCAAAGACAGATAACGATGGTTGCCAGGAAAATGATATTCTCACCAAACCTAACTCAAGGGCTGAAACAAGTCTACACAATGAAACATATGGCAGCACAACAAGTGAAGATGGAGAGTGTTTTTACATAGACAGATTGTACTTGAGGCTACGAATGTCTGAATTAAACGACATTTTGTTTGAAAATACTCAATCAATAATTCCAAGAATTGTTTGGTTATGTTTTAAAGCTGCACAGATTGATGTTTCGGTCCCTTGGGAGCAGTGGAAACAAGCAATGAAATGATGCTGATGAGAGTGGGGAGAGTCAGCCAAAGCAGTTAAGTTGAACTGTTGAGTTTCTGATCACAAGATGTGCTGTGGAGCAAACCTCGATTGTTGTCTCTAGCAGCACTGCCATGGGTGATATGAAGCCGTAGATTTATTGAGACAGTTGGATACTGCACTCCACGTGGCCTTGCTGCCAATTTGCCCCACTGGCCAATCGCAGTAACAGAACAATAACAATCACTGGTGCAGATGTGCAGTGGACTGTACAATGAGAAAGCAAACATGGCCTTACTTGGATTATGTTTAGGGCGAGCGATTCACATTCAAATGACATGCCATCTTAAAGTCTGGCACCCATTGCTCATAATTCGTCCCGTTATGATGCACATTTTTGCTTGATTCAAAGGGAAGTAATACATATAGAATGCCAGTAGGCTAATTAGCAACACCTACAGCACTTTGCCACTAGAAGAAAAGATGAGGACCTTAAATATATATATATACATATATATATATAAGCTCTAAAAAAAAAATCCACTGTAAATATTATACAAGATAGAAAATACATTCAATACAGGATTTATTGAGACTTAAGGATGCACAGAAGGTATTCAGTTGAGGAATATGAAATGTAAATAAAACCCTGTTTGTTTACAATAAGAACTCCACAGGGTACCTTTAAAAAAATAAACCTAGAGATCCCTTTGAAGAATGTGACACTTGGAGCATAATATAATTAAAAATAAATCCATAATGTGTTGTTGTGTTTCTGAGCTGGGTATATAATCATTACTTGTTTTTCATTGAGAACGATAGTCAAGAATGGAGAATGATTATTGTGTCTTTAAACAAATCTCACCAAGGTTTTATTTATTGAGGTTATCAACTATCATGAGGTTACCTAAATAACAGGATATATTCCTTCTTGAAATAGCAAATGGGTTATATTTTCCCACTAAAACTCAAGCCACACACAGCACAGAGTTTTAGGATGAAAACCTTTAATTATAACCATTTTTTTCAAATTATATTTTGCAACCAATTAGGCTCACCTACTATTCTTGAATGCAAATTTAAAACAACTTCTCATTAACCAGTTTAATGATAATTTCTAGGAGGTCATGAGGCCAACGCTCCTGATCTCACAGTGAATATAAATAGCAGTTAGGGGGCTAATCAATGATAAATTAATGCATAAATGACTCACTTTTCATCCTAGCATTCTGTACATCTTTGACAAAAAGTGAATTTTATTAGGCATGCACATGCTCCCACCCTAACCAACACTCACACACCGCTGCTGTCTCATGTAAGGATGTTTCTCGACTGATAGACCAAATAAGTTATGTTCTATTGTATGATGCAGCATCCCAGAGGCAGCTAGTCAAGGTTACTGATCAATACTCACCTCCATAATTGCATTGCCGTCTATTTAATTTGATGTTAAGCTCCTCATTAATTACCCTGTTTTCTATCTGGGCATAGCTATTAATCTCTTAGTCTTTGATCTGTTTAATATGCCTTGTGGACTAGTCTTGACATCTTTTACAGTTGTCTGAACACATTCGGAAGTCCACTGACTTGTTTTGTTAATGTAGTCAAGAGGAAGAGAAACGTGCACAAGCAGAACGTAAAAGGAAAGAAAAGTTGTGTATATTTAGAGAAAAAAAAAAAGAGAATGATTCTGATTGATCAATCAAATCTGAACTCTGGCAAAAGAAAATGCCTCAGAGTTTGTTTGTTAACAGCATTTCCCCAAACAAGGGCACAAGACCAGGGAATTCATCTAAAACTGAGATCGTCTTTGAGATGTTTCACACTTGAGGGAGGAGGAAAAAGTACAAAAATTAGTCTGGTGTCTGTCCAACCTTTCTTCTGCCAAATCTGAGAGCATCTTCACATCATTTTGAAAACTAATCCTGAGTGCCTTATCCACGGTGAAAACTGACTTTCAAACTCAATCTGCCCAGCAATCAATCTTCCCTTGGCAGGGTAAGTCTGTCGAAACTAGGAGCTGTGGCTATGAAGAAAGTAACATTTCAATTTCTCTCCTCAACTCTTAGTGGCACCCAGCATATGTTAGCCTTGGCAGCGGATGGGACCATTATGAATGGGCGACAGGGGTGTTCTTGTAGAAGGAAATGGAGGAATGAAATAATTCATCTGTGCTCTCTCTCAAACAGGTAGATGAGAAAAGAGGTCTGTGGGGGTTACGGTGGCCATGAGGTTACAAAGCAAGTTTGTGATTGAACTTGCTGCGCTATGTTGCTTTATGGAACTATTATGGAGTAATTAAAAATGTTACTGGTTTGAATTAATGGCTCAGTATACATTATGTGTGTGGGCTTCTTTGCATCTGTGGCTTGGTAAGAGATAATACCTCACAATGTTCAGCATAGCTCAGGTAAAATTCTTGATGCTTCAGGCCACAACAAAGTCCAAGAAAATCAACAAATTTGATGAAAATGCAATGCTAACGTGAGTCCTGCCAGCAGTATTTGTGATAAGTTACTCAGTTATGCCTTAACATTCATCAGAGGCAGCACTGGAATACTTCTTAAAGGCAACTTTAACATCAACGTTTGTATTGTGTTCCAGCGCTTTTCTGCAACTTTAATGGCCAGCTGACAGAAAAAAAACGTGTGAATCTTGGTGAGCACTGTCAGCAAAAAGAGGGTGCTCCTGACAAAGAACTGACATTTTCAGTTAGTTGGGTCATGGCAAGCAACTGACAAAGTACAAAATGAGATGCCGAAGTTATTTTTAAAATCAAAATACTTGATACAATTTGCTGACTTCGGTGATTTGCAATTTCTCCCTGTTTTATAGTATTGCAAATCAAATCTTTGGGTGTTTGGCTGATAGGCCATCAAGAAGCAATTTCAATACATCACTGTGTGACAAGTATTGATGAGAATTTTATGGACCACATGGTTAATCGACAGATAAAGAAAATAATCATTAGTTTCATCCTAAATACTATTTATACTAACAACATTATTATGTCTTGCAGAATTGTAGATTTTTCAAGGGGTTGCTTTGTAAGTCTGAATTGTCAGCTCTCGTTGGCTCCCCTTGGTGATTGGCCAAATGTCAAGAGAGAGAGCAAGAGAAAACCCCTTCCAGTATATCCATCTCAAATGAGTGACAAAAATCAATGGGGGAGATGCTTATCAGGAGCATGTAAATAATTCATCGCGAGCCCATGGCAGGTGTATAATTGATCAAGGGGCGATAAGTTGTGGTGATAAATATTTCAAGGATGGCTGTGAGAGAAAGAAGGAGCCCTCACCTGTCAACAGATCCCACAGTCGAGCATTCTCAACAGGAGACTGGTCTTATTGAGTCTCCCCAATTGTGCAGCCATTTTCTCTGAATGCTTGTGTGTTGTGCTGATAGCTTGATGGAGATGGCTCCCATGGCGAAGATCAAAGGGCTGGAACATGAACAGGCTAGCTAACAGTGTATTGTTTAGGTCTGGCCCTTGACATCCCGAGGGCCAGGCCCTTGGAATTGGTTGGGCCATAGGGGGTTTTGCTTCAAGTGGACACACTGGTAAGCGATATTACAGTCACTTTTTTCTGCTCCGGGTCGGGAATTCAAAACTGATGGGTATATAACCTCTATACTGAGAAGTAGAAACAACCGTCAAGATCCTTTTCACCTCTGACCACACCCAACGTCACAGTTATGTCACTGAGTCCTGGAGTATACCTGTGCGTCACTGCAGCAGGATGAGAATTTCAACCGCTGGTGGTGGTTAGCAAACACAAGATTACTGTAGCACTAAAAGCTGAGTCGTGACTGAAAGAATCCAAAATGTTTCTTTTTATATTGACTTTGACAGGGAAGCTGTATTCAATGTGGATGAATCACATCATTGCAGATACCCAATACACTTATTGAAGTCAGTATCAGCACCAATATCAATGGATCAGATCAGTGCAACCTTTCAAAAAGAAACAGAAAACTTTTCACCCCAAAAAACAGTCACTGCACTGTAAACAAGAATTACTGCTAAAAAAAACACACTATTTCAAAGGTATCACACAATAAGCAGATACGGTAGCTTTTCAGTGCACAACTGTCTCCACTGCACTTAATTGTTGCCAATAAGATACACGACACTTCTCGTTATAGATGTTTAATTGCCATCAGACAGGGAACTGTAGTCTGAATGTAAGGGGCAAATGAAAAATGAGAAAATAATCTTCATAGCACCTGTGAAAGCCTGTGTGTTATGTGGGAGTGCATATTTATTTATTTCATTGAATCAAATTTAACACCTTAATCCATCGCCAGGACTCATCAGCTGAGGAAACTATGAATATTCATCAGTACATTGTGAGTGAACAAAATTTAATACATAAAGTTGTTTCTAAAATTTCCATCTTAATTAGTTTGCACTGAAGTTAAGGAGAAAAACAGCAACAATGTAATTCATCAACACTGAAACATTGAACATTGAGTTGAAATAAAATGAGTATCATATCGAGGAATCACGTGTATCTAATCCTACTGGAAGTATTACAGATTAAAGCCTTAAAGCTGTAAGGAAGTACTGAGTTTACAGTATATTTGAAAAGTACTTTCTAAACATTGTTCATTTTGAGGACAAAAAAGAAAAATGCCATTATGCACTATATAACCAGCAACCTGTCCTTGTAAGTAATCATTTTGTAAAAAAAAAAGATCTTTTCATTTCTCAAAATAATACATATTTAATTAAATTCTTCTTATATTCCTTGATATGAGACCTGCAGTAATACTTTATATAGCACCATGTTGACCTCTGATGGAATAGATTAATCCCTCATTGTTACTGGATGCACAAAGACACTTCTTTCCCCTTCAACTGGAGCCTTCATTGAATGAACCATCATTCATAAATTAAACAAATACAAAACAAACACTCATAATTAGGCGCCTGAATAACCACAGATTGAACCTGAACGTCTACTTGTGTTTGTTTTTTAATTAGAATACATTAACAATGTTCGGCTTTCTTTAGCATGAATTCTCTGTGGGGACACGTCAAATAAAATAGCGAGGGAATTCTTTTTCAATGGGAGACAAACAATACTTGAAAAAAATAAAGGCACTTCAGTTGTTGCACAAGCTGAGTTATCTTATTTGCTTCATGTGCTCTGAAAAAGACTGGGGGCAAATTCACTCTTTGTCCCGTCCCTCATATGCGAAGTGGTCAATCATAGCACAGCATCTGCCACCTCTGATCGGGGGCTCGACAACCATACCGCTGTGCTCCACAGACTCTCATGCAATTGTTCCAGATTTTCTTCTTTTTCAGGCTGGTTTTCTGTATTTCAAGTAATAGAATCATTACAGTTATTATACTGTTAAGTCAGTTATTCAATTGAATGCGCCAGTAAATGTAGACCAGATGATGTGGACGACGAGCTGGATGGCGAACAGTGGGTTCTGACTGCGGGATTCACAGAGGAAAGTTAAACATGGTTCCTTTAACATTGCGTATACAACCCACATTGTAATGATAGTAAATCAATTGAAAAACAGCAAAATATCCCTTTAATCTCATTGTCTTCTGTCTTGATTGCCAGGTGTTCTGGTGGCTTACTTTTACATTGTGCTCTGTAACATCCGGCTGTAGCTTCTATCTTTATCATTTTAATCTGTTTTTCGTTGCTGAGTTACTTTGACATCCTGGATTTATCTTTCAAATGAATACTGTTTTCATACTTGTGGAGGGCCAATGAGCACAGAGCGAGTAAATGCAAAGTATATTTCCTATGCATTGGCTTTGTTAATGGATGATGATGCAAGGTCTTTTCAAAAGCACGTCATGGTGAGGTTTTGAATATCTTCAGAAAAGTCAAGGTCACCAACATATAATAAACACAATTCAGCTTTAAATTGTGAGAGCAAAGGTTTTATCTTTCACTAACATCTCTATTATATCTAGACTACAACTTGTGAAATCTGCATTATCCAGTGCAGTCACACTCCTCATCAGCACTAAAGCTAAGTACAGTGTATTCATGTTACATGCCAGTGGTTTAAAATGCGTTGGGAATACACGAGGCTGCTGAGCTGAGAACCTTGGGAATCAACCTAAGTATATAAATCTTTATGGAACTTTTATGAAACACTGCCTCAAATCAAACATAATAGCAAACGATTAAAATGAAAATGGAATTCTACCCCATATTCATATGCTCTGATTAATCACCTTCATATATTCACAACTTTCAAAGCATGAAAATCTAATGTGAACCTTGCACTGCTTTCATATACCACTGGATTAATTTCATATTCTAATCTGCAGAGTTGAGCATCGAGGCTACGGATCTTTGGCTTCAGCTCTCTGCCCACATTCAGATGACCCCCCACTGTGTGAGAGGGGATTAAACTGTAATATGAATCCTTTAGTCTCCCTTTAGTCAATTCAACTCAATTATGCACCCAACCTGGGCAAAAATTTTATGTTGTAATATAATTGAGAGATCATAACTCAGCTGGAAGACACAGATGGAGATTGTGAAGTACCTGACCTTAGCTGATGCCTATTGACAGAGCTCGCTTTTTAAGATTGAATTATGGCTTTGCCATTTGTGCTTTGGATTCCATTTTCTAGAGCCATGGGCCATATGTTAATGGATGATTTTAATTAAATATTTCCAAGTTTAAACTTTTTAAAGACTTTGAATGTCTTCAGCTATGGAGCTACGGGCAGAGTAATATTTTTACTGCTGTTAGTGGGATATCTAAAGCACTGGTATCCTTCTGGGCAGGAGAATCAATATCTATCAAACGGGGGCACATAATATGATAATATTTTGCAATTATCAGTGCAGGGGTATGATTAGTATCATTGTTGTTAACCTCTCAGGTTTCAGAAGGAAAAAAAAACCAGGCTTCTCATTGAATATTTCAAGGCTGTGCCGCAGAAACGTAGAAAGAAAAACTCATTGGACTCGTCTCAAAAGGAGCATATCTCACTTTCTCTGCCTCTTGATTTGGTACTTTAATTAAAATTTGAGAGCATAGCACATCACACAACTCACATATTACAGTGTTAGCATTCTCATGCTGGTTGAACACATAAGTCCATTGTTAACTCTGTGTTAGTATTTGAGAATAATAAAAATCTAATACATTAAAACGCTCAATATTTGTTCCTGCTTTTCTAAGAATAAAAATACACAAGATAAACAAGCATTATGTCAAAACAGCATATTATATATAGAGAGGGATATTTTACAATTGACATTAACAGTAAATATAGTAATATATATCATAATTTTAAATCATTTTCATGATACGTGAAGAACACGTAAAACAAAACTATACTATACTTCATCACAGTTCATTTTTGACCTTAGAAAATATAGCTTGAAAAGACAAACCAAACTCCAGGTCCACTTACAGGCTTATTCATTTAACTTTACAATCTTTATCAGCAAAAAGAGTTTGCACAGTTGTCATTGTGATGGATTTGTTGACATTAATATTTTACCTATTTTAGGACTTCTGATCCATTTTGACTTAGAGGTTACATACAATCTATAAGTGTAAAATACACTAAATTCAGCTATTGAAATATTAATTACTGCAGTTCACTGTTTGTTTTGTGCATGTGCAAACACACATGCTCATTCCAGTACATCTACAATTGCTCTTGGCTGATAAAATCAGATAGCTAATGTATCAGCCCAGCTCTAAAATTGGCTGAAGGGCGTAATAATGAATGCAATATATATATGTCAAAAACAACATGACCTTGTGGGTGACCAGCACTATACTGTGTCCTGATAAAACAAATGCTTTCCAAGTGAACTGGAAAAGGAGCAGTGGTATCCATAAACCTCCTTTGCCCTCATCTTCTCACTGCAGATGGCCACCTAAATACATAAATGGCCACGTATTTAGTGTGCTCTCATAAACCTCTCACTGACATTCCCCCCATGAATGACATCCAAGCAGACATCATTCAGTGCCTCTGTATCCTGTTGTGCTGAGATGACTGATAACTATCTCCAATTTCCACAGAGCTTCTCAGATCTTTTCTTGGATTGGCCATGATTGGATAAGTGGTGGAGAATATGATCAACAGTCTCTCTTTACCAATAATGCCTTGCAGTGAAATAAAAGAATCAGAGGTAGGGCCTCTCCCCTGTGATAAACCTGGCCATAAAAGACTCTCTCATCGGGTAATTAATCTTGCAGGGAGTGGTTGAATTTCATGCTAGTGCTTAAGTTCAAAAGGTAGAATCCATTGAGATTACTGACCTCAGCAATTTTTTACAGCAGTGGCTCTTTTGCTGTCTTTGTCAAATATGGTAGCTGAGTCTGTTGTATTATAAACAAAGCAAACTTAGATTGTTTAGAAAGAGAAATAGGGAATAAGTTGTTTTGCTGACCCAAAGGCTTCTCCTGTTTTCAACAGATGGTGGAAAGAATTCACTGTTTTCCTCTTATCGACAGTCATTGAATATCATGCTGGGAATTAAGCTGTGTCGTGCTCCAGACGTTTTTGCAGTTCTTTTCATTCATTATTCACTGCGGTTATAAAAGTGTAAAATGACTGCTCCTTGCCAATAACAATATCCTCACCAATTTTCACACACTCGCACTTATTCTTTCACCTCTCTCTGACCCAGGTTCAACTGACTACTCTAAAATAGCTTCCACGCACCATACTGTGTTAGAGGTGCAAAATTTTCTATGTGGCATATCGCTGAGGGTGTCTGGTGCCACTTAAACATTCACACCCTCTCTCAATGTCGTGGTATGCTTCATCCAAGTCCCAGCTAAGGGACAAGCCAACAGGTCACAGCACAACATCCCCCTGTTTATCTAGCCGTTCTGCTACCACTGGGCAGCCCTGAACTGCAGGCACGCTTTTGAGCCACAGAGCAAAGCAAAGTCACTCATCTGAAGAGTTATTGTTGTGTTAAGTTTGCTGAATGTCTGCCCAATTTTCCAATATTGAGGTAAACAGCAATATGGCAAGTATTGCATGCAAAATCACATACAGGTCAGTCAGCTGATAAGCAACGAGAAATTGCAGTACAGAGTTAAATCTATATTATTGTTTTTGTCATTTCATACTCTATCCAACAGCACTGACATATCTTGGTCACATCTTGGTTTCTTTAAAAAAAAAAATGGGGGGATCCTTATATAAACTATGTGTTTATATTTTGTTTTTTTGTGTTGGCAAAAAAAACCCATATCATCTTTGGCTCTCAAAAATATCGATATTGGTATTCAGTTAATGCAATTATCAAGTTTAGTGTTTCTTCTCTCAGAGATATCCATTCTGTCACACCAACTGTTAAGTGCCATAGTAAACCTTGGCCTCATATTACCTCACATAAAAATGAATCTTAAGTGCTCCAAGTAACAATCAGGCTGTTCCACTGGTCTGCACCACTGCAGTCAGATCTCTTTTGAAATAAAAAGCCTCAATAACGAATTTTCTTAGTTTTAATTAAAGCTTTTTGACATTTTTTATTTGGACTATAGATATTTGTAAGACTGATAACACGCGCAGCCCTTTTCATTAAGTAAATCCTCCCTATCTCAAACAGAAATCTCACCATGTTTTATGTGGGTGTCAGTAAATATCTCTGTGTGTGCTTTTCTGACCAAGAAAGCTGAGTTGTCCTGAAGCAAACTTTTGTTCTTCTGGTGCCAGTGCCATCATTTGACATGTACAGTGACACAGTTTGTGGCCTGAAAGAACTACAGGCTATTTCATGTTGGATTTCTAGTCTCTCTGTCTGGGTGGCCAGGGGTCATGTTCTAGATGCTGTTTAAAATACAAAACCTCCTTGTTCTCTCGTATAGCTACATTTCCAGCGGTGAAAATTGCATCCCAAAATATGAGTGCAGAACATTTTATGAACGAGTATACATTTTACAGTGTATTGGCTGACTTGGATATTCATCTTTAGTTATTCGAGCTACGGCCAGAGGAATGCAGCAGAGAGAGGCTGAGACTGCTGAAACTGTCCTCCGATGCCAACAGAAACTGAATCATTCTGGTGCAATGGTACTTTGAGTGGGCAGTTTTTGCTGGATGCTGTTGCAGAAACCAAACTCGAGAGAGGCTCACGTGCAATCCCGGTAGCTGGACCGTGAGCAGGAGAACTAAGCTTCTTTGGCCAATGTTGCACGCACAGAGGTATTTATTCTTCAACTGCTTTCATTTATCAACAATACTGATTGGAATTCCCTTTAATGAACAATGGTGTTCATTCAGTTGTGGAGTTACAGTAGAGTCAGGACAAGGAAAATAAAATAAACAGAAGAAGAAAATAGTTGATGTGGAAATAAAAGCTTATGGTGGGATTGTAGATAATGCACAGCAGACCCCTCATTTCAGGTAATACAACACACAATTGGACCGGCTTGCCACAGAAGCGAATCCATCCATCTCACGCTATCAATTATTCATTTCGCTCGCTCTCTCTCCAGCAAAGTTACAAGACAAAAGCTATCTCTTGGAATTGCGGCTGAAATAGAGGAAAAGCTCTTCCCCTCAGTCTGACAGCTTCCAACAAAACACGTGTTGAGGTCTCTTAGGAGCAGACTCAATATAGTAGGGACATGATTGGCGAGCTATTACTAATTAAGCTAAGAGCATGACAAGCAAATAAAAACATATGCAACTTTACAAACTACATGTAATAATAGCAACTTGAATATACCCTATATCTTTACATCGGCATGAGAAAACCAGGGGCTTAAAATGTAAAGCCCATGCAAATCTCTCAGAAAAGATCAGAAGGGATAGCCCACAGTGGGTGAAAAATGAGGTCACTATTATTCATGAGTGATAATGACTCCTCGTGCTTATCATGTGAAGTCTACAAAGTACGATATCCTTTATATAATGCATTCATTACATCAATCAACCATAAATAATGCTGCACCACAATATATGAGCACAGTGTCAGATGTATGTAATATGCTCACATTTGAAGAAATTGTCCTTATTCTCGACTGTTGAATGCCACTGGTCATTATGGAGATACGACTGAACTCATCAGGCTGATCCTGTTGTCGCTGTAGACATAATTAACACAGTCTTGCTGGATAATCCTTAATTATTTGCCAGCGAACTGGATGATACCCATTTATTGTTGTTATGGGAGAGCTGTTGAGACCAATCAGAGGATCAAGAAATAACTGATAATCAGTCTGAGCTAGAAATAAAGTTAATTCCTAATTTAATTGGCATTTCAGACAGAAAGGAATTAATCCATATTAGCTTATTTCATACTGGGGAACTTAATGAAGGTTATTCAAGGTCACTATCTCCCAGGGATGTGCCATGCATCCAACTGCTTTCATGGGCTTAACTGCCCTTTCAATTAAAATCCCCTCATTAAAGCTGATAGAAGATCTTTGACAAGACTGTTTATACTGTAGTAGGTGAATCCAGCCATAATGGCTTCTGCTTACTGGACAATAAAGAAAAAAAGTGCAAAGGTTGTAATCCTAAAGAACTACAGATATATCCAGTAATGTACAATATACTACGTATTAGATAACTGATATACTAGATTTGCATTATATTGCTGTATTACCAATGGGTCTCCCCTCCACAAGTGTCCAATAATAGAACCATATAACCAGCAAAGAAATTCTGAAAATTTCTGCAAAACCAATGTAGGGCTTCAAATAACATTCATATAGATCACTGACCAATCTATCCATTATTTTCTTGATTAATCAATTGATCGTTTTGTCTATATATATATATATATATTAATTGTGTAAAATGCCCATTGTAATTTTTCCTCAGCCCAGGCTTATGTCTTGAAACGTCTTGTTTTGGTTTTTAGCAAGTGGTTGGTTGGTTAACTGTCACAGTCACAGGTTGCCATTTGTCCTGTTGATTAGTTGCCAAATGTCAGGAAGGCAGGTCTCATCTAATCTTGGCCTGTCAGAGGGCAGAAGCCAGAAAAAGAAGAAGTGAAAGAGATAGGAAGAAAAAGAAGATACCAAGGCAATAAAGTTGACATTCTACAGATATGGCTAGGAACCTATGATTGAAACCATTATGGACAATAGCTAAAAGTATGTTGTTTAGCTTCTAACTGAACAGAAACTGGCACTGAGCTGTGAGCCGTCAATGCATGAATTGGCAATAGACCTGAGCACCAGAAGACCAGAGGACCAGGTCAGGCTCCCATCACATAGCTTGAGTGAGTCAACACTTCAGGAGACAAGTGAAGACGAGTTGAGTTCACAAGGGTTCAGATAGGCCCACATTCTTTCTCTGACGTCAGCAACTGATGGCACTCTGTATATTTGTCTCCTGTTAGAAGCAAAGCTGCAAAGTTAAGTGTTAATTGATTCCCCTGCAACAACAGCTATTTATCTACACTAAAACCTGCACATTTTTAATTGGTGTTTTCCTACAAGACCCCAGCTTCTTGTGCAATAACGTGAGATTTGCAGCTGTTCATGCTCATCCACTACTCTGAACTACACAACCCAAACTGTCACCCCACTACAGGAAAGAGCACATCAGTGGTGTGGTGGTGCCTTGGTGGGTGGGTAAACTCCTCTTTTCTATAATGTTGAGATACAGTGGGGCAAAAAAGTATTTAGTCAGCCACCAATTGTGCAAGTTCTCCCACTTAAAAAGATGAGAGAGGCCTGTCATACTTAGAATTTCAGTATTTCTACTTATACTTCTTGTGCTTACAATACATTTATTGGACAGCTTAAGTTACTTGTTTCTTTACATATCAGATTGTGCATGTGAAATATACAATATGGTGCTCTATGGTTCTAGTAATGCAACTGTAATAAAATTTCTACCACCTAGAAGGAGACACTGCCTTAAAGACTGAGTCAGGGAAGCAAGATGAGCACTGATGAGCGTATAGGGTATGTCGCCCTGCCCAGAGTTGGGTATAAAATGCGCCATACACTACGTATATGCATCATTACACCTCTGATGCACACTATATGCCACTGAATGTTGGAATTGTGCAGAAAACCAGGATGTATGGAGCTTTCCAATACAGACATACATCCTATACATGGGAAGGGACACATGGGCTTGATAATGATCCCGTCACCCTCCCCTTGTCATTTCTTATCAGTTCTTTAAAATCTCTGTTTCCCTCACTGTCATTATCTATCTGTGCACTGCCTCCTCTTTCCAGTTTCCAAGGAAGGTACCAGGGCATGGCTAGAACAAAAAGAGAAGACAGGGCGAAATGCTTCTCTAACTCAGCGTGAGAAACCTAGCAACAAGGAGGTTTGCACTTTAGCCACCTTATGCTCCCAAGTCTCTCTGAGGACGTGGGGCTGTTAATTCTTCACTTACGTTAGTTGAGCAACATTAATCCAGATAGATTTACATGCAGTAGCCATCACTAGTGGTTTATCCTTTATGTGACAATAAATCTACCCACCCCACACATTGCTTATTGCCCTTGATGGGAAATTAAGAAAAACCTTAAAGAATATTGTGTTGAATGTGGCTTGGATTTGAGAAGGTATTAATCAGCTGTGGATTGCTAGGTCTTTTCTCCACAGCCTGACCTTGTGAATATAAGGCTTATACATCTACAAGTGTTCAGATACATGTTAGAAATGTATATTTCAGGGCTCATCAACACATTTCTTGGATCCAGGTTGTAGCATCACACTTTCTGTAGACCCCCTATCCACTTCAATTAGTGACCTCCACAGGCTTCTCCGAGTAGAGTGCTGAGAGTCTCTTCAAATCCACATGATCAAAATGTATGATTAATACTTGCTGTCCATCCAAGCTAGGGCTAATCATCCAAAGATTCACAAAGCCATTAATACCTCTCCACATAGAGGATGGAAAAGCTGCTTTAAGCAGCATTTTATGATACCTGGTGCAGCTATCTTTGCACTCCATGCTTAGCATGGAGGGGATGCTATGAAGCAAAATGATTCATTAAGAACACAGCCAGCTACATCTAAGGTAATGAACCTTAAATCTTTAAGACACTTTTATAGCATCTTTGAAGCAATATGAATATATTAAAGGCAAAGAAGAGCCACATAAAGAATTCAGTTGAGAAGTGATATATGTAAATCTGGTGTTTTAGATGCACCACCATTTTCTGAAAGCGGGCCACATTTGGCACAGAAAATTAAGAAATACAAAGATGCTGTTTGTTAGTGTTGAGTTACAGCTCTGAAGGATCTGTGATTACAGTCCTCATTTTACACCGGGGGCCTCAAGCTCCGTATCAATTGGTGGAAGAACAGCATGGCCTTCAGAACACTTCAACTAATCACCCATCTGTGGCCATTGTCTACCAGAACCATATGTGACTGTAATGTCTGTTTATTATAATGAGGATGAAGATAAGTAGCATTTGATTACTTCCTGACAAACTGCGCAATGTGAAGTACTGTATGTGCCCAGGCAGTGCAGATTGTTCTGTGCACAGATACAGCAATAACAGATACTCTTAACTGACAATATTCAGAAACTGAAATTATGAATTTTGATTGCCAGCCATTCATTACTGCTATCTTTATTCTATCGTATATCTAGCATACGAACACAGAAAGAACAAGAAATCACTTTCCACTATCTGGTTTTGCTCCAGAAGTGATTAGATCACTTGATACCGTCATTCCATTGCTTCTATTTTCTACACCATTGGACCTTCCCCAGGGGAATACACAACCATAATGGTTTTCGAGAAATATTATCGACCTGGCCTGATGCTGAATGTGGCTACTACTGTAATGATGCCCTTGTCTGGTGTGTAGATGAAGCACAACTTAAAACATGAAAGTATTGCATTTGAAAGTAGGTTGGTCTGGTATTTTAGAGAGATTTCAGATGAGTCTGTTCAGAAATAAGCACCTGTTTCCAGTAAACTGCAGAGATAAAGTCTGAATTTTGTGTGCATTTTACTGGTGACACTAAGCATGTTTGATAAGCCCAGCTAGCTCCGATAATTTGTGTTTCTGTATTGTATGGTTTGAGTTCATACAGCTTATACATAGTCGTGTTAGAGGCATTTTTGCAAACTAAAGTTAAGATTGAAAAAAATAGATTGCATACTGTATATAATCAAATGAAACACTGAGTAGAAACTAAAATAAAAGCAAACATAAATCCACCTAATGGTACCTATTTATCAAGTTATTGTCAGTGTTGTTTATCTTTATTGTGAGAACAGTACAGGTCCTGCACTTGTACAGGATTTCTATGGTGGTTTCACCTCTGAGTGTTCAGGGATTAACAAGTAGCAGAATTAGCAATATGAGCTTCCATTAGCTTTACAATGTGCCTCTCATTCACCGCTTCACACTCACACATCCATGATAGTGAGCTACCATCCAAGCTGCTGGCTAGACCAATAGGATTGGTTTCAGTGTCTCACCCAACTACACTTTGACATTTGGACAGGAGGAGCTGGGGATCGAACTGCCACCCTTTGATCAGTGGATGACCTTATAAGTCACACTACCATAAAATTCATTTTGAAAAACCCAGAACATTTTAGTATCAGCTTTACAACACCTGACACCCATTTTTAGAAGGGAACCACAATACAGCTAAAATGAGAGTAAATGTTGTACTTAATACTTGTAAAGTGCCCACAAATACACCTCCAAATGAATGCTAATGTTTCTCTCTATCCACATTAGACGTTTATAAGGCAATAAAATGCCTGGCTTCGTCTGTCGGGTCACTGAGGAGGTCCTCTGCCCCCAGGAGACCAAAAGAAGAGAAAAAAAAAATACAGCTTTGATTTTTTGCAAAGTAAATTGTAGATAAGCTGGACTTATGGCACTGAGCTAAAGGGTCCAATCAGGTAACTATGGCTATATGAAAGCAACTTTAAAATAGTTGAAAATGTAGTTGTAAATAGATTTAGAGAAAAAGGCCAACCATTAAGCTGGATTTTACTGCAATACTAAATTGTACATCTTTTCACTGTTTTTCTGGCATTTTGTCTCTGAATCAAAGTACTATGTGAGCTACTGAATTTGCTATTAGTAATACTTAATCATGGAGCTTTGTAAGTGTCAGTGGTTACTGCGCTTAATGAATATTAGAGGAGTTCTTCAAGAAATTACATGATGATTTGTACTCCACTTAGTGCCCTGCCACATAAAGAGGTCTATGCACTGTAATAGGCTATTGGGACCTAGAAAGCCAATTATATGAAACTGAATCAAGGAGTCACTGTACTAAATGTACTAGACATAGATCTCTCCTGGAATTATGATTTCCATTCATGCCCTTGCATGATGCCCAACTAAATGTAATGAGCACAGCATTTTCTCTAACTTATTGTATATTGGAAGCATTACAAGACAGGCCTACAATGTACATTTGATGTGACTGAGAGCTAAAAGGCTTTCTTCATCGGTGGAAGCCCAACTGATGACAGATCCCAAGAACAAAACTCAATTTTCTTCTTGATCTGATTAAAAAAGGATGCTGCCATTGTCACTATAAAATTTAATGGATGCATTAAGGGTATCCGTTATGGCCTGTTTTCATCCCATTGAGAAGATGCTTTTATCAGGAAACACTTCACAGTTAGGGTACAAAGAGAGTCTTACATGTCAGCAATTTCAAGGTGCACAAGACACCAAGTGTCACAGAAAAAAGGGGGGAAACTTTATCTATATTCTATTTTTGTTAAAATGCACATCTTATCTAGATTCAGTTTTAGCACACACCTTCCTAAATCCCATTGTTCTTCTTCAACTAAAATGGTCATTGACTTGTTTTTCATAAAATGATAAAATGTAGGTCTATTCAGCAGCCACAAAGGTGAAATGATGGCAGATCAGTCTTTGTTGAGGACCAGCGCAGTGTGAAATTAAGTGTTGTTGTTGTATGCAACAGCATCTAATAGTGTTTATGCCTGCTAACCTCTGTTAGCTTATCAGGCCATCATAAACATTCTCATTTTCAATAGACGCTCTAATTATATAGCAGCATGAATATTCAAGAATTGAAATTATACACTTTGATTACTTAGTGTAACATATTACAAATGAGAACTGACCAGATGATGTGTTGTGTTAGTAAATTACAACGCAAGATGTCAGCTGTGATTCATGTGGGCCTTGTGAAGGAAAAACAAGTAGTAAATAACAGCAAAGGGTTCTTTCACATGTTCTCTTGGAGGAAACCTTTTAATGACTCTATATTATCAGCATTTTCACATTAGACTTAATTTCACCTTAATTTTATTCATCAACTAATCACCACACACTATATTAAATGGTGCTAATTACATCTCGAAGTATATGAAGAGTCCCCTAAGAGGCATTCACATATGGACACAGTAATTTTTAATGTGCTGCAAGTACTGTACTGTCTTGGATGTCAGAACAAGAAGTGTTTTCTACCTTGTGGTAATAATGTATACAGCAATTAAGACAGTTTGATCTGTGGGGTGTGTGTGGACTGTGATCAATGACAAAAAGAAATGTAGATATTCTTTTAAGATGAGCCAAGTGGATCGGAGTGGCTCTGCAGATCCTTTGAAAACTTCGTCATTATGTTGTAAATAATCACAGCGGCAGCTAAAGTGGCAGTCTGTGTCCATGCAAGCTCGGCACATCACATCCTTTTCATCTGGGAACTTCATATAGTCTCCAGCAATGATAAAAAGGGATAAAAAGATGCATATTCAACTTTTTATAGCTCAGCTGGTGAAGCTGTCTAAGCTCCTGCCATAAACATTATACCCAAACAAAAAAGGTTTAATGTGAGTAGAAGAGGAGGGGGCACAATATGCTGCACAGACATGGCAGAATAGACCTGCCTTCCAATTACTGCTAGTGTCACATCTTTCAGCACATTAAAGGTTAGAAAATAACACTTTATTAACTAAATTAAGTGGAATTTTAAATAAATAAACAGAATTGGTAAATTGTGCTGGGTTCAATTGGCCAGTGGTTGTAGCATCTTCACAATGCACAAGTCTAAGTTTCAGGCACCTCTGCTGTGAACCAGGTGCATATTTGTTTTTCAAATTATTCCTATCATGAAATGTATGACCATATTTGTATTTGGTGACAGCTTCTCCAGCTGCTGCTTGACAAGGGCCACAGTCACCTCACCGGTCATTGTGTGTGCTAACAATAGGTGACACTAGCTTTGTCTGAAAAGGCAAAGATGAAATTGTTGCCCCATGCCACAAGTAAGGGATCAGAGTCATGGTGAACCAGTGAGATCCCTCGTGTCAAGCAAAAAAAAAAAGAAGAGAAAGAAAGACATACTGAAATAGAGGCTTTATAAAGAAACATGTAGGAGAAAATCTGAGAAGCCACTGGGGGCTTGAAGAGTGGCAATCCACAGAGAAATAGTACATCAGAATGAAAATACTATATATACACACGGCACACATCTAGACACACTTACAAATATATATACACTGCTTCACATAAAACTTTGAATGTGTTAAGATCATACATACAAATATGCTCATTCTGCAGTCTTGAGAAGTGTCAGTCTCTATAAATCAAACGTACATCAAGACGTCGGTGCTTATCAGTAATGTTAGGGTCTGATGTGATTAGTTTTGGTGCTGTTGCATGTATGACCCAGACATGTAACAGGGGTACAGTCACACTATCAGCGACAGTGATGTCTGTAATAATAATGTTTCACAGTCTCACACGCGAACACACACACAGACGTACAGACTTGTCCAAATAGATAGACATATCAGAAATACCAGCTGGATGTGGTTTGTAACAGACTGTAAAAGTCCCACACAGATTTTCAAGAGACACGCTTATCTGACTGGCCATTGAAGCATTTATAACATTTTAATGGACTCCCAATTGAAGCAGAAGTGCAAAAACTCAGCAGCTGAACTGAACAACATATTCTATTCAAACAAAACAAGTCTAAAGTGAAACTATAAGATAGTAAAATACTGTGTACATAACAACTTTAAGAGAAAAGTCAACTAAGGCTTCCAAGAACTTGTGAGGTTGAAAACAAAAACATCCGATCACCATGCAGCTGAAAATTCTGCTTAACGCATACATGCTAGTAGGTTGATGCCAGACAATGACCTTAATATAATGTGTTGGGTAAATTTAGCCGTTTGAATCAATTTGATCAATCAATATTGGATTAATTTGTTTTTTCTTTACCTAAATGCATTGGTGACCCAAACATATGTAAGCACTGTTGGATTTGCTGCCATTTCACATAATAAAAATTGAAAAACTTGAAAATATTTTATATTTGCCTTGACATTGATTGATATTGTTGACTGGTTATTAGCTCTTCATTAGTGGCCACAGTCTTTATTCTAACATAAAGCGTGCGTCTGTGAAAGAAAACAGAAATGACTTTAAAGGGAGAAAAAGACATTTAAAGGAAGTAAATCTAGAGGCATTCGTCTTAACAGTTTTACAGCGAAAGGACAAGTAGGCAAACAGTAATAGGTTCTGTCCAACGGCAGCACAACAAAGGTGACACTAAACGCTGCCAAGCATGAGACTTAATACACCTGGGTCTCAATGGTCAGTGGCGTGAGTCTAATATATCAGCCTAACAAGCCCTACCGTGTGACTGTATTTGTAATAGGTTTCAACAGTTTAAAGAGTATTTCCAAAGAGCATAGTACAGTGATGACATTTATAAAAGCTTTGAAAGGTCAACAAAGCTGAAAAAAATAAAATATGTGCAGGAAAATATATAAGGGAAAGTTAAAGAGGAGTCAGTTGAAAAAATAATCAATAGTCAATAGTTCATTCTTGACATCACCATCATGTTGGCTTAAAATGGGCTTACGTTTTCTCATGTCAATAAAATATAAAGAATTTACACATTTTGTAGAAGATTTAGCAAAAAGGCAGTTCACTCTATTAATGTGACGCTTTCAGACCGTTAACTTTTACTTTTGGGAATGAATTTACATTCATACCACAACTCTTATTTTACTCTCACAACTTTTTTTTTGGTAATCCATCTGTTTTATTTCCCAGTTGTCATATATTTCAACTTTATTCACACACAGCTGACACATCAGTGGACGTCCACATAGGCACCAGCTGTTGCTGGAAGATTAACTTCAAAAGTTTCTATACATCTTTAAGGATCCCTTTTGCTTGTGAGGAGAAAACAAAAACAAACTGCTTATCCCACTGTGTTACCAGCAAGCGTCCATCCGCAGCATGCAGACGATGGATTGAATTCTTATCGGTAGTGGTGCATTCTGGTCTCTACGCAGGACCAACTCTGTGTCTAGATGAAAGATGTGTTTTGATGAAGGCTGTATGAGAATTTAATGAAGCAAGATGGAGTGAGCCTGAAGCTATGGACGCCTATTGATGTGAGATGTTTTAAGGGGATTCCTCCCTCTTTGCCTTTATGAGTTGGATACCCTTTTATGGGATTCTGCAACAGTCCCTGTTGCATCCCTGTACACACATTACAAATGGTACCAAGTGATTTTTTTTCCCAAGACATGAACTCTTTTGGATTTCCCTATGACCCTGGCTTGAACTGCTTCATAGCCATAATTTGACCTGAAGGACAACGCCACAGATAACAATAATCTAAAAATATCTTTGTCAGATAACACCATCACACCTTACTGAAATCCCCTGATTCATCTTTAGTTGAAAAGCGAGCAGGATTCAAAGGCATGCCTCAGGCAACGCATATCTGAAGTAAAAGAAAATTAGCTTCTCCGGCTACCCTTTGATATTAGGACACCCCACTGTAAGTCCTGGTTTCTTACTGTATTTATTAGTTGCTTTATCTTGATGGTCTCAGTTCAAAATGTAAAAGCGAGAATCCTCCTCATGGGTGAATATGTGTGTTGAATGGAGTAATGTCTTTTTCTAATGTGCTTTCCATTCACTTCCTTGCAGTCTTCTCAACATAACCTCTTAATGTCTCTGTCTGTATACAGGCATCCTCTCCAGTGTTCCAGTAACAGGTCTCCAAGAGGTCAATTAACGGTAATGAGGCAATAATGTGGCTTACTGCAAACCTAATAAGATTTCGTTTAGCCGATGGGTTCTCAGATGTCCCATGTAAGAGGCTAAACTATGCATATATATTTGTTTCATTTCACTTCACTTGGACTAAAAGTGGTTCTCAAAGAGGCAGCGGTAACACCCACCCATCAAAGATACAACTGTTTGCCTTTTAAGTCTCCATCATGTTAGTCTGTGATTGTTCACAAATCCCTGTAGTCTATGCTCACTTCTGTCTCTAACATCCAATTACAAGCTGCATCCTGATTTTCCATTACATGCAGACAGATGTTGATACCTTAAAATTCAGAAAATAATGTATGTTAATGCATTGATTTTAAACATTTTGGCCTTATTTTGGCAGCTATACTGACACCAACTGTGTAGGAGCAGGAAGCACAAGAATAGCCAGAATTAAGGAGTAAATCTCAGTTATTACCAAAGATTCGGTCCAGCTGGGGCAAGAGACAAAGTCACGAGCCCTGCTCTGGTGGTTTGATTCAAATAAATGAAGAGGTGGGTAGAAAAGTAGTGCTTTAATGCAAATTCAATCAGATGAAATATTACACAGTCAAATCTTAAGTGGCCTTTGAGGTCAATTGAGTGGCTGCTGAGTCGAAACGTGGCATGGGTGGTGTCCATATTTCACACGCCATTCCACCGCAGGGAACTTGTAAGTTATCACACGCGGGGAGAATAGCTTAGCTCCAACCCTATGGCCCTCAGGGGCAGAGTAACACACACTGCATCAGTCACGTAACAGCAGCAATGAGGTCTTCTTTTGGCAATTTGTATCACAAAAACATCTATAAGTTATAGGGGACCTGCAGTTCCACAGTGAACATAAATAATAAAAGAGCAGATGAATAAAGATATTTAGTCAAATTCAGTCTGAGCTTAATATCTCACTTATAGCTAATATCACATGTAGGAAATTACACGGTTGGGGTTCACAGAGTGTACAGTGAATTTTTTTTTAAAGTTGATGCTGTAGCTGAACTATCTCCTTTATTGTTGATTAGTTCCTCTTACCTCTTAACTTCCTCAGAGTGATTCACTGCTAAAAGATGAAAGGACAATTTCCATGTTAAGTGGATTGCTTCCCTGAATTGTGTCTGTGGAGGCAGAATATCTATATGTGCACATGTGTGAGCAAGGGGCTTTTCAACAACTCAGATTTGATAAGGATTTGCAACAGCTTCCATCTATTGGATTTCTCCAGCTCTCAGTGTAACTCTTCCAGCTGTACTGTGTTTAATACAGGCCCAACAATTACATTATTCTAACTGCATTAGGAGATAAAAATAGAATACTGTAATCCATGTGCATTGTTTATTAAAATACATATGTATGTTTTCGTTTGTTCAAAGTATCCTCAAAAAGAAAACAGATTGCTCGGTGTATCTGTGCATAATTTGATTCTTGTCATATCAAAACGTGTCATGCAGCATCCTCTGCATGCTCTCCAGTGACAGAAAAATGAAGAATATCAATTCATTTTCCTTTTTTTTCCATATTAAGGTTTTCCATCTGCTCCAGCAAAGTCGTAAAAGTATTAACATTCCTGGATGTGACAAGTAAAAAATGGCTCTTAGTTTTGGCTGAGGTACAAAGGAGGGGGATGGGAGGGGGATGCATGGCTCATGTTTTGTCTTTTTTCTTCCCTAGAAGCCTACTGTTAAGAACCAGAGAACTATTTTCTCCTTTACTTATTACAGAAACATTGCTACAGCAGCTACCACTTTTCAGAAGTGCACTGTGCAGAACACGTTTGGCCTTAATCTGGAACTTGGACTTCACGCTATTTCATCAGGATAAACTGATGCAAGTTAGTATCCCTCTCTCCTGCAGTCCCCAAGGGACGGTGTGTTTTCTTTATCTCCCACTTTCGATCTGGTGAGGACGACTTTAATCCCAACTGTGACACCCATTGTGTATATAACTATTCCTGCGGCTATAACGAACAGTACCAGCCTCCCAAATCCCATAGCAGATGTCAGGGGAAACAAATGATTCAGTCATACTGACAGGTTTATCTTTCTCTGTTGCAGTCTGTCAAAAAAGCCAATACTTGTGGGGTTCAGCATGAGTTGTTGTCTTACTTCTCTCTAAGTTAGATTTGTAACAATAACTAATGGACAGCTATGGAGAACTTGTGCCTCAAGGAAAAGAGTCAGCATCCCAAACAGACAGGCTATGCAACATATGCATAATATTTCTACATAATGTCCACATTTTCTGAATGTTATTTTTTTTAACTCAACAAGATGTTCGTGATTAAACTTAAAGGTGTGCATCAAAATATGGGAACTTTGGAAGCAAACAAAGTTTAACTTTTGACCTTTGAACCTTGGCCGAAGCACGACCTTGCTGACAAAGCCATTACTCTCCAGGAAGAGCTACTGACACAAAGAGCATAATTCATACAGCATGAGCCTGGAGCCAACTAATCAGTGTTCAGAGCGGGTGTAACACTGCCTCATACACATCAGGCATTTGCCGGAGAAACATTTCCCAAAGGAGAACTGCAGCACTCCGACTGTCAGTCACAGCTTTTCTGTACTATTACAGCAACATATTTATATAGCAGATAAATCTGAAAGACCGATATGTCACATCCATTTGTTTGTTTATATATAAATACTCTTTGGGAATACATTAGTTACAACAGCATAAACATGTCCGGGTACGACTTTATATTTCTTACATGCAGATATCACAAAGTTGGTAATATATTCCATAGCATTCCTGGTGTTCCCCATTTGCATTTTGCATCTAGTTAGAAGGAAGTCATCACTCAATATAGGCCGCTCTACTGATCCAGAATCATAACAAGCAACGTGTTGAGCATAAAACATGATTATTGTGGCTCGTCATGAATGTGCTACTCCAGTTTTCTCTATGCACCCAATTAACTTCAGCACTTCAGGCATTAACATTCTGCAAATAGCACTTCTTTATTTTAGGACTGACATGAAGGTACGAAGATTACGTCTTTTCCTCGTGATGAAAATGGTGGAGGAGGCATGGAGGTCTATCTTGTTTTGGAGTGGGGTTGGATTAAAACTAATGGTGTTACACTCAAATAAACAAAGATGTAGCAAATACAGACACGCATTCATATGCATCATTCATTTCGTAGCTGTGATGTAAAGTCAATAAATGCTGGTTGTCACAATCAAAGTTCAAGCAAAAATCCACACATGAATTTATGATCACTTCTTATTCAAATCAAGGAGCACAAAAAACCAAGTAGTGTCTCTGCCGTTCATTATTATCATGCCAAAGAACAAGGCTCTACTGATTTTCCTTATTTGACTTGATCAAATCCCTGCAAATACTGTAGTCAAATTGTATGCATTCGTTGTTCTACTAACAAAAGGGGGAGGATGTTAAAACAGTAAAAAGTCATGGCACATTGTATTTCTATCATACGACATTTTGTGCTGCATTTTGTGAAAGTAAGAGAAATGGTCTGATATCAGTCTGTGGTAGTCTTGAATATGGAAATATCTCATTTAACTGTTTTCATATCATCATTTTGCCTAAAGTAAAACTTGCCAATTATCCCTGAAATATCAATTAAAAAAATTCAAAGACTTGTCTTTTGTATTGCATATTTTGAATTCATTAGTGAAAACTCATACAACAAAAAGTGAAGGAGAAGTTGTTGGAAAAAAATATTTCTGCTACACTAAATTATGTTTAATTTCAGACTTTCCCCTAATCTTTGCTTTTTTTTTTTCCTTAAAAAATGCGGTAATAACTTTACTTCTGAAAATCATTCTATTTAAAAAAGGGGGAAAATGTTGCTGTCGGGCAAAGTTCAACTGTTTCACAACTAGAAAGACACGTTAATTTTTTCCCCTCCCACAGTAGAAGAAGAAATTAAATGTTCTGTCCCAGAATAAACTCAAGTGCACAATTCTTGTGCAGAGACAATGCTTTGTAAAATGATGCACTAGAATCAAAACTGACACCAAAACCGGGACAGATGTGGAACAATTGTAAAGATGTAAAGTAAGCCTGTAAGTACCACAGCTACATTAAATCACAGGAAAAGCTTCCAAACTGTGTTTAGATTCTTCAGATAACTGTTATGGAGTTAGTGCAGCCTCGATAAATAGATAGTTCAGACTGAATTTCCCCATCATCATACAGCCAGAGGTACAAATAAATATTGTGTTTAAGAAGGTTTACTGATATTGTGCTCAATTTTGCTAAAGCAGAAGTAGAGCATCTAGTGCACAGACTAAGTATAACACATAAACTATGTTTTTACAATGGCCCTTTTCCTCTGCAGTCCTCACATTCCTCCTAATTCTTTACCTCAGTCAATCAAAGGAACTTTGGTGCAACATTAATTGCAAGAGTTTGGCACAGCATAATGCAATTTGAGCACAGAAAAACAAAGATAAAGTGGCCATCAGAAAATATGGCATGTAATTGGCAGGTGATGTACTGCGCTCTGAAGACTGCAGTCAGATGAAGCATGACTCTTTCCTCAAACAACCTGTCGACAACCTCTCAGCCTTGACAGTTATTTACTCTAATGCACTGTTGACATTATAACACATTTTTTATGGACTCGGTTGAGCGTTCTGAATATAAGATGCTGACATTTATGTCACTTTTCAATCTATGATTTAAAAATTGTTAATCTCCATCATGCAGTAATACAGTTATATTGCTCTGTTACATTTGCATGTCTGGCACACTAGTTATACTGCAAATGCTTTTAGGCTAGCATTATCTATCTGCTACAGACAAATGGGAACATTTTATGTTGCACTTGCTTTGTATTGCTTTTAGCGCGCTTGCACAGAGTCGACACATGCAATTTATTTATGTAAAATATGAGAAACAGTCATTTTTCACATCCAGTATTTATGGAGTCTTTAAAATAAAAGTCTGTAATACATGCAATTTAAATTCCAAGTTATTTCCTGTATTGTAGGTCCGATACTTCAGTCAGCATCATCTTCAATGGATCATCAAGTGGAGGACAAAGCTGTTCCCATCTAGTCATAGTTCAAGGGCTTCTACTTTGAGGGTCATCTTGAGATTTCCAAGTAACAAAAAAAACGACTGTCTCCTAAAAAGAAATACATTTATTTATAAGATGTTGAATGGTTTTGCCTCATATGTGTTGGACAAAATATATTTGCTCTGTGGATTGTGTCTGCTGGTAAGATTTTTCCCAGTTAAAGGACTTTGCACTTTGGGAAAGTGCTGCAAAAAAAACTCTCTTGCTGTCAACTTTCTTATCACTGTTGCTCTCACTCCACTTACATATAACACCCATATCTAAAATCACAGCAGTTCTCTCAGGCTGCTAAAGGGGATTCTGGGAAATGTAGGTACTCTACGGTATATCTAGAGAAATAACACCAAAAGCTGAACATCTTACTACAACTAAAATAAATAAATGTCACTGTGTATTTAGATGTATGTATTCTGTTTATGTATGGGAGCAAATCCAAGGATGAGTTATTTTTCCATTAAGTTTGCATTTGCATGTAAAACTAACCTGTTTGCTGCAGGCACAGAGGACACTAAAATGACTTTTAAATATTGTGCGAAGCAGTAGAGAAAACTGCATTTACAGCACCACATAAATCAGATCTTATTTAAAAGTAATTTAGCCACAGTGCAGTTGTTATTTATTGTATATATTTGTTTGTGTTTGTGCCTTTTTTTCTTTGGACTAAAGAGCCCTTTCACAATTAAGTTAGCTTGTACATCTATGCATTTGTTCAAACTATATGCATCCCCTTAGGAGAGGAATCAGACAATTTGCTTGGTTATTCATTTTCACACGAATGACCTCCCTCTCTGTGAAGAAAGTAGTCTAAATTGGAAAGCGCCTCATTTTGGCCTCAAACTTCCATTCAGCTGAAAAGGGAAGAGACAGGAATTAATTTGCAGTGATTGAATGGGTTTTGACAGGGGGCTATTTCACCAGTCAGTGTCAGTGTTATCCTGGCTGTGCAATAATGCAATAAGGAAAACAATCAAACAGCGAGTTGCAAAACGTCTGACCTCAGATTCTGTTTTGATATAGAATTTAATTGCATCGTGCAAAAGACTTACACTGGCCTCTGTGTTCTGCTGATTTCTTAAAATAAGTTAGACTGAAGCGCAGTGCCAGAAGCATGGTTATTTTCATACTGCCTTTGTTCTGAGAGATCAGTCAGAATGTCTCCAACATGGAGAGCTAGTCCCTTTGAAACACATGGATAAACCTTCATCTTCGGATTGTTTCCCACTTCTCTCTCGCTTCCGCTTAACGCTTCCACAAAAATTTTATAAAGGCTAAGAAAAAGAGTGCATGTCATCTACTTTCTGCAGAGAGTTTTCATTTTGCTCTCTTCAGGAACAATTGTTATTCTATTTGGTGAAAATAAAAACTACTAATTGCTGTAATAATGCTGCATCAGCTCATCCACTGATTACACAAACTGAAATGCAGAGACATCTGCCGAAGGGTTGGGGTTCGATAGCATTCTATAAAATTTGCCAATTTATTTGTCATTTATGTCTCATTGTCATTTGACGAGCACTTTTGATGCAAAATACATCTCCAAGCATCAGAGACACTGCAGAAACAGTAGGTCTAAAAGTGGATTATATTCTTTTTCTGTCCCTCGCATTTCCTCTCTTAATCCAATCATGTCCCAATTATAAAAACCCATGATGAAGTCAGGGAAAGAAAGAAGAGGAGGACTCCAAATGTTAACTTGAGCTGTATTTGGGGGTATTTACACAGATCTAAGATGGAGCCGAGAAGTCAACTCAAGAAAATTTCATCAGGGCTCAGTAAAGTGCACGGTAAATACCATGAATGTGTTCCTGACCCGAAGAGTGCATCCCCCAGAGAAGAGCTTCTCTCTCTTTCCTACATTGCTACAGAAGAAAAAAACACAAGTACAAGCTCATCAAAAATTGTGGATGCTGCACAGTACCAATGTTTGAATTGCCAGATGGCTATGAACCAGTGGCGGACTGTGCATTTCACACCTAGGCCTTCAGTAGTGCTCCGTCTGAATCAATCCACCCCTCAAGAACTATTTTATGGTTAGAAAAACCATCTTATTATGCAGAAATACAATATAAAGAGCCGTTGCCCACCACTGCTATGAACACCCCAGATGGAAAACTAAGCTTTTTCAACAGTGATGCAGAGATCATTGACTGGTTTACAATGTTGTTGTCTTAACTGCAGCTCTAAACCATTAACTCTTGATTAATTTCATTTTTTAAAGACAAAGTTATATTGATTTTCAGAGGCAAAGATCCCTTGATTTAAAACAATTATCTATTATATCTATCTTAACTATCTTTTATGGGACCTGACAGACACCATTTGAATTGTTCTTATGCCTCAGTCAAAGGAAATGTTGCTTGACATAATAACTGAAAATTATTTTAGCTTTTTTTATTGGCCATATCTGCTCCAGGCAAAAGGATTTCTGCTCCTCTTTGTACATGTTGTACAACTGGCTACCAAACAACTTTGTGAAACACCCTCATCTAACATCTCACTAACTGTCTCATCTGTATGACAGACTTTCAATCTGTCGAGTTTACTGAGAGGTGGAAAAAATAGTTTACCTAGAGGGTATCGCAACAGAAACAAAACACTTCAAGTGCAAAGTGAGATTGACCACAGCCTTTGAGAATGAATAAAGTACGCATCTATCATTTTGTATTTCAAAACAAACATTATCAACACACATTTTTCACCAATTAACCAAGCAGTCAACCAACATACTAAAATGTATCCACCATGTTCTGACATCTGGTTCATTTAAGATTTATTTGTCAAGCTTTTGTTCCAGAATTCCAATAAATTACTCATTGCTGGTATATCCCAAACACTTCTATTATTTAATTACACAGTATTTGCTGCTACATGTCAGAGGGCAACCCCGTCTGACGTCTTTAAACTTCACAGAGCTCATGGGAAGAGGAAATAGTGGATGTTTGGGAGTTTGACACCTGGGACATGGATTAGGTGAGGTCTAGACCTCTAAAATACTTATGGTTAAGGAAAGAGTGTTTTAAGGTTAAATATTAAAACAGTCTTGTCATGAGCTTCAACTCAGAGCTGACTTTTTAAAACATTTAATCAAAACCACAACCTTTCCCCCACCTTAACCTTTGACTGCTTTTAGTTGTCTAAATGTAACTGTGAAGACACAGATACTGATGAAAACAAATGGAACACATTGATAATTACATTTGGCATTGATACATTCTGCATAAACATGTAGACTACCATATATATATATACATACTTTCTTGATCAATCAATCAATCATTTAGTTTACATCAAGGTCAAAACATTTACAATAATGCCTGTCCTAGTTTCTCAGAGCCCAAATGATGTATTCAAAATGGTTGCTCTGTCTGCCCAACAGGCAATTATATAAGCTACATATATTCAAGTTAATATCATAAAAGACATAAGAAAATCAAACCCGTGCAATTAAAAGCCAAAAATGACCAAAATCATCAACTTTTTTTTAATCAAAATAGTTATTATAGTCATTTTCTGCTGATTGACTAATCAATAAATTGTTTCAGCTTTGGGGCATAACGACGTAATAGTCAGCTATGTGCACTGAATATGTGCAATGATATCTGCCATCTATGCTACACTGTGTAAGATATATCTTACATATGCTCGTTTACAGCTGCACTGTTGTGAGGTTCAGTTATAGTGAACCTCCTGAACAATATTGACTATCTAAGCTGTCAACTTATCTTTGAAAAAAAGACACCAAGGAAAATTCATACTTTACTTGACACTAATTATTCAGTGTAGGAACTCGTTTCTTGGGTTTAATATAATGTGCCAAAACTTGTGAGGCATCATGGCCTTGTTGTACATCTGAGCCATTATTCCTTACAAATGAAGTTGTGAAAGACAGGAAGACGCTGGTTTATGTGCCTGGGGCCTCTTGTTGACCTGAATCATGAAATCATTCTGCTGCAGCAACAACAACGGTACACTTTGAGTGTGTGTGAGAGGGAGTGCTTGTGTGTGTGTGAGAGAGACGCTTAAAAAGGAGCCTTGGGTAGCACAGAATGCAGGTCAGTAATTACGGTGTGTTCAGTTGAGCTGCATTGTTAATCTGTATGTCACTGTTAATCTGCTGCTGTCTATATATGGATGTTGCTTCATCGCACCTGAAGGCACAACAATTACTCTTTTCCTTTACCTTTAAATTGGGTCATTAAGCATAACAGGATGAGTGTTGAATATTTCTACATCTTTAGCCTTGAAAAATTGTTTTCATAAGTGTGACTCATCCTCACCTAAATGTTATAGCTGTGTTAGAAGCCTGTCACATTAATGTAAAATTTCAGAAAAGCGCTTTCTGAGATATATCTGTGGCCAGTTTAGACAGCCACATCACTACTACACTAATTATACGCCTTCATTAGTGTATGAGACTGTGTCTTTCCAAAGCAACACTGAGGTAATCAGATTTAGAGCTCACATCTCTGACAGTTCACCGTTCACTCACCTACCCTCATCCCGCCCCCTTTTGTCTTTGACATCACCTCTTTAAAGATTCATAAGCCAGGGCAATTTACATAAAAGTTAAAGCGTCTGATTAGTAGTATTACAACCTACTCTGACCGGCGTGAACCCTGCAGGGACTGGAGGATTGGCCAAGGTTACAGCCGAGGCATGTGCTCAACAGCATGCGATGCGACCCACCGTGATGCCAAGCATGGGAGAGATTATGAATTTCTTTGAGGACAGAGCTACTCTAAAGTATTTCAGAGCCTCTTTTACCCTTATGTTTCCCCTAATTATTGATACTATGTGGGGACAGTTTAATATAACCATTGTTTGGACACTTTGTACGCAGAATTATTCCAACAATCAATTCACAATGTATTTGTGTTTATAACACTCATGAACACAATCATGAATAATAACAGACTGTGGTCATGTTCTCAAAAGCATAAATAAAGCTAGGCTGCTCTTTGAGGGACCATGATGCAATGGTGGAACAATGTCAGTGTTTTCATACACATAAAAAGGCATAAAAACGTTGAAATTGAAACTATTCACTGCAATTCAATTGAGGTCATTAAGTCAACATTTGCATTTAAATGGCAACATTAAAATGTTACATAGAATTGCTGAATAATGTGCTCATTCATACCAGTGCATCATAATTAATGGTTGTTTCCAAGGAAACCTAAGAAACCTAATTGCTCGCAGGGTGGTCTCATTATAGCAGCAACACAACACTTTGCACAAGTGTGGTTGACCAGAAGGCAGAGAGTGAAGTAGTTTATTAAAGATGGCTGGAAGGAATGCAATCAAGATTTTAAAAAAGTGTAATTCTTCTGTCCTCTGTATGCTTTATAGTATTTATATTCCTCCATTCGTGTATCTTGTCTTGTCAGCTTCTCTCTGTGCAGACGCGTCTGTCTTTTGGAATAATTCTGTTCTTTAAACGTGAGGTGTGTGCTGATGAATTTTGCAGTGGACCCTCGAGCCAACTGCTGCCCAGGCAACATCCCTACAGCTGGGCAGAAATGCATCAGGACTTATAATAACTGCCTCTGCTTGTTTCCCTAGACATGCCAGCAGCAGTCCACACCACATTCTACAAGGTTTAAGAGAAAGCCTCTGCAGGCCAATACAGACCTCTTTTATAAAAGACAAAGCAATATAGCCCTCTTTCACAGGTAAGGCCCTGGGGCATTCTTGCATGCATGTCTTGATAAGGAAAACAGTCATGCTTGACTGTAGGCTACAGGTTTGAGAGGTTTATTAGGGCAACACAAGGTCTTTTTTGAGGGTGATGCAATAAAACTCATACATAAAAAAGTACTTGATGTAAGAATACCAGAGACAGCTAGATAAAACTTTTATTTCTAAAACCTGCTTCAAAAAAGAAGATAGAATATACCACTAATATTGCATTTTCAACCCAATGCACTTTAGCAAGGGCAACAGAGCCTACGTTTGTCAGTCATCTCCCCTGTTACCTGTAATAATGCAGGCCATTATGGGCAAGGGGGGCAAACTGGAAAGGATATGGTGCTTATGGGAGAACTAGGTGGCACCGTTGCCATAGCAGTGACATTTTGTTGTTTGTTTTGCAGGATGGAGCAAGAGGTGAGGAAGGTAGCCATATGGTGGGTATTTATCAGCCGATGGCTGCCAGAGTGATTGAATGTGAGCTGAAGGTGAAGCTGCAGACAGTTGAGAGGGAGAGCAGGGCCTGAGGCCCAGGGTCTGGTACCAGGCTGTTCATCATCTCCCTTAAAGGAAGGTCAACAGTCCAATGAATCACACTCACCACCAAACTTACAGCTTGTTCTCTGTCAGCTTTACTGCATTTGCTGCAGTTCTCAGTGTTCAACTGGAGCCTAATCTACTCCCTGTGTCCCTTCATTCTTTTAAAGAGATCGGAAGATACAGAGATGCCAAAGTCTTTTAATTTTAATGACCCAATATTCTTAGACATCATCCAAAATGGCTTTTGACATCATTTAAGACAGCAACAGTACAGTATTGTGTAACTGGTGACTTGGAGTTATGACATAATGGACATAATGGAAAGAAAATAATCAGATCAGATCAGAGGCATCAAGTCTGTTCCAGGATTAGCCCTGATATCACCAGTACAGACACAAATGACATGTGGTACTGAGACAGTGAAGCAGTTCCACGATCACTTTAGCATGGTCACAGGGTCGGTGCCCACTCAGCTGAGAGCTACAGTGTAAAACCTGCAAATCCCAAGGCGCATAAAGTTTTTATCATAAAGTTCTCACTCAACCCTTTTAACCAAAACCCAAGACCTCACTAAACACATGGGAGGAATATACACAAGAGGCAGAGAGGGAAGGGATTTGGCCCAGAATACTGTAGACTATGCAAAATATGACAAGGGCACTCATGTTTGAAGAAAAGTAATCCCCCTCCATGTGAAATCAATGCGGAAAAAAACATGTTATACAAATTCTTCTAACTCCGTATGACACTAGTCTTACAACTTGGTTCAAATTCTGAAAAATACAGATGATAATTCCCATTTTGACTGACTCACTGAGAACACCCAAGGCAGATCTGGGCATCCCAGGGGGTCAGTGAGGTACATCCAGTTAGTGCTGCAGAGCCAGCAGTTTCAGACCAACAATGGGTTTAGATCCGTCAGTGCAAGTGTGACAGATTAGATAAATAAAACTGAGCATCGGCAATAATGTCAAAGGGAAACTGATCTGCTCTAGTTGAAAGAAGTTTGCTTTTCCCAGATAATTCACCACAAGGACAAATGCTGGTTTGCCATTGAGCAGCCAATAAACATGAAGGAAGAAGGAGGGGAAAAAAGAGGAAAACTAATCTGAGCAGGTCTTGTTTTTGATCATGTTAGCTTTTGATATATATGAAGAGACAAAGATTTTCAGGAAGAAATATTTCAGTTTGTTGTTGACATAAAGTGACACTGAAACATGGACATTAGCTGAGTGTACTTGTCCTGTGGATGTAAATATCCCAGGGAACCAAACGCTTGTCAAACAGAAATGAACATGACAATTGTTGCCTGTCACCCCTTCTCTGTCTGCTCTCTTTGCTTCTCCACTCACCACTTGTACACAATCTAATAAAAGTAGGAATGTCGTGAAAATATTATTCTAAAAACAGGACGCACTGATATGAAGAAGCATCGCTTTCATTTCACTTCGTATGACACTATCGCAGTAGCACAGAAGGCTTGTTTCATAGCAGGTGGTAAATACGGCAGCTCTCCTCCCAAGCAGCTCAGCCATCAGCCCCTGAGGGTACAACAAGAAGACTCACACTTTATAAGTATACACACACACACACACACATACACCATTTTATCTGGCACACCTTGGTGTTTGCTCCTCCAGATTCCTGTGTGACTAAAGCTTAAGTACAAATAATGCAGAGATAAAATGCGGTTACTGTTCAAGTAAATGTTAGAAGAGGTAAGACGTGTGTTTCAAGTGACCTTGAATGTGTTATGATGTTGAATCTGCCATTTCCAGCAATTGGGAAACAACCAAACACGGCCAGAAAGGGCTGCCCTCTGGACATGCAGTGAAGTTTACCAAAAAATTCTAGCCAGTGCTGGGGGCTAAAGTGCCTTGCTGATTAGAGATGAGGGAGAAAAACAAGACTCTAGGCTGGCTGCACACACACAGGGGGACCAGGTATGTAAATACCAGCTCTGTACAACAATTGTGTGCAGAGGAGCATCTCCAAACAAACAACTCATCAAGGATCGGAGTGGATCAACAGACAGCAGGAGATCAATTCTGGCTTCCAGCTATGAATTTGAGGACGGTACGGTGGGCACATGAGCACCAACGATAATCACAGTAAATATTGTAACACCAGATCAGTGTGTAGAATTAACAACATGTAGCCACATATTCACTATGTCAAAAGTGCCAGCATCTGGATGTCAAGCCGCAGTACTAGCGAAATGTAGTCTTGCTGACTTCAAGGACACAAGAAACACAGAAAGAACACAAGTCGCTCTGTGTCCTTGCTCTGTGTATTCATGTGCTGTTGTGGAGCTCTGGACATCCAAAACCTCAGTGTCAGCATGCTTGCTGACACTTGTCAGAAAATCAAAATGAGAACACAAGCAACAAGTAAACATGATTGCCATCAAAAAGATTACATTTGCTAGTCTTTCATGCATTAAAAGGCTGCTCTTCCCACAGCTGGCTGTCAAGTTTTGTAAGTTGGAGGGTCCCACAGCACATGAACGCACTACAGCACAAGTGTCAAGTACGCACACAGAGCAGCCTGCAGCAAACTTTCTGAACCAAATCTGAGAAGGCATGCAAAAACACAGGTACTGCACGGCGCTTGAGCATCATTATAAAAGATGCAAAAGCGAGGGAGAGGAAGCAGTGAATTCATCGCTCTGTAGCTAAGAGCTTAGGAGCACCAGGGGGAGGAGGTACACAGAAGTGAAGGGAGCAAAGGAAAGCTAAGTGCTAAATATGTAGAGTAAGTGCCATATTCAACTCTGCTCATACATGAGGGAAAAATGTAATGTGTCCCTCCAGATATTTGTCCCTTGTATTGGTAAAATTGTTTTTGGAAATAAATGTGATGTCCTTAGTGGATATTGGCTTTGTCTGCGGGGCTTCTGTTGTGGGTAATTATTTCCTTTTCTGGGCACTGAAATGGACATGAGTGAGAGCAAAAACGTACCATTTTGTAATAATTCGACGTGGCTGTGGCTTGGATGATTAATCAATTTGTCAATCAACAAAAAATAAATGGAGAACAATTTTAATTAATTAATTGAGTCCTTCATCAAGCAAACATATTGCTTGATGAAGGCCTTGTAGCCTTAAATGTGATGATTTACTGCTTTTCTGGATTACATTGTTGTCCTGCTGGACAATTTGAGCAATTTAAAGACATCAGTGTGGGAAGTTTCTGACATTATATCGAATACATCTATTGATAATTGATTAACAGAATAGAATAATCTGTAGATTAATAATCAGAATACATTAGGTGATTAGTTGAAAAGTTACTCTGGACTATAGACACTATAGTCTTTGCAGCATTGCCACCATCTTCCCTCTCTAAAATGCATAAATCCAACAGATAAAGCACCGTGTAAGTTTGCATGCTATGCCCCATGATCACAATGACTTTAACAGCAGGACATTAAAATGACTTTAGATCATATATCAACCAAAAAGTGCAGCTTTGGGATGACATAAAGTGGGATGGTAACACCAAAAAAGTGAGGTCAGAGTAGACCCACGTCCATGTGCAGTGTTTTCAGCACTTCTGAGTCAATGACTTGAAGAATTTAAATGGTTCTGGTGGAAATAGGATCCAATTTGGTGCTGGTTACGTGTCCTCAATAAAGAGGTTATGGAGTGTAAAATGTTTTGTGCATTCTGCCTAAATGCTGAGCTATGTTCGAGGGATCAGTGTTTTGTTCCAAAGAAAGGAAATTACTCTCCCCATTCTGTTGGATATATGCAAAGTCTCTGTCTCCCTTTCTCTCACACACACTCGCTGCCAGGTTATTGATTCCCAACCTCCCATTGTATTACATAGTGAAACTGACACCTAACTCACACCATAGATTATGCAGAAGTCCCTGCAAATGGCAAGAGTAAGAGGGATAACAGAAAGAGACAACAGCAAGCTCCTATCCCCTGTACTGACTCTACTTCACTGATCACCCGGGAAATACATAATATGGGTTTAAAGAGTCTTTTATTTGTTTTTAAAAGCACTGCAGTTTAAAACCCCTGATTTCCTCAGCCCCTATTTCACCTCCAGAACCGATCTATTGTACAATCACTGATCTTAATTCCACACACCCATGTAAAATCCAAGTCTAACAATATTCCCCTCTCTATTGAATCAATCCCCATACACACTGACATTTTGAAAACATGCATAAAGACCAATGATTTGTAAGCTTTATCTATGTTATTGTATCATATTCTGACTTTGTTATTGATGGTTTTCTACAGCATCTAGTACCGAGAGTGATAAAGTTGCAGTGCTGATGTATGAAATGGAATTATTTCTTTGTGTATATGTCAGTCAATAATGTTTGTCTGTATAGAAATGCAAAATAATTGTTTAAGGTAGTGTTCAGTACAGTGTCACCATTGTGTAATTTGTCCAACAGAGAGCACTTACAAGTTTATATTTCATTTGCAAAATTTATTGCTCACTCCACATCTAGGTTGTAGTAATTAAAAAAAACAAACAAACTAAATACTAATGTTTTTATGATAAGAAATTAATAGAATTGTATATATTTGATATCATTATTGGATTCTAAAATACCAATGGAGAAAGAATTGGACTGACTATTTACAAATTGTATTTTTACCTTTCTAATTATTTATTTTCATGTCTTTAGTTGTAATTTTTCATTTCACTGGCCTAATTTTCTCATATTTATCTATTTGTGTTTCTCCTCTCTTCTAAAGGCACAACTTTTCTATAACAGCACTTTGGCCAACATTTATACTCTATAAGAAAAAAACCCTGAAAATCGTCAGTGTTTCCATGCCACCTCGTTATGAGATCTCACTGTTGGTCTAAGCGGCCGTTTGCTACCAGCACAACAAAGTCTATAACCCAAACAAGACCGGGAAAAGGTGAAATGAACAAACTAGACAACAAGCTGATGTGCTTCATTTACTGGGGCCTGCACATACATGTGGATACAGCGGCTAAAAGGAACATCAAACATAATAAGGTATGATTCAAATATAACTGAAAATAAAATATTCAAGGAATACTAAATGTCCCAGTGGAAGGAAAATATCATGAATACAGTAGATACCTTAACATGCTATACATTCCTTCACACAGTTGAATAAGCATGGAGATGTTTAATGGTGATGGCATGCATACTTAAAATGCAGTTGAAACGACACACTTGACAGCACGTACTGAAAATTTACACAGGGCATGCACGTTTCCACATGTCTGTCATTTTTTCATGCATGGATCAGCAGGGACTAGCGTAACAGAACAATGATGAACGTTAGAGGACATTGCATATAGTAGCTTTTACGTGCGGGCTCACCATTGTTTGCTAGAATAGCACTCTTGCTTGAAAGCATCGAGATAGCAATGCATTTATGTACAGAAAAAGAAGAGTATGTCCCCGGCTGGAAAAAAAAAAAGGCAGTACAGAAGTTATTCAGCTATTACATCAGACTTCTTATAAAAGCAGAGTCTTAAAATAAGCCAAGCATCTATTGGTTCAAGAGCGGAGCAGATTTACAAGGAGCATTTGAAAAGAATTATCTTAAAATGAAACTTAAAAAAACAAAATGTTGTGTGTGAAGGTAAATCACATCATGAGTTACTGATGAAGTTGAACACAGTCCTTCCGTAGCTTAAAGAACAGTAAATGTTTCTGACGGCAAAATCATCTAGGTGTACATCACAAGGCACGAGGCACGAGGACAGCAAGTGCCCAAAAATGTGCTGGTGGATCTTTTGATTCTCATTCCCAGCATTCAAATTCCACCTCAGGGTGTATGCTGACAATTCTCCAACACACATAGTGTGGCTATGGGAACACTGGTGCAGAAAACTGGAGCCTACGAGTGAAACCGCTCCACAAATGCATTTGGACTGTAGGTGAGATATTGCCCCCTAGTGGCTTGTTTACCAAAAGCAGGGACGTCCATGAGAGCTCGTGTTGAGTGACGGTGAGGCCGAGAGGCAATGATTGGAAAACCTTAATTAGTAAAGCCCTAAACTGTAGATCATCTGTTCATTTTTGTCCACTATCACTGCAAAACAAACACCTAAGACAAACAAAACACTTTATCAGTGGTGCAATATAAAAACTTGATTCCTTCCCCAAGGTAAAACAGAGCAGGGCAGCACAAGGTTAAATGGTGGAAACATGAAACATGCTTGTACATCCAAATAGCTGAAAATTAAATATATAAAACCATACGGAGGTTGAGGATTTTCTCCTTCTGTGCTGGTAGAGAGCAGCTGTTCAGATACTGTGCCAACAACACACTAAGGTTGACTCACTTCCAGAAGCTGCTGTGCAGAATCATCCAGAGACTCCGGAGTCATCGGTGTTGGAGCTGACTGGCGCCCTGTGCTGATTTCTTTGTGAAAACCCAATAATGGTTTATAGTTGGAAGGATGAAAAGTATCCCTCACTGAAGAGAGGGCAGTGCTATGAGGGTATGTTCTTCATCTTAAAGTTTTCTATCCTCTTTCTTTTCTGACTAGATTCTAAGATTTTGGTCAATGCCACTTCGTTCAGTCGCATTTACTTTTTTAGAACAATCAAAACATTATGGTGAAAGATAATAATAATAGAGCTCAACAGACAATTCTCAATACAAGACAACTGAGTCAAGTGTTGTCATAAAATTAAAAGAGATAAAAGACACAAAAAAGACAGTAAAAACATTATTGACCAAGATGACTCTCAATTCTGCCTCTCCAACAGAAAAACAACCTTTATAACAACAAATACCAAATCAGAGCCTTTGAAACCTAAAATATGTTGTTGATTTTATATTACTTAGGTGATAATGATGTGATTATGATTATAATAATGATAATATATATATTATACATATCAAGAACTGAAAAATCATTTGTGTATTTGTCCCTTTTCTTTTCTAAAGAGGCAATAGCGAGAAAAATAGAAACCGTAAATGCCGACATGCTTGTCAGATCTAATTAGAGTGCAACAACAAACCGGCCCGGTGTCGCACAATCCTGTAAAGCCATCCATTTTGTTGCTAAGTTACATTTCCCATCATCTGAGCGACAACAAAATTACAAGTGACAATTGTCATGATCCCCTGGAAACTCTCAGATCAACTGATAATTGGATAGTTCTTCACAAGCAAAGAACAAACGCCATAGTAACATCACACGTAATTGCTCTGTGTCTCACGTTGAGGATTCATTAATGCTGGCTGGCTCTGCCGCCACTACGTTGATGGGTTCACTCTGTCATCACAAGAACATTTCCCATACTATACTGAAACCAGCCAAGCAGACAGTAATTGGAAACACAAGGTTCTTGTAGCACCGAGGTTTCATTGACAAACACAAAAACTTGATCCACAGACACAGCAACAAACTGCACAGCTTTCAGTTAATTCCACGACATCCTCTCCTTAAAAAGGAAACTCAATATGAAATCGTTCACAAAAACCTTTGATGGCAGGAATGTTGAGATCTCCTCAGTAAAGAGGGCACAATTGAATAAAAATAGGTTTCTCAGAGTGCTTTAGCTCAACAACTGTTTGTGTAATGTAGCATGAATAGTACAAATTGCCACAGAGGCCTGTCTCTTATCCTCACTATATTTGGCCAGTGCTTTTCTGAGCAGTCAAGGTCCTTTAACGCATATTCTCTTAGTAAAGTCTCATAGATGGTGAACAACCTCTCTCGCATGTCTCCTATCCATTCTCCCAGCAATCCACCTCGCATTTATCTTCAAAATAGCTGTTTTTATGTCAAACGTCAGCCATGGCAAAGCCAATTAACCTTTTGTTGTGCTCAAAAACGTGTTGTCTCGCGACAGGGAAGAAAGATTTTTTTGGGTAAATCAAGAAAAACACAGTTTGAAACTTGTTTCAAGAAAAATTTATGTGGAAAATGTGTGAGGAATGTTGTTCATCTGACAGACACACATACTGTGTAAAGAGAGACAAGATAGAGAGATTGAGTGGGAGGCAGAGAAAGTAATGTAGCTGTAATGGGGCAGCCAGGTAAGTGGTCGCACTGTCATGTCTGGCATGCTGCAACAAGTGTAGGGAGAGATAGATGTCTTAAATGGCCAGTTCTTAGTGACTTTATCGCTTTTAATTCCTATATAGAAGACAGAACCAGGAGTGGTCAAAGGCTGGCTCTATTCTATATGTTCCTTATTGTCAAGGCATCGCACAATCTGTTATGTATCAATCCACAGTTGAAAATAGTCCTCAATAAATTCACCATTCGTGTATATATATACATTAAATATAACATAAAATTAATCACCTTTTAGATCCAGGACTGAGGTTGCATGCTATACTATAATTACATCTTTCACAACGTATATTTCTATCTGCCGGTACACCTGAGAATCTGATCCGAGCGTTACTCTCTACAGAGCAAACATCAAGAGCGATCTAACAGCAAAGAGCTGCTGTGTATCAGAGAAAAAACACAGAGCGTGCACAACATAACAGCCGTCCTATAGGATCAACTGGAATTACAATATGTGCTCTCCACAGGGTGAAACAGCATCCATCTCCAGTGGGTACAAATCTGCTGCTGTGAAAATATGGAGGGAAGGGAAAAACAATCCAATTTGTGTAGGCTGTTAAGGATAACCTCTAATTCGGTGTTTCCTTCAATATCCAAAATGTAAAATGCAAATGAAAAAAGAGAGAATAATAAACGGAGCATGATAAGCAGGGGGAAATTGCTGATAAAGAGAAAATTGTTACAGAGACTAATGTGTTTGGAAGATGGCCAGTTATTTTAGTACGTCGCCATCTCATCTCTTTAGATGACCATTTGCTATTTTGATGGATGGGTGAGAGCATCATCGGCCGGAGTTTATGCTGAATGTTGAAGGAGAGAGGAATGGAACTGGCGAAACAGGGCAGCAGTTGGACAAGAGTATGATTCACAATTCCCAGCTCTTCCTGGAAACCCTGGCCTGATGGACTGCTGATGAGTAGTGGATGTTGTGGCGGATGAGTGGAGGACAGAGAGAACCCGCTGAGAGGTCAATAGTTCTGCACTGACCTGTGAAGAACTCCATTATACCTCGATCACATCTCTGACTCACTCCCTTTTTCCAGCTGGTGCAGCCAACCAATACTGAGCAGTAACAATATCATTGTTGCAAACTGGACTACAGTTCTGATTCAATCGCAGACCTGTACAGAAATATATCGCACAGTCGTCTCTTGCTTTCACCAAAAGTTTGCACGGAATGTAGCTTGCAGTTTAATGGCATTTTGGTCAATACTTTGCTCTTCTGTTTAATACCAAAACCTGCGATCACTTCAAAAATGCAGTACTTCAAAGAGTGGAAGATCTTTTGAAAGCACATCTTCACCATTGAGAGGCAGATTTACATGATCTGTTACAAACAAGCAAATGGTTGCCCCCTTACTTTCAGTGAAACAAGAAAAGGGGAGAACATAGCTGATTGAATTCCATTACACAACACCTTTGTGTGTTTTTGAGAGGAGCAATCTGTTATTGCTGAAGCTACACTTTGTCACTGCCATTACGGCCAAACAATTACATGCCTGATTATATTCACTTTGCCCTTACACACAGCCACTGCAATTCTTTATGCTCTTACAACTGACTGAAATGCTTTGCATATGCTACAGCTGCTAAGTTGCATTGTTCCATTTAGAAGCATAAAACTATAAAAACCTGCAGGAAATGAAAAGTATGAAAAGCGTGCAAGTACTCTTTATGTACTTTGTATTTTTATTCTTTATGCGGAGAGGTCCTCTCAGAGTGTTGCATTATTATCATATACACATTATTATGGGATTATTGTTATCGATGCATTATCCAGCTATTTGAAATACCTGGTATACTGTTGGGTAATTGAATCTATAACTGGGCCTCATGTTTTGTATAATTGTTATATGCTGCAAAGGCACATTTGAAATCTGGAATCTAACTAGTTCCAACAGCTGCTGAATGAAGCAGCATTCAAATACTCAAGTACAGTTTACTGAAGCTGTGCTCTGGTACAGTACTTTGACTGTGCTGTACTTTCTACTTTTGCACCGGCTGGTTGAAATTAATATCATTATATTAAGAATATTCTTCCTACAGTATACCACAGGTCCTTACGACCAATGTGTGACCAGTCTATGAGCCCCATGACACCAGAAGATGGACGGTCTGTCCTATAACAGGTCTTATTCGGCAGAGTAATAACAGAGACTCCTCTCGGGAGGCATAAAGAATACATGGCATGTTTTTAATATCCCCAGCAGCACACACAAAACGCCAGTCACAACAATTATCTCTTTCTGAACCTTTTATGAATAGGAAATTACAAACAGTAAACTGATCCAGAGATGTCTGTATAGCTACATGGCATGAGAGAATAGTGATTCATGGCGTTATATTTGGTTGTAGGGAGATGAGCCCAAGGTAATGAATGAGCCTTAAGGAGGGTTTGGCCCCCATCATTAATCTTATAAAACTGGGCTACAGAGAAACGCAGAGTCACTCTATTAACGCGAAAAGAAGACATCCATTCTGTTACGCTTTGTTGAACTCACCTAAGAAATACGCAGATTGCTTCAAAGCAATTATGCGATTTCGGTATGCCATTATATGGTCCTCAAGGAACAAATGAGAAAGCAAAACTACCTTAAAAAAAACATGAAAGATGGATAACAGGCAGAAGACATATCTGATTCAATTAGGATTCAGAGCATTTTCTCATGTACCAGCAGACTGGTAGAAAAAGTAATGAAAATCTGGACTAGAGTAAATGGTGCCGCTACTGAAAATGTTTGACTAGGCACTGAGCTGTTATAGCTGCCAAAGCAATGGTGCTTGCGGTTTTTGTCACAAGGTGATTGATACCACCATCATTACACACCTAAGCTTCTTTTGATGAAGCAGCTATCTCGGAAAATGTGTCGTTTTCCTGACTCACTGTGCTGGTTTTTTCAAGTCTCCCCCCTCTAGGCATGATGAAAAAACACAGACAAGGCTTTGACAACTTTCTTAAAGCTGTGAGACACGAGCATCAGATGCATTTTTCCCCACATCCGTTTTCATTGAGCGAGGCTTGAAAACTTTGAAGACTTTCTGAGGGATTCTCGAGGAGGAGGTTTCAGTTTTCAGGAAAGTCGGAATTTTCCACATAATTCCCAGTCCACACAGGCAGCTGTTTTCATTCATTCATTTCTTTTTTTTTCTGCCTAAGCTGCAATCCTGTGATGGGTCTTTGACTGTGCAGCTCTATAAAAGCTTTTATTTACTCATCAAGTGTTTTGATTCAACAAAAAGCGTGAAGTGTTGGAAAATGGTTACTCTTCAAATGTAAAATACAACATCTAAGACTTCCTTGTGGCAATCACAGACCTAATACAGTGCTTGCTTAATTATATAGCAGCTCCTGTGCTGTGTCTGTGTGCCCATGCCTTAAATTAACTGTTAGAAAATCAACCGTTTTTGATGGAAGCTCTGCTTTAATGACAAGTCCTTTGGTAGCTTCGATTTATGACATACACAGTGCATCATTTACCACGGGATCTATCACACTGTGGGCTATATTGGGTTGCTCACAGCATATAGCACATAGCTCAAAACCGGCAGATTTACAGTATCGGTGTCACATAGTCTCATATAGTGTATTTCAAACCTTTGATAAAGTACCATTGATTATCATTTTTTTCTGTAAAACTCATTTGACGTATTTGCATTCTGTTGCCTGTCTACACAAGGGATTCACAGGAGGCAATGTGTGGGCAGGTTTGCGGTGATGTGATAGATGAAAGCGTACATAAGTGCACACATAATGCACATAAAGCACACATAACGCAGAAGAAAACAGCAGCCAGTGTGAGATGACATTTTGAATGTCTTCTGATGTTTTTATTAAATCAGTAGGACTCTTCTCTGGCCTAAGATTGTTGGGCTGCACTGAACTATAGGTCTTGTGAATTTCAATGGAATGAAATAAAAGCACTACTTCCTGCTAACAATCTCAAATAGCTGTTGTTCCACTTGCATCTTTAGCTCAAAGGGATATTACATAAGGGTTTTCTTTCTAAAAACCCGAAGCATGTTTGTGGGATTTTATGTCCATACTCTAAAGTAAACTGGAAGTGTACTGGATGGTAATTATTATTTTTTCATTTTAACCAAGTAATTATTTTGTTGGGATTTAACAATTACACATCCAGTGAATGTTATCCATGAGCATGCTGTCAACACTTATTGCTTATTATGGCTTATTGTTGAATGCTAAAGCAGTTGTTGAAACAAATGTTTAATCATCACATCCTAATCGTGACAGTCTTTAGGTCAGTATAGCCATTTACTATCTAGTACAGTAGTAGTGCAGTAGCCCTTTAGCTTAACAAATAAGTATTTCATGGGCTCTCCCATTCCAAGTCTGTTTGTGTGAATGATACTGCTTGGCAGGAATCTCTAACGTATTATATTCTGAAAGGCGTGCATTAATGCTGGTACGCACGGTGTGTGTGTGTGTGTGTGTGTGATGCACTGAGACAACGTTAGTCAACATTTTGTTTTCGTCAATAAATCCCTTGATCATTTTTCTGTAATTACCATTTCACTACACTGGATAATTGCTTGAGTTTAATGCATTTCTGAGTATTCCAGCTTCAGTACCTTCGGTTTTCATTTTCCCCTCACTAGAACTACAGTGCATCTGTCACTAGCTTTGTCTTAGTCCGATTGGTCTACACTAGGGGCTGACAGTGAATTAGGGCGGTGAGAGACGAGCTCAGGGTGGAAATTGGTACAATTATATTCATCTTTTTAGAAGATGCCTCAGTGAAAGGTGCTCCCTGGGGAATTAATCACCCCAATATTTGAGTATCTTACCTGTTTCATAACCAATTTAATCACTTCCTCCAAAGGTTCACCACTCCTAAAAAGATACGAGCGGTTGATTTTTATTAACACACTGCGCTTCCATTAAAGGCCAATTAGGAGCCATGAATCAGTTTTGTGTTTGTGTGTGTGTGTCTGCTGTAATTCATTTGTTGTAAACAAAATTAGACAGGGCTATTGAAAGTAACTCAACATAGCTTTAGCCGGATTGGCAGTATAATTTACAATAACAGATACATAAGAATAAGAGGCTGCTGCTCATCTATTATACGTTACACAGCAATGGTATTAATAAGATCCGTCATCGTTGGTTCTACATTCCTGTAGTTTCTGTGCAGGTCTCACAAACTATTTATCCTCAAGTGACTTTTAAGTCTTAACATTCAAACCAGGTACAATGTTTAAAAAGGAGCCCTTCTCAAGGTCAATGGCACACTTACAACAAGCCTAATTGAGAATTTGATCTAGTCGCTCTAGGGGGTGGACAAAGTGCTGCTGTGAATGTTAAAGATGAGCTATCAGGATTTGATCAGAAGTAATCAAAATGCTGGCCTACTTTTAGGTCACTTCCTTCTTTACCACCAAACTGTGCAGCAGACCTTCTTTTCTGTAGCATTTGTATTCTACACAACCTCTGGGTTTTGAAAGCACAGGGAACATATAGAGAACTCCTGGTATATCAGCAGAGATAGATATAAATCACAAAATATATTTTCTGACATCTGGACAGTGGAGCAATAGTATATGAACAACTGTGTGATGAAAAGTGGCTTTTGTCCGCCCCTGCAGAGCCCAGTGGAAACACTGGTGTGCTATGACGATCTATACATGCATCAACAACATCAGATGTTAGTATTTGTGACTGCAAATTAAAAAGGGCAGAATGATTTACACCAAATTCAAATTTACAACTTGGATTTACAATCCAAATGGTTTCAAACTGAAATAAATTTTTAAAAAAGTAACAATACCATCAAGAAAATATCAACAACGACATGCACACTATAAAATGAGTGTTCATTCATGCACAATCAAGAGCATAATGTACATATAACAAGCTATAACAGGCTTTAGCTTTGGGCCAAATGCTAATATCAACATTCTATCGTGCACACAATAACAATGCTAACTTTCTGATGTTAAATTGGCAATGTTTGCTATGCTCATCGTCTCAGTTTAGTGTGCCAACATGCTATGTATTTCTGCATAGGATGACGAAGTGTATTTGTTCATTTAGTCTCTTCTTAAACACCCTTTTATAGTCGAGCCTTCCTGTGATCCTTTATCTAACCTTCCCACACCTTATTATGTTTTATTGCTTCTTCTATGTATTGCTTTTTTGATGCTGTTATCATCCTTGTGATTTGTATGAATAACACTCTCATGATTCCTGTTTGTTGGTTTTTACTCCACTTTGTGAAGCTTGTTTTGGAAAGGTGCCGTATAAATGAAGTTTATTAGTTGAGTTATAGAGCTCTATGAGAGCATACTGCAGCATGAAGCTCTCAGTGAAAGGCAGCTTGTTTTCAGGGAAATAAACTTTTTGCAGGGAATAATGCCGCTCTGCTCTGATTAAAGGCAGACACCATTCAATATTTCATTGGAGCTTCAAAATGAACTTGTGTTGTGAATGGCTTTGATATAAACTTGCCGTTTCAAGCAGCGGTGGCTTGTTTGACAGGCAGCAGTCACACACAGACGAAAACAGCCCAGAGTTGAGCGGGAGAAATGTGCCCCCCTTCTACAAGCTGGCAGAGTGGTAATGATTAGCTCTCTAGCAGGATTCTCCTAAGGCAAGTGATTACGACACGCTCTGCAAACTATGACACCTCTTACCTGGAGCCCAAACAAAGCCACCATCCTAAAATATTTCTAGAGCGCTGCAAAGAAGAGTTTGAGCTGAAACGTTGTTTTTTTTTTCCTTCTCCATGCAAAACTTTTGTGTTTATTATTCAGGCTGAAGACTTAGGGGGAAATTGGTTTTGCTAATGAAAATTACTTCCTGCAAAAGCAAATGAACTGTAAATGGCAGCCACAAGAGTTGCATACCTGCTTTTTTTTTTTTTTTGCTGGGTGCTTGAGTTGGATGAGAGCTGTTAAGTATGAATCATTTTTCTCAGTGTTTCGCTCTGTTTTGCCCCTTACCCGGGTTGCGAGCAGCGCTAAGCCTCCACGAGAGGAATAATCTGAAATGGAGGAACACTTCAATGTCGCCCTTTCCCCCTCTCCTCCACGAGTGATTATACAATTGATTTTTTTTCCACCAGTGGTTCCTGCTATAGGAGCAGTAATAACAATTTATCTTGGCCCCTTGTTCCATTACAGCAGAGCTGCAGCGAAACCAGAGGAAAAGTGCTGTGTTTTATGATTTATGGAGGCTATTTGACCTGTGCTTATTAGAGGGATCTACCGAACGTGATGCAGACTTCGGAAATAGACTATGAGCTTTGCTCTGTGATGAGGGTGTGAACATGGCTTTCAGAGAAGATGGAATGGGTGTACCAGCTGATTGAAAAACAAACATGACCCAGTCTGAACAGTGATGTTTAAATATACATCAGCCCTGCTGCCACACTTCAACACCCTATCTGTTACCGTGTGATTTCAATCTAACTTAGAGGTCAAAAAGAAGAAAATCCCAGCCTTAATCCCTCTGTCATTCCCAAAAGTGCTTGATATAAGTTTTACGGCATCATCAGTGAGTCGCATACTTCAGCCCCAGCAGTCTGGTGTAATTTGGCATGGATGGAGATAAGTAGGTGAGAGATAAGTTAGATGCTCATCGCCTTGTGTCCTCATCTTAGTCCTAGTTTTTGTTAGAGTGATGCCTGAAGGAAACCACCGCAGCCCTAAAGGGGCCCCTGGTTGTTCCTCATTGACTGGTGTTTATGGAGCCGTTTAAGCGTGGTGGCTACCTCCCTGCCTCCCTCCGCTAAATCCAGGTCTCTCTCCTGTGGCTAGCGATAATATTTAACTGCTGACCTTATCGTCTCTCCCCCACATCTCTCCGTCAGCGAACGGAAAGCATGTTAATGTCTGACACAGCTCAACATGTAGCATGCTAATCCATCTGTGGCCTGGCTGATTAAAGATGAATATCGGTGGGATGGTAAACACAGAGATGCCCCAGGCAGCTTCACCGATGACTACATCTGCACAGGACCATGTAAACAGTTACACTCAAACCAGCTTATAATATTACAGATCTTGAGGCTAGATGAATAAATCAAGGATTCCCACTTAACAGCAAGCAAACAAGCAGCAAACTTCTATTGTCAACTACATTCACCGCAGAACTCTCATGTGTCAGACATCCTCATTCTAATAACCAGCACATCGACCGCAACTTAACAAAATGTTTATTATGGTGTGTCACATACTTTGTTTTACCAAAAAAAATTTCACATCTAACCTAAGTATTGATAAAAGAAACTAAATAGAAGATGTAAAAAAGGCAAGATATAAAGAGTCACAAATGCACGGGCTGAATGTTTTGTGTTAAAAAGCTCAAGTTGATGTTTGAGGGATGAGATGTCTAAGGGGACGGCGCAATATTGGAGTACTGCAAGGTGTCTGTTAAATCAAATAAACCCTTAAATACATATTGGTTATGTGACAGTCAGTTTCAAAAGAAAGCAAGCCACAGATCATCCAGTTATTCGCTTTAATTCCACAGGGTTATGTACTATGGATAAAACCTCTGAGCAAACCATTACAGCATGCAAGAAATATAATGTAACTAAAAGCACCAACCTTATACCTACATATTATGACTGTATGTGTAAATAATGTTGTAGAAATGATTTGTAAATCTGCACCTAATTGCGACAAAAGGTTGTCAAGCCCAATTAAAAGTGCAAAGGTTTTTATTGTTATAGAAGCAGCCCAAGGCAGAATAAAATCTCTCTTTATTACATTATATTATCATTAGACTCAAATCTCCTTGTCGTCAAACACTTAACATTTAAATATCTCAAATATCTGCACTTGCACTTGCACATTCCGTGGAGAGGTTTACACAGAAAGATGTTTATAAATCTGTCCCAGGCAGTTTTAAAATGTCCTTTTATTCTTCTAGCACTCTGCTGCAAACTCATTTGATACAGCACACCCACTTTGAGGAGTTAAAGCGTTTATGAGTTCATAAAACACTCACTTGCGTGATAATTGGATGTTTTTTTTTTAAAGAGAGAAGCGCTATATATTTGTCTAGTTAAACACGGTAGTTGTTTTCAGAGTACCCATAAGTTCTTTTACATGCTGTTACAAATGTCTTCTTCAGCAGACAAAGACAGAATGTGTGCCGCCTTCAGCTGATCGATAGTGGACCACCTGAGAGTTGTGCCCTTTTTTGTAGTCAGAGTTGTCACCATTAGCTTGACAAGAAACACAAACTTGGGGAAAAATGATAATGTTGTTTGACAAGCTGCACAAAATGCCTTTGAAAACAACAGAGGAGGGTGAAAACTGTGAGCAATTCTATGAAAGTGATGGTTTACTTTACTTTATAAATATCATCAGAAGCAATCATTATCTCTGTAGTGCCAGGAGGGAGAGCACACTGCTCTGCTGGCATCATATCAGATGTAGTTCTCTTCTCAGACAAGCCATGGGGTGGCTAGACAGGAGAACCACAGTCTTACTCGACTAGACTACCAATGAATCTGGGGAGTTGTTTGCCATCACCCCTATGACTAGTTTTGGCTCGTGCCATCATTTTCCTCATCCAGACATAATACTTTGCACTGCAAAATTAAACACAATTTGACAGGCTTGCAACCTTCCCTCACAGAGGAAGCACAGTTAAAAGGGTTGATACTCTACAAGATATCTTAAATACTGCATGTTAATGATATGAGAAGAAAGACAAGGAAGAGACATCATCGGTGTGAATAAGGTTAAATAAATAAGTATGTCTGAGTAAACAGCATGAGACATATGCACTCGAAATAAAAACACTTTTCTTTACTGAGTTTGCAAATAGTCTGTCAAGGGTAGTTTGCTCATCTTATATTCAAGGGCAAAGCATTTTGACTGACATCTCAAAGCAACAGCAGATGCTGCCGTTTGGGAATTCTTCCAAGGAAACGTGTAAAAGGTTCTTCTCCACCAATTATCATTGCTGATTTTTGAAAGAGCAAACAGTGAGATACAGAATTACCCAAGAGTGATGACAACTTTAAGCCATGACAAGTATTTCTTTGTTTCAGTCTTTCATTTTAACCACAACCTCAATTTAACCTCAAATTTATTCTGAAAATAAGAAATGTATTTACACCATCTTTGATTGTTTTGCTTCAAACTTACTTAAAGGGATTCTGGTGCATAAACTACCAATGTGCATTTTGCCAAGACACATCCAAGCCAAAAATTCTGTCACATGCACCACTGGTGGAAGTTAAAGATAACGTAAAAAACGAAAAAAGTGTACACAGAACATGCTTTCAAATTCTGGATCATTTGTTGGGGAATTCAGTAACTATAGCACTGTGTGTTGTTGTCAGCTGTCATGGCAAAGCATTTTGAATTCTGATTTATGTCTCTGACTGATACCTTTTCCATGGATACTGCAGTTTTTAGACCCATCTGTACAGCCCAAATAATGGATATAATTTCTCAGAAACAAATAAGGAAATCAAATATTTAAAGCTGCTGGTCATAACATAAACATATAGGATTGTTACATCGCCGTGTTTCTATTTTCAGAAACACTGAGGAGATTGTTTAAAAAAGAAAAGAAATGGGAACAAAACACTCCCACAACCCAATTAATGCCCACCATATATCATGAACGGAGCAAAGGAGTCCCATTCATCAGGTTTTTAACATTACTTTATCAGCCACAAGAAAGTTGAGAGTTGTAATTTATCATTTCTGTAGACAGACACTCATCAGCAAGGTGAAAGGGATGTACTGTATTCAGTTTTATTTATATGTCATGGGCACTGCACATTAATCAACATTAGAATGTAAATGCGCCATAGCTGCCTAATATGTATTCGTTTTTATCGGCAGCCTCTTCCCAGAATGTTAAACTGGCCCTAACTGCAAGACCAAGAGTCTCACATATTATTTCCAGTAAACTGAGCAGATAGGAATGCAGTGTTTCACTCAAAGGCAAGTCAGGTAAACAATATTATGAAGCTTCACTTATCAATTAAAGTGGTAGTTTAACTTACTGAAGTTAGAGGCCTACGTCTTTACACGCTAGGAACATTTTCTCCTTGCATTTGCTCCATCCTAACACAGGGCCTACTCTGCTTCACCACTTTAGGCGGTGATGGCTTTCACCACAATAGTGTTTTCCAGTTCAAAAGTTCATAATATCACTTCAATTCCAAAGGCTGCACAGTTTACCAGCTGCAGCTGATGCTAGCTGTCACAAGCTATGCTAACTAGATTGAACTCTCATTGCAGAAAGCTAGTGAGTCTAGCTTGCTTAACTGCACAGGGCTATGACTTTCTCCAATCAGTAGCGCACCACAGAGGTTTATATCGCATCTCCTAGCAACTCTAAGCTAAGTCAGGTCGGCTGTTGCCATTGGAAACATGCACCAAAATGCTTGAACCTTTGATGCAATGTCCACAAGGTTTTATCCTCTTTTGAAAAAATGGAAAAAATATATACAATACCTGCAGTAAAATTTTCATTCATATATCCTCATGCTATTCGTGAGGAGGACCCGGATTTCAGTTCAACGTCGAAATAAATAATCTTCTTAAAATAAGTGAGGAGGATGGCTCTGTGGCTGCACATCTCTGTGAACCCCTAAAACCACTCTACAATGTGAATAATCTAAAAGCAGCCACCCTCCAGATACCAGCTGGCATCTGGAACATGCCCTTCTGTTGGTGTTGGCAACCAAACCAGCAGGCTTTTTCTGTTAATTAGCCTCTCCACCAGTAGGCCAATGAACAGCATCCATGGTGCAGCATTTACGCACTTAGAGCAACAGATCACACTGGTCCATTTTCATTTTATATTTCACGCCTGTATTTGCCGCACACACACACATATACACACACAAACACACACACACACAAGTCAAAACCACCAGATGCCAATATCTTCAGCCTCAGTTTGGGAGAAGGGGAGCAGCACATTAGCATAAATCAGGATTACTATGCATGACTGTCACTTCAAAGATAATCAAACAAATTAGAAAATTCTTCAAGTGTTCACGAATGTTGGAATGAGTCACAGATAATCAACTTTGCCTTTATTCATTTATTTATTTTTTTGTTTTTTTGCCAGTCAAGAGCATTTCACATGCTTATGTAACTTAGAGCAGCCTGCTGTTACAGGGCAGCAGCTGCAAAACACACGAGGACAGGAATAAAATAAAGAATGAAGAGGGAGCTACAGTGAACCAAGGGGGAAGGCGAACACAGACAAAAATCTAGACAAGGTAATGGATATGGTCAAAAGCTGATAATCAACACACTTCCACTGCCAAGCGGTCATAATTATCACCTCCAGATAGACCTAAGACACAGAGGTGGTGTCTTCAGACTGCCTTCACACATCTTGTTCTAAATAGTTTTACTCCTTGATCAATGGGCAGAATTGGTCAAATTAAATATACATTTTATGCTGTGACGCCAGCAATAAAACAAAAATACTAAACATTTCAGTCTTCTCAAATGTGAGGATGTGATGCTTTTCTCTGTTTTATATTACTGTAAATGACATATTTCTGTTTTTTGGGCAAAGATACTATCTCACCATATCTGGGGAAATTGTGATAGGACATTTTTCTGACATTTTATAGACCAAACAACCAACCAGAGGATCTGAAAAATGATCGATAATGAAAAAAATCATTAGTTGACCCAAACAGAACTAATCCATTACAGGCAGTTGTAGCCTGGAGATCAGAAAGATTATGAAAGGTGGGTTTCCGTTAACAGCAGTAGAAGTTATTGCTGATCCCTTAATCAATAGGCCTAACAGTTAACCGCTTGCCCTATTGCCCCAATAAAGCTGCTCACTCTACTGTACAGCACAGAACTGCAGGGATTTTTGTACGTGCACATGTGAGTTTAACAGGCAAACCTTCTCTAACAACTTCCTCCTCCGGGCTGTAACTGTCAACCTGCTCGATTAAATGTTTACTGTATATGAAAATGAAGAGCTAAAACTTCCATCCCCCAACACTGTAAACTAATGACATCATATCTAAGAGCCCTGGGCCTCATCAAGCAGCCATAAAGTTTAATAAAGCACAATGAAATGTGATTTTCACATGGTGCCATTCATTTCCATAAGCCCTGCCTTTACTACCCTCCCGTGTCGCCTCAGTGTCTCAGTGGGGTTGTAGAAAGTGGGGCTCGCGCAGGAGCGGAACACTTTCACAGCTCCATTTTCATTTAGTATCATTAGAAATTCAATTCCCAGCAAATGAGTTTTTTGAATTTCACAGCAGTCCCTTAAGATGTTCTTGCATGACCCACTTTTGTCTCAAGCAGCACAGGCTCTCCTCATCGCTACAGTTCACAATGTACATGCATATTCCTAAGCTGCATCTGAGTCCCTGTGTTCTTGTGCAAGTGAAGGTTTTTTTTTTTCAGGCTGCTTGCAAGGGCTGCCGGGGTCACTGCAGGGGAAACTGGTCATTTGCTTTCAAACTCCCACAGTGATTCAGGACTACGGTAGCAGCTGGCTATTTTCAGCGTGTACATAATGGAGTCTACAACCTTTGTGACTATGTCAAATATGCTTCAATGGCTAGACGTAGGATTTATTAATAATGACACAGCTACCTTGGGAAATATTTTGAAGTTCAGGTTATACCTATTCCACTGTGATTTTATAATTCTCTGAAAAAAGCCCTAATCCTGCTAACACTAAGATTTTCACCAAAGTATCAACATGAATTTCTCTGTGGTTCTGTTGATTGCTGACTTCAGGTGCAAACACATCGTACATCAACAGCATGCTCAGATTATGTTCTATGATCTGCCCCATCTGTTAAAAAGGCCGATGACGAAAAACAGCAGATCTGTCTCAGCTCTCCTTTGGAGTTAAGTAGGAAGTGGGTACAGCTGACACTTGTAACTTTCAGCATGAAATGACTGCACTCACTTTTCTGTCTCTGCAAACAAGGCTTAATAAAGGTGATGGGCAATAAATCTGGTGCCTCACCTTTTTCAATTTGCTGCTTCACTGAGCATCCCATGGAAGCAGGGGACCACTGATCCCCAGGAAATACCCCTACAAAATGACATCACACGTGTAGTAATGCGACACATATTAAAGGTGTAGAAATAGTGATTTCACACTAGGGGATTTGGGACATTGTCCAAAAGCAAATTAAATCATATTGAAAAAGCTGACATGGGCCATCAGCTAGAAAGAAAGTTGTCTAGTAGGACCCCAGAGGGAAGATCGCACTCTGGGACATTAAGTGAATGATGATTCTAACAGAAATCACTCTCTTCAGGTCAATGACACTGTTACCCTTTAAAAAGTCTAGACCTAATGGGGCTAATGAATGCTCTACTATTGAGTTTATGAAGCGTACATCCTTGAAGTGAAGTCCACTGCCCCCAAGTTGATCTTAAACATCATCAGTTGCGAGCATGCTGGCTCTGACAGGTGGTCCTGTATTGGGGTGCAATACCCCCCCCCCCCCCTCCTTCCCTCGATGCTGTCAGTCACAGTGACAAAGGTGACATTAGGAGCAGATCCCGCCATGATGGAAAGGGCACCTGCACAGCATGTATGTCTTTTAATAGCCTCTACCCAGATCAGACAGGCAGATAGAGACACGCAACTTTACCCACTTTTGAGTGAGTACACACACGGTCAGGTACAGACTCCCCCTCCGGTCTGAAAACACACACTACACACACCAGGAATGTATGAGTACAAGGTGTCCTCCTGAGAAAAGAGGACAAACAGTTTGCACTTGATGCAAAGAAGTAATAAAAAAAAGACTTCAGGTGGCAGACCACAGTGTCCTCAAATAATTTTTATTTTTATTAGTCCTTGGACCTTATTTTTTGTAGTGTTGGCTACCATTTTTATCTGTAATAATAACATTGTACTCAAAAGTAATTGCCGAAATCTGGATTTAAATAAAGACCACTAGAGCCGCAATTAAAGTTCATTTAATCTATAGATTATTTTCTCAATTTATCACCCACAATGTTTTTTTTTACCTGCAATTGGTGTTTACAACAAACACTATTCGCCTTGATTTTCTCTTCTCAATAAATTAAGGGGCTTGTTTAAGATTTGTTTTTAAAAAAGATGTCTAATAACCTGACAGCCTGAATTTCTCGTCCTGTCAGACTTCTTGTTCCAAGATGTCAGGAATCGCTGTTAGAAATGATGGTCACAGCTATGAAAATAACACCAAAGATGTGATAACAAGAATTATCATTTCAAATATTAGGAGCATGTTCCACTTTTCCCAATGCTACTTGGAGTGTTTACGTAGAAAAACAGAAAAAGTGCACTCCAGCAAAGATGGATTGTGATCGTGCTGAATCTTTTACAAACTCACTCTGAAAGTAACAGCCTGCTTTGAGGAAATGTGAAATGGCTGCTGTGTTGGAAAGCTCAAGAAGAGATACTGTGCAAGTCTGCACCACAGAACAAAATGGTTTCCCCTGAGTAATGCTGGAGACAAGAGCAATCACTTTCCTCTCTTGTTCTTCCTGTCGTCATTCTTCAGATCTGCCACTGTTCAAAAAACATACTTTGGGCTGTAATGGATGGCTTTTCATTGTTATCTCCACTAAGTGAAACAGAGACTGTGGGTAAATAAGTACATTTGGTCAGGCTAGGCTTTTTAACTCCAGTTAATGCACAGAGCTATTAGTCTGAGCATATGCTAGAGTCGAACTATAGTCACTGATTCAAGCAAGAGGGATGCTTCCAACATGGACAGTGCAGATTCTCCATGAAAACAGCAAATGTGAAAAAGAAGCAATGTCTTTGCTTTAAGGATTTTTCACATTTGCTCTAATTACATTGCCAAAGTTGATAAAAAAAAAAAACCCAGAACAACTAATGTTTCCCAGCAATCATGCAAGGGTGAAAACTCCAGTAGCTCAGGTTAGCGAAATGTGGTAATGGGAAGCAATGAGTATCGCTCAAGAGAGTATTTTTTGCCCTCTCATATGGAAAAATATCACAATTAATAAATAAAAGATGGTGGCATGTATAAAAGATTATTTGTGCATTATTCACCACTAATAATAGTTCTTTGGTGTGAGGATTGTCAGTTGCAAGTAACAAATCCAGATGATAAATTTCTATGAATATTTTATAAGAACTGAGCTGTGTCAATTATTCATGTTTAGATGTCATAGCATCTTGACACCAAAACCCAAATAACGTGTGTTGAGTTCTTCCAAACTTCCAAAGGTCTGAGTTAAACCAGACTTTAAAAAAAAACAACTATTTAGTAGCAGTTGTACAACAAAATCAACATTAGCAGAGCAAAAACAGATTTATCATAAAACTAAGAGGAGACAGTGTATTTACTGAAAACATTGGCCTTGAATTTAATCACTGTTCATGATTTGTTAAAGGATAAGGTTAGCGATATTCTAATTTTTTTTTTCTAGTTTAGCTTAAAACAATAACTTTTCATACAAGCAACTATTGTCTGTTGATATCATTCTGTTCCATAAACTACTGAAGCCTCCACACAGCCATGCTCCACCCACACAAGGTTCTGATTTGTCTGATTATACTTCTCAGGACTGCATGGGCGTGTATAAACTATGGTTGATTTACATCCCTCTTATTCTCTGATTAGTTTTGCTGCACCTGTTATGCATCATATAATTCACAACATTAATTACAAGCAGCAAAATTAGAGAAAAACCTCACGTCTGCCTCCGTACTGTAGATTGTATTTCTGTGTTGACAAATACAACATTTGTGACATTTTACACTTGCTGAAAGGAACCGTTAAACCTGGGAACATGGCTGCAAATGCTCCCCTGCCGACAGCTTTAACAGTTTGCTTGTATCTGGCCTCACTGATTTAACCAGCTGCTCTAAATCCATAATAAAGGAAAAGTTTTTGGAGCTACTCAAATGTTGTGGCTTAAAGGCCAGCAGTGGTGTAACCATCTAGGAATAATGTGCCCTGTCCTTACTATTCTGATGACATTTCACGAGTTTATTATTTTCATTTATACCTTTGTTAGTTGGTAATATCACAAAATTCCCAGCATACGTCCAACTTCTGCCTGACTGACACTGTTGCAGTGAGTGACATATTCCTTTATTACGACGAAGTAGTATACAGTATGTAGTTTAGTTTGAGTCAGTTTCACATATTCCACAACTGTTTATTAAAAGCTACAGAGCCCTGCTGTTTTAGGAAATAACTGCCTTTATTTGAAATGTATCTATACATTTATAACCTGTTTTTAAAGATTAGTAAACCATTTAAGAATAAAAAATTCTTATCTCCTATAAGGACTTGCACACATCGACTCATAAACCCAATGACCAGGATAAAATCCTTGGTGAATTTATGTAAAATCATACACAAAAAGGCAGATGCTGTCAAAAGCAAGGCGCTGTGAAAAATAAATGAGGTTCATGACACCCTTATTTTCACTTTTTAGTGAAAATTTATGTAGACTCTGCTCCAATTCCTTCCTGTGTCACAAAGAACAATTTTGCCATAAAGGACCAACTGAGAAAACACTGGCAAAGCAAGGACATCCACACAAGCTGCCTCAGTGCGAAGTTGATGAAATGGTTATACAATATAGTTAAACATCATCCACACATAAGCTACAACACATTTCCATATTCCATTCCTGGAGAAAAAAACACATTTGAATGAGGAAGGGACACATGGTGCATAAGATGTAGAGCAGGGAATGGAATAATCTAAGCTCAGTAACCATGCAACCTTTCGAAAATAATAAGGTGACTGGAGTTGTAGGTAGGCAGGAAGGGAGATTCGAAAGATTTTATCACATGAGGGCAAAGGCATATTAATCATAGTCCGGGCACACGTGAGCGTAACTGTAAGGAAAGAACTCAGGAAAGGTTAATGTGTGGAAACGGGTGTAATAATGTGCAGCGTTGGAATACTAAAATGGTACGTTCAATATGCAGCAAAGCAATCACTGCACTTTGTCACATGTCATTGTACATAAGGCAATGCTACGCATATATTGCTGGCAAAAGAATATGATGAAAAAAATGCACACCATCTGCCAAACAGCATGAATTTAACAATGAAAACAGAATTGTTTGTGTGTGGGAAGCTCAGCCGGTTCAGGCTGTCAGTTCGAATCTGACTCAGCCTTTCCTGCATGTCATCCCCTTTCTCTCATTTTTCCTGTATCTCTATATAGACAAATAATCTCAAACATCGCCTTAATCATCCTCAACAATTTACACTTCAGGCTAAATAATCCCTCACAAAACCTCTTCAGACACAAAGAGAAGACAAAGTGTTAACTATTTTTAGTTCCATTTATGACCTTGATAATGACAATAAAGAGCCACTGTGGAAGGAACAAAAGCAAAGCTGGCACAAAATAAATCCAAACTTGAGTGATTCAGCTCTGCTTTTTTTTTCTGACAGTCCAGTGGGCTTCAAGCTTTACATCTCTGTTTCAAATGCAAAATCAAAGAGACTGTGTACTCATCAGCAGGCTAGAGAGCCGACCATCTCCCTCATTGTCTCGCGGCATGGATGTCTTGGCAGCTGGCCCTGGTACTCATGATGCCATTGCTTCCCACTAATGAGTGCAGACAAGAATTCAAAGGCCATATTGAAAAGTAGCAACATAACTCAGCCATTCACTTTTCGAGACGTGTAATTTTGCTGACTCAGACAGCACCACTGAAAACACTGAGGGGAGCAGGGGGAAGAGATGACATGGAAAAAGTTTTTTTTTAATCAGGAAGACCATATCAAAGTCTGATCTCATAAACTAACCAATTTATGCTCTTCACAGCTTTTCATTTTAATAGCACCCACCATGTCATCTTTATGTGATCAAGGGTGTTTAACACAGATGTCAAAAATTTGATTCTGTTTGATCAGAGGGCTTTCAAGTTACCGGTTTTCATTTCATTTGAAAAAATAAAAATCCATCCACTTTTATGTTGTTTCAGAGAGCTCATAAGTGGAATCATAAGAGGACTGGACCTTGACTGTCGCTGTGCCTGCAACAGCTGCTTAAATCCTTCCAATCAAGCAGGTTTGCAGCATTTCAACCGACACAGCGGCTCAAATGTAACCACTTAGCAGCTCTGAATCATCTGAAGCAGGGGAGCTTGTACAGTCAGTCAGTCAGTCAGGGTCCAGAACCGTTCCACATGAAAGAACTTGTTCTTCAAATTCATTCAAGAAACATCCTATTATCTAAACCGCCTGTTTTCAAAAACATTATTCTTACTCGGAGACATGGTACATTTGCAAACAAATTCCCGAAAAGCAAATAATTTTAGACATTTGCTGAGCTCACCATCAATGCAAATCTGAGCCCCATAACATCAGCATAGCAATTTCCCTTTTCTCCAGTGAAAAGGTGTTGTAATAAGCATGTCGCTGGTTCCGAATAACAATCCTAGCCTTCCAACACGGTTTTGTGCAACATCCATCAGAACTGTGGGTACTAATGGAGCTTCAGTGGCCATCAGAGAAGGGCAGCCTACTGATAGATGAGGGAACACGGCACAAACAACCCCATGCACACCGAGAAATACACAAACACACTTCCCATCAGTCTGCATCCAAGTAATGATAATGTCTTATCAGAGGCATAGACGATCCAACCACAACACTGAGATCCACAGATATGGACAACACAGGAGTAATAAAATGTGTGAGACGAAGAAATATCTTCTTACTGTTTTATTACACTGAAAGCATTACTGGCAATCTTTGGAAGGGAAACTATTTAATTAGATCCCTATTAATCACAGTAATTGGTCATTCTGCATCCCAGGAGTGTAACTGGCCAATAGCTGTTAACCTTCTGTCTCCATCACTGCTGTTGTCCCACTAACTATTAATATACTGGTGGGCATCATTTCCAAATGACCCCTGGGAAGAATTTTCATTGGTCCTCAATAAGGGGTTGATTATCTCCAACTGTTTATTCATGCGAAGTGGATTATTCCTCAGAAGTACTTTGGTATCTCAAACTAACACACATTTCATTTATCTGTGCATGGATTACACCTTGCTTGCTAAATAAAGCCACATCTAATATTAAAGAGAGAAATGTCACAGAATAATTAGGTTGCTCTGTGTTTTTACCACCACGTTTGGTCAGATTACTGCAACATTATGTAAACTGTTCAGATGGAACATCACGAGTATGGCCTTTGTTAAGTACGGGGCCTGATGGAATTGGTTTTCATAATGTGGTGTAACGCAAGACTTCACATTATTTGCAACTAAATAATAGTTTGAGTGTTGAATCAGAGGTACATAGTGGGTACACACTGCATGTGTGCAGTCTGTACATACAGCTGGTGCCCTCACAGATTGGGAAATGACTGGAACACTAGGCCATCTGTCAGGAAGCAAAGAGCAGATTCAGACCCAAAAGGCCACCAAGACCAAAAGGGTCAACAGCAGGGAGGAAAACTGTGGCCGGAGATGGGTCCTAATGGTATTAACACCAAAACAGTACACTGAATGACCATGTTGATGATCATGTGGTTTTAGGTTGATCTCCAGTAAGGCAAAAAATTATATAAATTCTGCATTTAATATTATCTTAGACATTAATGCACAGGCTTTTAATTAGTTCTATATTGTATCTTCAACAAGATTGTGGCATTCAAAACTGAACGATTACAAGACTTTCGCCTCAAAAGATCAAAAAACTCTAAACAAGTTACATCATAATTCTAATCTTTTCAAGTCAGTGCCCTCATATTTGTCATCGAGTCGCTGAGCTGTTTGTGTGACTGATCCTGTCCCCATCCACTTCATCATTCCATTCTTTTAATTACTTGTGTGAATATTCATGCAAGATCATAGCAAGAGCAATCTTCTGCTATAACTGATGCATTATGAGTCAGATGTTTAGTACCCTGTGAGTAAAGGGTACTAAAACAGCTTAATCAAGTGCTCTTGCTAAGGGCCATAATTGTACTCTGTTTATGTGCCAGGGTGCTCTTCTCTCCCCCCTTTGAGTTCCTGTTATCTGGAGTATTTACATTGTAGCATCGCTATGTGAGCGATTAATTAAAAGGCTGTCGTTTTTTGCCCAAAAGAACACAGCCATCGAGACAGCTCAGTCGGAATTGATTTATAGAGCCCTGCTTCTGGTGCTATACTTTTACATGGTTGCTCTATGAAAAGCTGTGATATATTATTATAGTCATTATTATTATTGTACAGAAACACTTCACTTGCCACTGATGAAAGTGCATCTCAAACTGCGACTTTCAAAATAATTTGCACAATTAGCAAAGCAGAGCTGATTAATGTTGAATTTACTGATGTAAACGAACAGCAAATACTAGAAACTTGTGTATTGGCTTTGGAAAGAGGGCTGCCATTTTGTTTACAACACATTGTGCCTATTAACAAAAAAAAAAACTTGCAGAGTTGAACTCATCACTCCCCAAAAGCGTACACCAGGTGCACCACAGCAGCAATTGGGGGAGTGATGGTAATGAACTTCTCCACCGTAAAATGCATTAAATGCTGAGCCCAAAGCCAGCTACTATAAAGAATGTGTGTGGATCGTCTTGTACCCACTGCATACACCTGTTTCTTTGCTTTGCTTAATGTGAAGCATGCCAGTGTGTGGCTTACCATGAAGTCACTATTACAGGAAAATAACTATGCGAAAGTGCTGTGTGCAAGACAGCAGTCGTGTTCAAAGCCTATATACAATTTAATTCTCTACTAGAAACCTTGTTTGAAGTAAGCAAGTAGGAAACAAGCCAAACAACAGCAGCAACCTTTCTAAATCCATCAATCCATCATGTGCGCAGCAGCAGGCTGTCGTGTTAGCACTGTGCCAAAAACACAGTTCCATTATTTCTTTCATTGAGACCACTGTTTTCAGTCTAAACGCCCGACATATCAGCTACGCAGCAGAACCTGAGCATATTTAAGTTACACAAATTCATAGATGATTTTCTCTGAAAGGTTATGTGGCATCATGATGAGTGCAGTGGAAAGATAAACCAAAGAACAGACGCTTACATGTAACTCCCTAACGATGTGAATAATAGTAAAGTGACAACTCATCCTCTGTGTAAAAGCCACATTCAAGGGAAATAACTAGGTGTGTGAGGAGGCTGTGCGTGAGGTAACAATCATTGTTTACATCCCTACAGCAACACTGTCTTAGCCTCTGGGTATCTGCCCAGGTGTACAATGAGGCAATACAAAACCTCCACAAAGGATGGCAACAACTTGCACAGCCTCTCCAGGTTATTCTTCACTCCCTCGTCCAACAATGGCATGAAACCTCATAATACACATTCCTGACCAATAGAAAACAAAAAAAAAGACAGAAACATACTCAGCCACGAGAGGGACAAATAACAAACACCATGACTTTGCTAACAAGCAGATATGGAGGATAGCAAGATAACAGCTAACACTGGCTGGACACTGACTGCGGCTCAGATGTATTAACGCAAGCATAAGGCACTTACCTTGGCTTGGCATTTGTTTGGGAAGAGTCAAAGGTGTTTTGACTTAATAATGTCCATTTATTGTATTGTATGTATTAGATTGGATGAAAACAATTTCTCAGTGTATCCTTTTGTCATTTTTGTAACAGCTGTCGTGATTTCCAATCCCACTAATCCCTGAGAGAAGTCATCTTTGTTGCAGCTACAACAAGCAAGGAATGTTACATGCAGTATTTTTTATATGGGAGATTGTCTTGCAGCGTTTTTAGAAAAAGATTTTAACTAAAACAGTTAAACCATGTATTTAAGCCTCCGGTGCCTCATTACTCTCAATTTACATTGTTTATGTGGCCATTTTCGGTGAAGCTTTTGACCAATCTGCACTCTATATGTAATTAAATTTGTATAAATTACAAAAATAACCAGGAGCATAACAAATGTCATTTCATCTAATGTAGCAGAGCCAAGGTAGTAGAAGTAGCAGTTGCCAGGGGAAGTCGATTCTTTCTCCTTTCTGTTCCTTAACCTGAGTAACGGATTTCATTGCCCTCATAACTACAGAGGGAGGCTTAGCTCATTATGGTCTATAATCCAATCTGTGAGCTCCCTGAATTGGAGGTGCAATGACATATCAATATTGTCCTTGGTAGAGAGAGAAGGTGGAAATGTAACAAAGTGGAGCAGTGAAAATGTTAACAAATCACTTCAAGAGAGAAAAACTAAATTTCTGTCTGAAAGTGAGCCAGCAGGGAATACAACATACAAGGTTGTACCGGTGTTGCCTCGGTAGTCATTCAGTTTGGCGTGCCCATTCCTGTATAAAAAAATGCCACCACTGCTATCAAAGTTTGATGAATGTTAAATACCTTGAATTCTATTAAGTAAAGCTCAGTAGTTTAAAAAGCAGTTCAAGAGCGCTGAGACAGGAGACAAAAATCCAACTAGCTGCAACGCAAAAAAAAAACCCAAAACAAATGAACCACTGTGCTGTTGTGTACAGCTACACATGAGACATAAGGCAATTCAGGGTTATCCTTAGGCTCTTTCCACAGAAACACACCATGCATTAAAAGTGTTGAGAGACAAATCATGCAAACCACGACACCATATAACACTGAGCACACTCTGAGATGGCATGGAGACGTTCTGCCAAGCTGCAGGCTGTGTCAGAAACATTAACTTTTTGTTGTCCTGTGACATATATGCTTATATATTCATCTCATTTCCCCCTGACTGTCAGGAGCTTTAGAGAACATTCATCAGAGGAAGCACTTACCAACAGTCCCCGTGTAACCGTAGCAGAATCTCACATAATCTGTCTTGATGTGGAAAAAGACATTTTGTAAACAGATTACGTTTTATTAAAATTTTATCAGCATTTGCATCATTTGCCTTCTTGCCGTTTGGTTCAAAAGATGCCACATGCCTTAGCTGCCAAGTGCTCCCTGCCCACATTAAGACACACTCCTGACACTCCTCTCACCTGCCAACCAGCTAAATCCCATCCACCTGTGATTTAGAGTGTCAATAATTCAATACGGCGGTGATTTTATGCATTTTTGGAGAAAGATCATTCAATTAAGCTGCAAGAGCTACCCCAGGTCAGAAGGCTGATATTTGTTAGACTATTTATTTTAAAGTTCCCCTTTGAGCCTTATTTGTATTTTGAGTATTTACTTGCTAATAGGTGAATTAATTGCTCTAAACAAACAATATCTTTGAGAAACACATTTCAGCACTGCCCAGTACCCACATCCTTGAACAATGACAAGCTTTCAGAAAGGACAGAATTAAAATTCAAAGACAAGGCAGTTCATTTTAGTTCCAGGAACCGCTTTGTGAAAAACACTTGACTGATTTTAATCACATTCTTATTTATTTCAGCTTAGAGCTCGGTATGACTTTTTAAGAGCCAGTGGTGATTTTTGCTGCGTTATCATAGTGCAACAGCACCATCTAGGAGGTCTCTTTAGGTAATAGCTTTGCTCACTGAAGCCATTAGATACTCGCTCTAAAAGCCCTGCCTTCACAACGCAGCCGGAATAGCAAACATTTATTAGCAGAAAAGGTTTTTACTTAAAGTAATCTATCTCCGTGTCTGTTATACACTCCACTGAGTCAGGATTACTGTTGTCTACATGTGTCTGCACTGTTCCGTCAAGACCGCCAAAGCAGGAGGAGTGAATCACAGGATGTGATTGGCATTAGGCAAATACAACAAAATCTCTGTCATTGCAGTGTGCTACTCAGAGATAAAAGTGTAAACAAAATTTGCATTAAAATAGCTTGCATCTTTGAGAGAGATGACCTTGCTTAGGAGTCGTAATGCAGTGACTTCTATAATTGTCACGGTCTATCGTGTAATCAGTTCGTAATGAAACATTTGACACTGAAATAACATTGAATTGCATTGAATAAATCACTAAATTAAGTGTTTTGTTACATAAAATAATAGATCAGGTAGAATTCAAATCAGCACAGGTTACTTTTTGAAGTATTAGTATCAGAGCACTGAGCATGCTTCTGTAAGACCTTTTACTTTATCTGAACTTAATTCATAGAACTAAATTATGGTTTTGTGTGCAAACCACAATATGCGCTGATTAAATACAAACTATGATGCACTGGTGGTATCATGTAAGATGTAAGTTTCTCCTACTCAAATACAAGCAGGGGGAGCCTTAGTGTTAACAAGAACAGCAGAAGCCATAAAGGAGATTACTGCAATAAACAAACAAAATATAACATGCTCATTTGCTATTTTCACCTTTGGACGGACCCGGACAGGCCGTCTCCACAAGCTCAGCTGATCATATCCTGGCTTTATATGTAATGAACAGATATGAGAGTGGTACTGCTCTTCTCCTATAATGATACAGGAAGAATGTGAATAAGCACGTTAAGCAAATTGTCAAACTATTCCTTTAAGTAAAAATCTTAACTCAAGGTCTACTTACTAGCTTTTTCTGGAAGGTTCAGCCACATCTCTTGTCTTCATCTGAGGCAACTCAATTATTCTCAGTAATGTACCATACTTTCACTGACAAATCCTGTGGGAGCAGCTATTATAATACCAAAAAAGCACCTTATGGTACCATCCAATAAAGTGAGATATTTAACATCTTACATCTTACACTTTGCATTTCTTCATTCCTATTCAAAGTCATAATGCTGTTATCTTTGTGTGGTGCTTAAGCTGCTCTTACACATAAAAAAAAGCCAAGTCTACATAGTTCTCTTTACTCTGTGACATCAATAGTTATGGGATCGTCTCTCCCTCACGTCGCTCTAATGAAGCCATTTATAGTAGTGACAAATGTGATCATCCTCCTTTCTTTCTTCCTGTCTCTTTTATCCATTTGCAGCGGGTGTTCAGTGTGGATGTGTGTGTGTGTGACCATCATTAAAAATGTAAAGCATCTCTCCAAACAGTGTCCTGACAAGCCACTCATGCTCATTGGATATCAGTCATTAAAATTTAGCGAAGAGGGCAAAGCGTGGCCTAGTCGGGTATCAGGTTCCTCATTCAGGCTGTGGATGAATTTTTCAAAGTCCTGTTACCTCCACAGGCACCACTGCTGACGTCTCAAGGCTGTGCGCTCTGACACGGCCGCTGTATGACTCTGCTGGTACTTTACTGAGGTGTGACAAAAGCCGAGACAACAATAACAACATGAGTCTTAAGGTGGCTATACTGATCCATTTACTACTGCTTGTTGACAAGGCTGATTCAAAAAAAGGTGAGTTGTTATTTGTTATCTTGATGGAGCAACGCTTAAATTTGATGGAAATGCTTTATCTTGCAGGTTATGTGTATACAGAGAATGTTGGGTCTCAGTTGTTCAATGTCAGTTTGTAATAACCTTTCAGAGGTTGCGACAGGTTGCCAGAAAATCGTCAAATAAATAAATAAATAGGGAAACCTTTACTCTGTATCTTTTTTTTTTTTTTTTTTTGAGCTGAAATTAAACTCTTCCAATTGTAAGGTGTCAAATGTGGAGGAATCCTCTCTGCTCCATCTGGCAATATCTCCAGTCCAAACTTCCCAGGCCTGTATCCCTACAACATTGACTGTTCCTGGCTAATTGTGGTGGCAGAGGGTTCCTCCGTCCTCCTCACCTTTCACCACTTTGAGCTGGAGTACCACGCCAACTGTGCTTACGACTACATCAAGATCTACAATGGCATATCTGAGGATGAGGGGAACCTCCTTGGGATATTTTGTGGTGACATCTCCCCGCCACAGTTCACCTCTTCTTGGAACGTCATGTCCATCATCTTCCATTCAGACCGCCATGTGGCCTACAGGGGCTTCAGTGTTGGCTACAGAAAAGGTGACTTGTTACGTTTGATGTAATATGACAGAGATCAGTTGGCTAACTGTCCAAAACTTGAGTTGATTTTTTTTGGCAATACCGTATCTCATGGCTTTTAGCTAAATCTTTTTTGGTCTTAGCCTTACTAGAGATATCATAGAAAACAAGGCCAAGAGTGGACAGCCATGCTGGTGGCTGTTTGCAGCTGTACACAGGAAGAGCAGGGCTCTCAGTGAATGAATGAAAAATGATAGTGCTAGTATGTTTAGCTGGTATAATGTTTACCATGTGTATCATCTGAGTTTAGCATATTAGCATGCAAACAAAAACGAAAAATCTAAGGTGCATCTGAGGTTGACTTCTATTCCCTACAGATATGTGTGGTGGAGTCCTGACTGGCCTGTCAGGTGTAATCTCCAGTCCAGGCTACCCTCAGGAGTACAGCAACAATGCCGACTGCTCTTGGGCCATCCACGTGTCCAACACCAGTGTGGTCACCTTGGTCTTCTTGGACTTCCAGCTGGAAAACAACGAGGGATGTAATTTTGATTTTGTCGCCCTGTTTGATGGCCCGACAGTCACCCACCGTCACCTGGGCAAATACTGCGGGGCAGATAAACCCCCAAACATAGTCACCACCTCCAACCAGCTTCTGGTAGTCTTCAAGTCTGACTTCAACATTGGTGGACGTGGATTTAAGGCCTATTATTACTCAGGTAGGTGGTGTGATTAGTTGTATTCCTAAACTACACTCTTCACACCAGTATGCAACATAAAGCGCTTTCAGTATTTGACCCCTTTGACTTTCTGTGTTTTTGATGTAGCTGCAGGAATTACAAATGGAAAAACCGGACTTTAACACATACTATTCACGTTATTACTCCAACAAAGAGAAACTTTTATTTGCAAAAATCCTATTCACTCACCTATCAAGAACAGAAAACCTGCCATGAAATCCCAGATGTATTTCATAGTGAAGAGCTATACATCTACAGATGGACATAACAATAGGAAACAATATGATCTATTATCAGACTGATGTAAGTGCTGAGAAGAAAAAAAACCACACTGTATCACACTGAAATTATCAAACAGGGCACATGAAAGACCTAGAACATGGCACAAAAGATCCTGTCATCTGATGAAATGAAAAACACCTTGCTACAGTGTAAAGCTCTATCTCTGGGTAGAGCAGAGCTCGTCACTTGTCTCATACCATCCTGCAGATGAGAAAAAACTTGATTTTCAAAAGTCCTTGAGTGGTCTAGCCGAAGCCCAGACTTGAATCAAATTGAAAAACTGCAGACTTTCCCACAGCTGATCACAGGATGTCCTCATTTGACCTTGTCGAGCATAAACTGACTAGCAAGAGGATGAAAATCCTACAACACATTTGTAAAAGGATGCTGACAGAAGTAATTTGTTCACATTGCATTTTATGTTGATTCATAACAAAACCTTCAATGTGTTCTTCAAGAGTTATATGATTCATACCACTGTCTGTGTCTGTGCGTTCACTATGAAGCTACAGTCAGCAGCTGATTAGCTTAGCACAGCTTAAAGACTGGATACAGGGAGCAGCTAGCCTGGCTCTGTCCAAGGGTGACAACATCCATCTATAGCTCCACTAAAGCTCACTACAATGTTGTACTGTTTCTTTGTTGAAACTGAAGTGTTCTTCGGCCCAATGCAGTGACCAGGTTAACGGTTCCCATTTTAAGCTAAACTAACTGGTGACTGTAGCTTTATACATATTATACATAAATGAGATAGGCATCGTTCCTCTTAATTCTTAGCAAGAGAGCAAATAAGATCTTTTCAAAAAAGTGGGTACTTTTCCTCTTCACTGTGAATGAGTTCTCCAGTGTCATTACACTGTGGCAAACTAATATCATAATTAAAGTTGACTAATTTATCTAATCAACTGTACTTAAACAGGTGAATGCCAGCAGGTCCTGACAGATGTAAGTGGCAATTTTAGCAGCCCCCATTTCCCAAACATCTACCCAAACAACATTAACTGCCACTGGAGCATCACTCTGGCAGCTGGGTACCGCATGAAACTCTTCTTCCCCGTCATGGACTTGGAAGACCGCAACAGTTTGTCAGATAAGTGTGACTACGACTTCATTGCAGTTTACGATGGGGACAGTGAGACAGACGCCCTGCTGGGACGCTGGTGTGGCAGGGAGCAGCCTCCCTCTCTCGTCTCCAAGGGCAACAAGTTACTGGTGGTGCTCAGCACAGACAGAAATGAAGCTCATAAGGGATTCACTGCTTCTTATCTGGGAGGTAATTGTTCCCTACATTGGTATCTGATTCATTTTCAGAGTGGGAAACTTCACATGTATAGCCTATAGGGGTGCTAATTCTACTTATTATGCGGGGGCTGTAAGTTTAAGTGACGCACACCCTACAGTTAACAATACTCAGTCTAAATGTCAGCTAAATGTACTCTTGTCTAAATGCCTAAAAGGCTAACAGCTTCTCTGTATTCTGCTCTTCAACAAAAATGTGTTAAATGTCTTTTTTCCAAGTGGTACCTGTAAACGTTAGCTGCACGAGATCAGAGTTCACCATTTTGATACCCCAGCAGTCCTTACCTCAGCTGGACCGTGAGAGCATCTACCTGGGGAACCCAACCTGTGGCGCTCAGCTGACAGCCACTTCATACAAGATACTTGCTCAGTTTGTCAACTGTGGTACTGCTAGCCAGGTGATTAGCCCTACTCTCATATCACTTACTGGTACACCATAACAGTCAATGGGTTACTATACTTTAGATGCTATAGACATTGATTTGACACAGCAATTGTCATTTGCTTCTATTAATACTGCTGCTGATGATCCTTTCCAGAAATATCGGAACATCACCTTGCTGGTAAACAAACTCTACATTGATTTCTCTGATGGGAAGCAGCAGAACGTGCAAGAATATAAGGTGCAGTGCGATGCCCTGCGGAAAATAGCATCAGTGTCCATCATTTCAGCAGAGGAGCGTCGTCTGGAGGAGCAGGCCCAACAAACTGACAATGACCGAAGCGGCGATGTCGAGACTGTACATACTGAGCCTCATGACCTGAGCGACATTGTTTTCATCAGCATCTGTGTTCTAGCCGTTATTCTCATGGTGATAGCTATTGTTTGGCTGGTGCTGCTTTAGTCAAATATACACACACGTATATTCTGATCCAACAAAGAAAGGACTCTAATGCTTAAGTTTTCATATTTTGTATAAAAGAGTTCACAGTATTAAAACAGAGCTCCGATCAACAACAAAGAAAAGCTTCATGACTCCACTAATGGCATTTTCATCACCACCAACAATAAATTCCATACTTTTAACTGTGATTTACAAGCATTTATAAAGCAGTGTAAGGTTGCTGATGTGCCACAAAATGTAAGTGTTTTATATCTTCTTTACAGAAAATCAAGAAAATAAAAGTTTTTTTAAAAAAAGTTTAAAAAACACAATGTGTATGCATGAAAAAAGACTAACAAATTTCAAGTAAAACAACCAGAAGTCTTCAGCATGCAGCATGCAGTCAGAGACTCAGCCTAATTCATCGTCAAAAGTTATTTCTTGTATTTAGAAACCAGCTGGTTGACTGATATTGTGTTGTCCTTCACTTGAGCTCTGATCTCAGGGTTGTGTTTGAAGGCAAACACCAGCGCTCTAACAGTACGTCTGTATGAGCTGCTAACCAGCCGGGAGCTCTGGTGAAACACTTCTCTTTCAATGTTGTCTATTAGACCAGAATCCTCCTGTGGGTCAGATAATCAAAAAAAAAAAAAAGAAGATAAGCAAACAGATATATATAAAAAAAAAAAGACGTCAACCAGCACACCGTCATTTTTTTGGTAAGGACCACCACGGGGAGAAAAGCAAGTTTTTACATTTTTCTTTTACAGCTGTGAAACGTATATACATTAAATTAAAGCATTAAAAAAACAGAGCTGTGTGCTGCAGGGATCATATATGCTGAATATAAAGTAGTCCTGACTGATTTGGTTAAGATCTTTAAACATGTACATCGCATGACATGTTTTCTGATAAGGGATGAAACATTTAACTGCAAGAAGCTACAATTTGTGGGAGCTTGACGTGATTTTATCTGATGCCAGAGAAAAATAAAGACATGGTTTTTATACATTCATACAATTCATCTTTATCCATCAATTTATGTTCCCAAGATATTACTTTTTTCCCTTACATCGGACTTACAGGAGACACTCTCTCACCTTGACCTCCAGAGCTTCAGACATGAGTCGTCTCGCGTTGGTCCTGAGTCCTTCAGACTGTTTGTCGGAGCGCACTTCAATAGCCGGCTTATTGGAATTCTCCTCAATGAACGTCCTCCAGTCAGTGTAAACCTTTGCTGCCATTGAACTCACCTCTGGGTCCAGGTGCTTTCGCATTTTGTTTACAGTGTGACCTTAGAGGAAGAGGTTTTCATAATGTGTTGACCTAATTTGTGTAATTTGAATTTGACAAAGAGCCTGGTATGTATGCGGTAAGCACAATTTTGACAGCTGTTTGTTCATTTTTGTTCTACTGCTGCTGTAACAATGAAGTGAAGGTCAACTCGGGACTTGCAGAATATTCAACCTATGACCTGTTTTTTTTATTAGCTTAAATGGACTTAGTTGTTCTACAGTCTGCGGCACATCCTGAGCAGAAAGATAATAAAATGCAAATGCTTTCCACGCCATGAGGGCATTGTGTGAGTAGTTTACACAAAGATCTGCAGCAAGCATGTTGTAAAATAACATTTCAGCATGAGGTTTTTCCTCAGTCTACCTATTTTTGTGGACTTGAGCACCTCTCTGGATGGGATCTTCTTGCTCAGCTCTGTGAGGGCAGTCAGCAGGTTGTCCTTGTTCTGATCTGGAAGCTCCAACATCGACTTGTAGCGCATGATATCCTCAATCACAACCACCCTCTGTAAAAATAACACACACACACACACAAGGGCAGTGAATGGTTGAGTACATCTGTCACACTGGATCATTGACTTTGGCTCATGGTTCACATGTAGGACTGTTAGCTCACCCGTAAAGATTCAATTGTAGTTTGTTTGTAAACCTTTTCGTTGCTCTTGGATTTTGTAGGTGTCCCTCCTTTGGGAAGCTTCACTACAAACTTGTCCATCTTCAAACACAAAGCAGCAAGCTACCGAGTTGTGATTAAACAATTCACTTTTGTTCATTAAGCGAGAATTAGTCGCTGATAAATAAGTCAGAATTGAGGGTCCAACGACAACTAGTGCTAACTGCAATTAGCCTTTAGCTACCAATTAGCCTATAGCTACCAATTAGCCTTTAGCTACCAAGATAGCGTCACCTAGCTAACTCTAACCTCCGTTTGAAATTCAGTATATTAAACTCATCACTGGCTTGGTTCAACTCATTCACCCCTAATCCGTTCATGAATGGTTGTCTTTATAAATGCAGCTGTGTTAAATCTGTTTGGCAAAGCTAGCTGGACTAGCACGGTAGCAACTAATGACGCCTTCAGGTGCTGTCAGAAATAATACAAAAAATGTGGACCCGACCCAAAAGGAGATACTACAGTCAGTGGGAGATACAGTTGAAACCAGAAGTTTACATACACTGTATAAAAAGACACATAACCTTTTTTTTTTCTCACTCTGTTACACCAGTTCTGTCGGGAGGAATGGGATAAAATTCCAGCAAACTATTGTGAGAAGCTTGTGGAAGGGTACCCAAAATGTTTGACCCAAGTCATACAGTTTAAAGGCAATGCTGCCAAATACTAAGGGAATGTATGTAAACTTCTGACTTTGGAGAAAGTAATAATACATTCTCTAATAAATTCTCTCTTTCATTATTCTGGCATTTAGCAAATAGAAATAATGTTGGTAATCCTAACTGACCTAAAACGTTTAGTCTGATTTAATGTCAGGCAGTGAGAAAAAAAAAGGTTATGTGTCTTTTTATACAGTGTATGTAAACTTCTGGTTTCAACTGTACACATGGGCACACACGGTACAAAATTCAATAATTAAACAATCATATAGATAAATACAGTAAAATGAATAGATAATAATAATCTGCCAAATGAATGAATGCCCAATTATTATGATGCATTGCCATTATTCTCATTCTCAAAATGAAACACATGATTTATTTGAGGTATTTTTATATGCTTTTGTTCAGTCTTATCTCCAATTTTTTCCTTAAATACTGTCTTCAATTTCAACATGTGACAATATCTCATCTCGAATCCTTATCCATCTGCCAGACAGATGCTTTGGCCTCTTTGCAGGCTCTACAACTGCTATTGAATTTAGCTGAATATCTCCTGTTTACTCCAGTGCAGTTCTTAATGAGTGAAATCCTATTTTATATCTGTATTTAAGAGACGAACGGAGAGCAAAACTAGTGTTCTTCAGGTTTTTGCTTTGATTATGGAATAAAATAATATACAAGCAATATACTCGTGCAACTATACACAAAGCTAAGGAAAAAAGACACAGAACGAAAAATATAATGAGAATTAAACAACCATATAGACTAATATCAAACACAATGTAACACAAATAAGGTTGTATGCTAAGATGAAATAAAGGAGTTGCCCTAAAAGTGTACATAACTTAATTGCATAGGGGTCTAGCCTGCTCAAAGTCATGGCAACGAGAAACTTTCGTTCAAACGATCAAAAATAAGTTATTTTCTCACGGTTTGTTGTTTGATTATCTAGGAAATTTAGAAGTTTGCGAGGAGCATTTAAACGCAACAAAACATTCAGGAACTGTCTCGCGTGAAGAGTCGAATTCCCGCGATATTACAAGCCGATTAAGGAGGAGGAAGAACAGCGTGTTTGTTTGTTTAGGTTTTCGCAGGCAAAATGGGGACTCTTCACTGCTTTGTTTGTGTCTCGGGACTGTTCGCCCTGCTCGTGTGCACTTCGGCGTCCTCAGACGTTTTCGACAGCGTCCTGGGAAACACGGCATCCTGTCACAAGTCATGCGAAATGACATACAGTTTGCACACGTACCCGCGGGTGAGTGCTCATCTCGATGAGGAAAGTAATGTCTGCTAGCGTCAGCGAAGCTACAGCGGGCCTGTTTAGCGTGACTTCACTTTGTTACGACGCGTTGTGTTTAAATTGACATCGTGTGTGGAGGAGAGTGAACTATTTGGCGTTACGTAAAAGTTGAAAGTGCGTCATGTTCCCACACACACACACGCGCGCACGGTTGTTTCTCGATGCATTCAACTGGTTTGTTTTGCAGGAGGAGGAACTCTATGCCTGTCAGAGAGGCTGCCGTCTGTTCTCCATTTGTCAGTTTGTTCGTGACAGCGAAGACCTGAATCAGACCAAATCCGAGTGTGAATCAAGTAAGTCATTCCCTGAACCTTTGACCTGTTAAATAGCTTTTAATCACCTACATTAAATCTGTCATGCATGCATATGATCAGCTCCATGGTTAAACTCCCAGCTCCATAATAAGTGCATCCAAACGCACCTCTCTTGTCTGTTGTCTTTAATCCTATTTTACCATCTGTTACCTCCCCACTACCATAAAACTTCCCACAGCCTGTCGTGAAGCCTACACCCAGTCTGATGAGCAGTATGCATGTAACCTGGGCTGTCAGAATCAGCTTCCCTTTGCTGAGCAACGGCACGAGCAGGTACAAGTATGTAACAATCACTCAGTGGTCTGTATGCAAAATAAAAAAATCTCAGCTAAGGACGGTGTGCTCAGCGTTGTTTGTTTTTCTTCAGCTGGAGGCCATGATGCCCAGGATCCACCTGCTGTACCCCCTGACTCTGGTCAGAGGGCTTTGGGAGGATGTCATGAGTCAGGCTCACAGCTTCATCACCTCCACGTGGACGTTCTACCTCCAGGCTGACGATGGCAAAGTTGTCATTTTCCAGGTATGGTCTGATCTATTCTAACATTCTTTATGCGGACGTCGCTGTTGCTGTGCAGATGTAAAGAAGAACACTGTTAAACACCCCCCCCCCACCCGGTTCTGCCTTCTGTTTAACAGACTGAGCCACAAGTGCAGATTTTCTCCCAGTTTGAAGTGGAAAATGACGTTAAAGATGAGCCACAGAGGAGCTGTAAGCCTGACACTCACTTCTAAAAGTCCATATAAAAGATGTGATATTCTCTCTCTGCTTTTATTGTTTTCAAGAAATCTTACCAAAAAAAAAGCCAACAACAAATGTATCCCCACAAATATTTAAAATATGGTTAATCAGCCTCACCTGAAAGACATTCAGAATGTCTTGTAGTTTACGTGACAAATGACATGAATGAAATAGTAAGTAAATGGTGAAAAAGGGCTTGAGAGTTTAAACCCTGGCTTCTGTCTCACCTGTGTACAACTCACTAATAACATGAAGTGGGTGTGAAAATCAGATTGTGGATTTCACAAAGCACTGAAAGACAAGCAAACACATCGTTGGCCTTTCCATGAAATGTGTCGACGATAAGAAAAATACAGAATAATGCCAGCGTTATCCTTCAAAATCTACATTCTAGGCTGTTTTTAATACATTCTACACTTGTACATACACAGTGGAAATACACATACTAGTGGTGTGTGCATGTTAAGTGATTTTTGTGTCTAATTTTCAAGTTCCCGGGTTGAGCAGGCCAATTTACAAAGAATACCATCGCACTTTAATCCAGGAGAGGGACAGAGATATGACTGGGGACCGCAGCTACGATGATGAATACAACCTCTTTAGCTGTCTTTCAAGGTTGGTTAGCTCACATTTATCTACATTGTCAAGGAGATTAAATTGTTTAACTTGCTCAGCAGAGTATGACATTAACAACATGAAGGATCGAATCCCAATGGAGCCACGTAGGCTTAATATTTGTTCTTCTCTCCGCAGGAACCCGTGGCTACCAGGGTGGATCCTAACCACAACACTCATCCTGTCTGTGCTGGTCCTGATCTGGATCTGCTGTGCCACCGTCGCAACTGCCGTAGACCAGTATGTACCTGCTGAGGTATGTTTTTATTCATTTATTTATCTCAAGACAGATTCCTGGCACTTAGAAGCTCAGTCTACACATTTAAATATTTGTTACGTGTGATTTCAGGGTGCTGCATTTTTTTAATGGGTAATTGCTTGTACAGTATGTGACCCCAAGAAGTTGAAAGACTAGTTCAAAGTTTTGGGATTCACTCTCTTACTTGGAGTTGGATGAGAACATATTTGTGTAAGGCTGGAGACCGTGGGGAAGCAGCTAGCTTGGCTCTGTCCACAGGTGACAAAATCCATCTGCTAGCACCTCTGAAGCTCAATAAACACTTGTTTGTTTAATCTGTACAATCTGTCACTGCTGATTGCCTAGCAACTGTCTGCAAGGCTAACCGGCTGCTGAATGAAGCTTCATATTTACTGTACAAATGTGAATGTAGCATTTATCTTCTCATCCAACTTAGTAGCAAAGAGGCGTATTTCCCAAAATGTCAAATTTTTCTTTTAAGTATCCCACACTTGAAGGTGCTGAAGCTAAAGGCGTCAACTATAAAGCCATAATGTGAAACAGACTGTTGGAAATGCAGAGCATACTGCTTTTTGTCCTTTCAACATTTAACAGCCAAAACAATTGTTGTTGTTTTTCCCCTTTCAGAAATTGAGCATTTACGGTGACAGCGAGTACATAAAGGAACAGAAACTGACTCCGTATCCGTCGTCCTCTCTGCTGATCATCACCTCCAAAGGGCCAGAGGAAGAGGCCGGGCCACTCCCTTCTAAAGTGAACCTGGGCCAGTCCGACATCTAGAAGCCAAAGCTGTAGCAAAGAAGGAGAATGCTCCTTTATGCATACTGTTTAGTTTATTTTTAGCCCCTGGCACAAGACCTGTGCTTCTTGTGGTCTAAACAAGAGTAAATACTTTCAGAACATTTTGTATTACCGACATAATGTCTCGTCTCCCTTTGAAGCTTTTAAGATTGGAGTGATGAAAAAGGCTTTTTTTTCTGTATATTGGTATGATTGAGGCATTACAGCGTAGTGATGGCAAGTGAAATGGGTTTGGAGATTTTTCTTAATATTGATGTGTGCATTAACTGGAGATTGGTGTGCTTCTTTTATTGAATATTGTTCAAATGAACTATTTGTGACTTGAAGTGATACAGGTTTCACCCAAATCCCTCAACTTTTGGTAAAATAGATTGTGCTAATATTGCAGACTCTCCCCGTTTATTCTCATGTTTTTACTGCAGTGATTTCCAGATATTAAATTTTACGATAAAATCAGTAGTGATGGTACTTACAGTAGGTCTTTCCCGCTTCACTGTCGTCTGTTCTTGTTATGTTGGATCAGAATTAAATACAATGGAGTGACGTGGGTGTGACTCTTTGAATTATTTTATTCAGTAGCTAACTTGGGGTATATCGTCAAATTTAAATGTAGTCATTTAGTGTTTGGTTTTTTTTTTTTTGTTCCTGTCAGCAGCAAATTGTTTATGCAGTACTGCAGAGAGTGGCACTATTTTCCTGTGTGATGACACTCCAGAGTCTGCACTGGGGTAGTGAGCCATTTGAAGGCTTGCAAATGCAGTGATACACCATCGCATGACTTGTTTACCACCATTTACTGGAGTTTGAGTCTGATGTTGGAATCTAAAAATCCCCAGCTACCTTGTTTGAGCATGATGTGCCCATTTTTCACTTTCCAGGCAGCCTACTCAGCCAATTTCCTAGCTGGTAATTGTTTTGGTGTGATAACCTCAGATCTGGAATTTGGTTAATGAAGTATGTGATCACTTAAATGATTGTGAGGACATTTCGGAAGCAGCAATTACACTGTAGACAAAATGTGTAATTCCTGGGTGAATTAACCTGCTAGTTGGGCTAAGGGCAAAAGCTAGACCCCCTATTAACCCCCTTTTCCTCCCACTCTGTACATAGTGTAATTTTTTTCTGTATTGAAATACTACCTAGCCTCCATGTTTGCTTTGTGGTAATTTGATTTAGAGGGGCATGGAAATGGTTTTGCACATCAAAGTCTGTTTACAGGTATTGGAGCACTACTGCACATGAGTTTAAAAAAAAAAAAGTACAAGGCCTTCTGTGGCTTTAAAGTGAGGAAGTTAATGTCTGGAAAAAAAACATCTTAAAACTGCTTGAGGCTAGAAGGCTGAGGCCACAGTAGAAAAAACTTGCAAAACACACCTAGAGAGTGTGTGAAATAAAGATATTTCTGGTTCTGCTGCATTACTTTTGCTGACTTATAAAAACTGTCCACCGTGTGTGACAATTTTCTAGGATTGCAATGCTAAATTGGTGCAGTACTACTTCAACAAAGTCATTTAGAAATTTGCAACACAGTGAACACAAACCTTGCACAGGAACCCTCTTGAAAACAGGGCCTCAATATTCCCTTTAGGTCCATATCTGTTGATGTGCTTCAGTGCTGAATGTTCTCAGTTAAATTAGCATAAAACCAGTGCACAAACTGTAAGCATGGAGCTCTTGGGGCTCCGAGACAGTTGTCTACTTCCAATTTGGTTTGACGAGCACACAAACCAGCTAACTTGTGTTTCTAAATAGCAAATGACAAGCATGGAAGTGGACACATACAAAAACACTAAACTTTATTTATAAAAATACATAAACAACAGCGCCTGTATCCACAGAAAAAGTGGTACCTGAAAACGGACTCATGTTGCTGTTCTGTCCGTTGAATGCATACGTCAGTAGCTGTTCAACAGGTCAAGGTCCTCTGCGGTCAGAGTCGGTGAGGATAAACGTTTTGTTGGAGGGTCCTGATGTGAACTGTCACACCTTTCTGCTTGACGCTGCCTTTTTTTGATATTGTGCCGGGAAGGCTTCTCTTGGTGATTTCTTGTGGAAGGAGTCTGTCTCTCTGGGGCGTGATTGGCTGCTGCAGGTCTGTAGAAGTGCAGTCTCTCTCTCTTGGCCTCTTCCTGGCTCTCACATACCACAGGTGCCGCATTCAGTGCTTCTCTGACAAACTTCTGCCTGCCAACTAAAGAACAAAAACCCTTTCATGAATATCTTATGTTGAGCCTGACTTCCAATAATAGGCGATTACAATGTGAACTGAATATGACGTGAACTTACAAAAGCGTAGTGCTGATGTTCTGGATTCGTCAATTTTCTTCTGTTTAGGCATTTGTGAGCTATTTGTTTCCCACTGGTGTATGACCTGAAAATGAGACAATACGTTTGTATATGTGATGTCAAACTGCGCTACATCTGCAACATTTAGCCTATGGTTTAATTTAAATTATTTACCTGCTCTGCCCAACCTTCTGTTTTACATGTCAAGTGATCAAAGGTGTCCAGTGGTTCCTCTGAATAAATGAGCCCCAGCAGGTTCCATATGGTCGTCTTCAGTCCTGTGCCAAGCTGTAGGTATAAATGACGTGTCAGGATCACAATAAGCCACAGCCACGTGCTGCACACAACCATTATTGTCATACCCTGAAACTGGTCCCGGATGCATCAAGTTTTTCAAGTTTGGGAAGACACGTGAGGTATCTGAGGGCCCTCTCTGATACTGGATTATCTGTAGAAGAAGTAGAATCATATGATGGATGTCAACTTCCTCATTCTCTAAATGTGGAAGTAGTGGTATTGGCACTGCCACTACAAGATAAAAGCAGATAGTATTTTGGTAACTAACAGGAAACATCAAGGAACTGCAGACAGTCCAGTCCCTTCTTCATCATCCGAATAGGTGCAGTCAATCTTTGTAGGCCGACATCTGACAGACTGTTGCCACCGATGAAAAGCTGAATCAGGCTGCTGAAGAAGAAAGGAGGAAGCATTGGTGACACTTTTCTGTAAATTCTCCACAACTTTGTATTTTGGGACTGTTACCTTGCTAATGAGCTGGACGTTAGATGCAGGAAAATCTCGTGATCGTCACCCAGTCTGCAGCCAAACAGATCCAGAGACTTCAAACTATGAAAAGTTTTTATTTCATCCATCCTCTCGTGCAAGAGTGGAAATCTGCAGGAATAAAAATGGATAAGAAATGTTGCTGCATCTGCCAAAAAAACTTGGAGGCTGGTGATATATTAGCACTATACCTTACCTATTTCTTAGACAAAGGGATCCAAGCACCATCCCCCCATATGCATCACTGAATAACTGCAGGGCTTTTGCAGAAATGTCTGCGTTTAAAAATATGCGATTCTCCTCGACTGCTGCGAAAAGTCTGTCTCCTATTTGTTCAGGGAAACCCACCAGGGAGTCCACATGGTGAATGTTGTCAGCTACGAATGACAGGGTGATGTCAAAGAGAGACTTTGTGGTGTATCTCAGACTTCCCTCTGCATTGTAGGTGAAAATGAAGTGCTCTTTTCTCAGCACAAACGGGTTTGTCCTTCTGCATGATGACACCGGCTTTGGCTGAGCCAGGACGATATCACTGACACGACGGAGGCTGCCCCTCTCTCGGACATAAATGGTGCTATTGTCCATACTGAAGTCACGCTTATTCTTTTTTCCTGGCAGGTTTAGTCAGCTAGCTGCCCGAGCACCTGAAGCATTACAAAACCTCAAGGTGGCTCGCTAGCTAGCTAATCTCTGGTCGTTGGCTGAACTAAAACCAAGACCAACAGAAGCCCTACGCCTTATGTCGGACCCTTTAACTATCTGTTTTCGTTTCCCGTCATATTCCGCATATTACACCATGTTATTTGGTACTTGCGTGTTTGTTTCTAACAGGTATTAAGAGTTCCTTGTTGCAGCCTGTAAAACAACTCAACACAGTTGAGGTCTTTTGCTTGTTAACTTCAAAATAAAAGTCCACTAGTAACAGAAACTCACTCCGATATTCCTAAATTAAAAATAAATGGCACCAATATCAATTGAATAAACGTATAAAAACGTGATGTGTAATATACAACGACACGGTCAATGAAATGTGAGATTTAAAAAAAGGTCAAACCCTTACTTTGAAAAAGTTGAGTAACAGGAAGAGGTCTTGTTTACATCGCTAGTATTTCCTGTTACACGGAAGGCTAATTCAGCCGAAAGAGCTGACATGATTTTTATCGGTTTTGGAAGATAATTTGGTATGTATGCAATGTTTAAAGAAAATTATGGCTTGAGTCTTATGATACAGTCGAGGTTCTTGCTATTTTCTGCTCGTCTTAAGGTCACGTGAGACATTTACATGCTAATCGGCTGTTGATGAGCTGTCAAGTGATGACTTGGCGGCTAACTGAAGCTAACTTTTCTATTTTGCTTGATTGATGCTAGTTTACAACATTTGAAACCAGCATGTGGGGAAGTAAAATGATCGGCATGTAAGCTAAAAAAAAAAAAAAGGCTGTGTTTCTTCTCTTCGCAGTCGTTAGCGGAACATTAACTTGACGACAAGTTTCTGAGAGTCGAAGCTCATAACTTGAGAGTGAATCCGTGTAAATGGCGTCGTCGACAAATGACCCGTTTCAGTTTAAGGGTGAGTGTCCTCCACAGTGAAATATAGAATCAGGATGCTTCACAGCGGACTGTAACGTTACTTTCTCTTGCTGCAACGTGATGCATCGATAGCAAGAATACACAACTCAGTTACATAAACCTTCAGAGCCTTTGATTCACATGTTCATTTATCCATTTCATGAAATTAGAATTTGAAGAAGCTGGCAATCTGTTGGAAGTCAACAAAGATGCAGTCACCATAAGCATTGAAGATGGAGACATCAAGCCTGAGAAGCAGAGAAAAGCTGCTGGTTTCACTCCTGATGGTGATGATGAGGACCCACTTGTCAGCGATGACAAAGCAGAGGTGTGGACAAGACTAATAACTGCTGTTAATTCATGTGTGGATTTTCGTATAATGTGAAATGTAGTTGCATCAAATATTAATTTCTATTCATTTTTTTCCCCATTGAAGCTTCTGTCTGGGCAAAAGAAAAACGTCCCCTTCTGGACATTTGAATATTATCAGAGATTCTTTGACATCGAGACCCATCACGTAATACATTTACAGCTTATTTGAATGACTTTTAACCACAGTTTGTCCTGAGTGCTTTGGATCAAATGCAGCTTTGATTAGCTCACATAATTTAATGGTTATTAACATTTCTTTTAGGTGAAGGAGAGAATCATTGGATCAGTGATGCCATGGCCCGGAAAGAACTTTATTCATGTCCACCTTCGGAGAAATCCTGATCTTTATGGTAAGCAAACAGTTCAACATTCATTTCCTAAATTTGAGATTGTCAGACAATTCTTGGTTCGGCAAATCTTTTTCCTTAGTGTGGCTTAATTTTTGTAATGAATGTTGTTTAGTGAAACTAAATGAGCACACAGACTGAAGTTCTAATGCTTGACGTTTGTGCTTTCAGGCCCTTTCTGGATTTGTACCACTCTTGTGTTCGCCATTGCCATCAGTGGAAACATATCCAACTTTCTGGTGCACTCTGGCAAACCAAACTATAAATATACGCCAGAGTTTCGAAAAGGTAAGTGCTGTTATTCTTTGGTGTATAGGGCTCAAATATTCAGGTTGAATGCAAGAGGAAAGTGTTTTTTTTTTCTGAATTTGCTGTGTTTTCCAGTGACCATAGCTGCAACAGCAATTTTCAGCTATGCTTGGTTCGTGCCGCTTTCCCTCTGGGGTTTCCTGTTATGGAGAAACAACAAGATCGTGAACTTGGTGTCATACTCTTTTATGGAAATCGTCTGCGTGTATGGATATTCCCTCGTCATTTACATTCCAGCAGTGGTGAGACCTGAATTTTTTATCTGGGAGTAACAGGTGTAACAGTTTATAACATTCACTGTTATCACTTTGATTCGAAATGATTACACTAATGTAGTAAATGATGCTTTTATGAGTAGAAGTTTCAGCTGTGATTAATTAAACTTTTTGTGGTCTAATGACTGCTTATGGCAGAAAGGTGGTGTGTGTGGGATTGACTCAGAATAAACTACAGTTGCCAAGTTCATGATAATGAAGGATCATGTCACCTCAGTGTGTCTCAGTGATGTTTTTAATAGTTTTTTGACAACAAGAAGCTCTATGGGACAGAGGAATAAGATATATTGTTGGATTTGGTCTTTTTCTATGATTTGTTGACAGTAAGAAAAATATGACCTGCCTTATCTTCAACAGTCAAGTGAATAAAATATCATATTTGGCACCATTTAATGCTATTGAGACCTGTTTTAAAGTGGCCTCTCAGCTCAGCTGCATATACTGTGCAACAAAACACAAAAACAATGCTGTACTTTTCCATGCAAGTTGACTCTTGGTAGTTGATGAATACGTTGTTTCCCTGTATTGTGAATTCATTTAGGGGACTGATTGTGTCTTGTAACAGTTCTCATAAAATGATAGACACGTTTCCCACGTCAGGTTCTGTGGATTCTTCCTTATGAATGGCTGAAGTGGTGCTCCATCGTGGTGGCACTCTGCCTCTCCGGCTCGGTCCTGGTGACGACTTTCTGGCCTGCGGTCAGGGATGACCACCCCAAAGTCATGATAACAGTCATGTCGGCCATTGTAGCGCTCAACATTCTGCTTGCTGTCTGTTGCGAGGTAATTTTGCTCTTTATAATTATGATGCAGCTTTTACATAACTGTTTGGATTCATTACAAATGCGAGAGACCTGGAAAATAAATCTGCTTGGGGAAATACGATACAACATTCATTGACTTGCTTTGGCAAACTGCATCTTCACTAATCCAACCGATTCAAGCTGCCCGTCCATCGTGGTGTAGATAACAATAATGACTGACTCTATATCGTTTGTCCTCAATGATCTCAGTAGCATGGCCAAGCCTTGACCCAACTTGTCTATGTCAATCACATACATACAGTACGCTACACTATATGGACATTTTTGTGTTTCTCTCCTAGTTTGTTTCTGGGACTTGACTGATAGTGTCAAGTTAAGTCCCTCCGGGTAGACTGGCATCATTGGAAACTGTGACCGCATTTGCTAACTGGTGTGAGAACGGGCTGTTAGTGCTCTTCTTAATGTGAATACAGTCAGGTCCACGGAGGTATCATGTGTCTGGTCACATTCGTGTAATTAGTCTACAAAGTAAGCCTGTGTCTGAAGGCTGAGCAAGATGAATGGCTTGCAGGAATGCTGTATTCTCTCCAGTAACACTGAACATTTGCTGCACACTTAGACACAGACGCGCCGGCTTTTGATCTTGATCGATTAGTAGTTTCTCTCAGTACTATAACTGCTTCTTTGCTGGGTTGTTTTACCCTCTTTTCCTTATTTGTTTTTGTTTTTTCTAGGCCTATTTCTTCAGCACACCAGAACCAATGCGACCGAGCGCTAAGTCTGCTGCAACACAGGCGGTCAAGGCTCCGTCTTCGACATGAAAGCCTTTTGTAGGTCAAGGTAAACAATAGTGACACAGAAGCTTTTTGAAATATGATCCAATTTTACAAATACACTAATAACCTGATACATGTAGGTAATATTCTTAAACTTTGTACTTTCCCAGGGCCCTTTTTATATTTACATTCGATTGTATTGAGAATCATGACCTCCTACATTGTTGGCCTACTTTAGTGGCTTTGGCTCAAGCGTGCGTGTGTTTTTTTTGACCTGCTACAGCACATCATCTGACACCGGACTTCCTCTACATGATTTCTCCTTCCCAAAGCAAGTGTTATTCTTCTATAAATTGCAGGTTCTCCTGTTGCCTTATTAGAGAGAATCAGGTTGCTGTGGTGATGAAGTCATGGGTCGTCTGGATTTCACCTGCTCTCAGACATTCGGGCTGAAGACCTTAAAACCCAGTGTGTGTATGCTTGGTTCAACCAAGTGACCTCTGAAAATGAACACTGGTACGAAGTATGTTATTTCTAATGGGATGGGTTCTAAAAAGTTAAATGGGGTATGATGTTACAAAGCACAGAAGATCCCTTTTAGTATGGTAGTTTTCCGCTCTATAGTTCTTCTGTTGTAATATTCAGATAACCAGTCTATGCAGTAATGTTGGTTGCATCAAAGGTATTTGTATATGCATTTTTCATATTCCATTAATGGGAACTGGCTGGTATACTTTGTGTAAAGGAATTTCTGTATAAATCGCACAACAATTATAGGTGTTGGTAATATATTCAAGGGTTGAACTTCATAGGTACAAATGGAGTTACTGTGTTTCCATCCAACTGATATGACTTTAAGTGCCCTGAACTAACACCAAAGACCTATTTTAAATGTCCAAGAGATTTCCAACTTGTATATCTATTTTTTTTCTATTAATTTGTCTTATTGTCACTAACTGCATTTGATAATATGTATGAAATGTATTATGTCCATTCTCATTGAGTGTTTTATGGGGGGGGGGATAAGACATGGTCTTTGTGGGACCCACCAATATTAATATCATCATTGTTATGACAATGATTCATTTACAGTCAGTGTGGTTGTCAGTCAATCTGTTGTCAAGCACAAATTAAACTCTGTGAACAGATTCTTTGCACAATGCTTTTACCTACATTAAAGACATACTTTTTTGCAAATACGTGTATTTGCTTTTCTTGGCATAAGTTCCTGAAATCAGACTGACATGCAATGTGTTCATTACATAGACTGTATATAAGAAGTGGACGTTGGCTTCACTTTTCAGACCCAGAAGTTACATCCACTTCTTTTATACAGTCTTTGATTAATTAGAAAACTGTAGAGGTGCTAGATGACCGATTTTATTGCCTTTTTAACAGAGCCACTGAAATTCAACTCATTTTTTAAAAAAACAATCTAAAGTATTTGAACACTAAATCTTCCTTCTGCAGGGTTTGCTGATTTAGTAAGCATCTGGATTCAGATAAATTAGTGTGTCTGCCTAAAAAGTCCTCAGTGTATCATATAAATACTTACAATGCCAGGGAGATTTTTTTGTTCAGGTTTTTGTTGCAGTAAGCTTGAAGTTTAAGGTAGGACAACCTTGAATCACCCCACACGTGTGGGTAACGTGACCCTTCTCTGTCAGGCCCTGACAGCATTAAAGGCTGCCAGTGCATTTCAACAGTTGGACATTTTAAATATTTAAGGTAGAGGTCGTAACTAATAGGTATAACTTTAACATTTCAAAGAGAGCGTCTAACTTTAAAAGTGGGCATTTGGCCGCTACTACTGTTTTTCCAACTCATCCATCTAAACTGTCGTGTGGTTGAGCAAACTGATAGAATCTAGTGTGTCACTGTTTGGATGCACCGATCACCTGCAGTGGAAAATGTTACTTATCTATGTAAAGCCTCTTTCTACCAGCACAGTGTGTGGTCAGCACCTAACATGCAGGCTACCTCTGGCCAAGTCTGTTTAATATCCCCACTGATTAACAAGGGCAGAGTTTTTAGATTAATTAACAAAATAGAAAGAAAAAAAATTGTCACTTGAAACGGTGTCAATGGGATGGTGGCGCCCTAATTAATGGTCATTCTAGCCCCAGCTTTGAGTTACACAGGAGCTGCCTGTCAAACAGATAACCCTGTTAGAGGAATGTCACCTGCCTCAGTCTCAGGCATGAAAGTAGCTGCTCGTGCTTGTGAAGTGGATTTACCAACACAATGCCCAAGGACTATTCAAATAGCTTGTGAGTAATAACATTTTTTTTTTCTAGAAGAAAATGCCTTTTTAATGTATTTTGTTTTAACATTGTGATTTGGAAACCTCACTATAGGATGGCCAGCACAACTGGGAAAGGTGAAAAAGTGTCCAAATTTGAGACACTGAAACTTTTGGAGAAATGCAGAAAGGAAAGAGATGATGCCATGCACAGGGAAAGCAGCCTCAGAGAGAAACTCAGACAGTATGAGTCCAGGATGCGTTCAACTGAGGCTCTGAAACAGAAACTGAAGACCTTGACCATGGACAACAAGGAGCTGAGGAAACAAGTGAAGACTCTTCGTACTGAGATTGGACTGGAATGCAGCCCTAAGTTCAATGGAAAGACCACAAAGGACATAATCAATGACTTGCACGAAAAGGACCGTGAATGCAGTTCCCTGGTGGAGAAGGCTGGAAAACTGAGTCTGACCATTGATGATCTGACATCAGAGTTGGCAAATACGGTCACCTCTAAAACACTTTTGGAGGATCAAGTGCAGTCACTGCAGCAAAATCTCAAGGACATGACAAATAATCAACGGCGCCTGCTGAAGTTGTGGGAAGACAAGAAGGGCCAGAGGGAGCAGCTCGCCCTCCCTGCAATCACCCAGAAACCTGGACAGAAACCAGTCATCCACAAAGCAGTTCAAACAGAGATGTCCATCTGTTCATCTCAAAAGCTCCCCGTCAATGCCTTTGAGACTAAGCCTTTCTCTCGTGATCATGACAAAAAGACTATTTTGGATAAACACAGTTTCCCAAATTATGGAAATGGCTTTCACAATGACAAGAAAGCTTTCATGCATGATGAAACTAAAGGAATTCAGAACTGACTTGACTCATTGACTAATGGCGACTAAGAGCAATTCTTTATTGGACCACAGTTTAATGTACCTGTAAATAACAAACAAATTAGTAAAGAGATACAATTTAAACAATGAAAAGCTGATTCATGGCTTGTCTTGGTGTATTGTGTAATATAATTGTTAATGTTTTTAGTTTTAGTATTTGTGTTATACATTTGTAACTTTATATATCTGTTTAAATCAACATTTCACACACAGAGCATTTACTTTCTATTGTTTGTGAGCTCACTCCGTTTAACAAAGCTTGCATTGGCCGGAAAGTCCGAATTTATGTATCTGTTTATGTTGAACAAGCTCCTTAAAGTTAATTCATGTGGCGGTGATACTGGCAGCAGGCAGGAATACGGACAGCTTTAGTCGGGGTCCTTCAGAGGTCCTTTGAATGCATGTGGCGCGATATGGGAAACTGATGGAAAAATAGTTTGACAGCGGGAGAGCCTAAGTGATTATTATCGCCGTGTGGCTCTCCATCTATCCAAACAACATGATTTCTTCAGAGAAAAGTTGTTGGTTCGTCCGCAAGGTGAGTCTTTAAACTCATTTCTTCATTGATGAAAGAGAAAATGTTTCGCGTGTGCTAGCGTGCTAACTTCAAGTAGCTTGCCTGTTTATGCTAGCTTACTAGCTAAAACTTCAGCTTTAACTAAGTGACAGAAAAACACAAAAACAAGCCACACAAGGAAAGAAAGTGGCTAAGTTGAATAAGCTTGGCGCAAAATATGAGCATGGAGCAAGTAACGTCAATGTTAAAAAACAAAAACAAAAACGAAAGAGGTTTATCAAGAGCTATGCTGTTTTTTAGAGACAAAATAAAGTCATACAATAAGAAGATACATCAGGATAGAGTTGGTTAGTTTTTCTGCTAAACCTCGATATCATATCATATCACCTCGAGATTTAAAGAAAAAAAAAACAAAGCAGAAAAGGTGCGTCGTCTATCAGTCCACAATTACTAAGGTCCAGCAAGTGAATAAATAATTAATCTCTGAAGAAGATGTTGAAGTACATCTTCACCATGAATGTACAAGCAGATCTGGACGTATGTGAACACTGAAAAAAGTATAATGAATAAGTATCATAAGTAGCAGAGCAATAATGCTGTAAATAATTATTTTCTTTTTTGTTTTGCTAAAAGAGATTTTGTTGAACTTAAATTCCCAATGTAATGTAACAGGAATCACTAGTTAAATATTACATCAAATCTGGATCTTTTTTTTTTTTAAATCTTTGAGCAACAGGGTATTTTAATTCAAATATCATGATATTAATACCATAGAACAGAGGAGTAAAAATGACCTTTAACAGCAAAGTGGAATATTTTGTCAGTTTTAAATATCACGGTGGATGGTGTATTCATTATGTGTATAGTAATGACTCACTGCTCTGCTCAGGTCATCTGCTGGAGAGCTGTGGCCAGCATTGCTTGGGCTGTCCTGTTGTTGCCACCCATCACAGGAGTCTTTGCCCTCCTCAGCAGGTTCAGTCTCCTCCACCCCATCCAGACAATATCAGGTCAGTTACCATGTTTGTTGTGAGATTTGACTTAAAAGCAGGCTGAAGTAAAGTGAAGTTTACTGTAGACTGCTTTTTCCGTGCAGAATGCCTGTCCCTCTTAATGAGTGCAACAGCCATCTTCTCCTTAATCCTGCTGTGTGGAGTGATCCTCATGGTTGGGTTCCTGAACCTGGAGTATTATACAGGTGAGTGGCAGGACGATACAAAAAAAAAAGTGTTTCTTCAAGGTTGTTTTTGTTTAAACTTTGAATGAATCTGGATTCCTAAATGACAGACACCTCAAATTACTGGTTTAGTGGTCTTTCATTTTAGCAGAACAAAGACACATTGTATTAGCTCATCAGTTCAGGGTTTATCTACACAAGTCAAATCAGTTTGCTATATCAGGTGAATTAACCAGAACGGACAGCTAACTGGAAAAGGAAGTGAAGTATCTGCATATGAAATAATTTGCATAGGTCTAAATCATTTGACACTTTGTACTAGTGCATCAGTTTATTCAGTACAAATGGCTTTTGTGAGTTATGACAATTGATATTTAAAAACATAAAAGCAAGCACATGTTAGTTTGCGGTCGTAACTCTATTGTTTCTCTGTTTTTCTTCAGTCATACCAACTATTGCATGCTCAAAAATTGCCCTGTTGGGTCAGCTGCTCCACCCCCGTCAGTTTTTCAACTCCCTGGTCCACTGTATCATGGGAATAATCGTGGCTTGGTGTTGTGCCATCATCATCGGGGGCAGATATGAGACACTGGGCTACCCCTGCACACAGGGTGATGGGTAAGCAAAAACCCACACACAACTATCCCATTGAGCTTAACGTGCTTCAGCAGCAGTTTAATCGTCTGAATTTGAATTTCAGCTCCGACAGTTCCCCTGAGATGTGCCTGAATGAGTATCACCTCATCCTTCTGCTGGCTGGAGCCTTTGCTGGTTTATCTTACAGTCTGCTGGGTGTGATCTACAACATGAACTATGTCTCCTTCCACACTGTTCAGGTATGTGATATGAGTTCACTCATTTATCTGACTGATGATGATGCAAAGACTTAATATTTAAGATCTGTCTTTGCCTGAATGTTTTAGTCACAAATACAAAGACTGTGCCTTTTGTAGCCATTTATAATCGGCCTTCATTTACATTTACAACTCTGTTCAGATCTGATTTACATTTCTGCCAGTCAACATGTACAAATACAGGGTTCTTAAGCCCTGATATGGCCAACTACACAGTCTCACACAGAGGTTAGAACAACAAAATAACTAGCAGTATCCTTTATAAAAGGCAGTTTCTGGTTAGCATTGTGTTCACCCATTGTTATTCATTTTCCCCAGCAATACAAATACCTTCGCTTCAAGGGATCCATACATTTGGTGGTGACGTGCAGCGCCACTCAAGCACTTTACTCTGTCAGGAACTACATTGTTGTGTATTTCTTTTTGGGTAAGTGACCTCGGTTTATAGATGAAAGTTTAGAAACACGGAGCTTGGAATAAAAAGACAGTAGGCGCTCGTCTGTTTAGTGTTCAATTATTGCACCTGAGCTCTGTTTTTATTTTGCTGTTGTCCTTTTCCGCACTAAATTATTTGAAGTGACAGACAAGCGATTTCAATTTTGTGTTAACAGGATACGTTCCAAAAGCATGGATTTGTAAAACACTGAATCTTCACTTGAACAGGTCAGCAGGGACTCTTTTATTTACAGTAACAGTCATACTTTGTCTCCGCTGCTTCCAGGACAGCATTAAAACAAAGCAATGCAGTAATGTATTTGTGTGTGATCTCCACCTCCAGCTCTGTCCACCCTCTCGACAGCATAGCTGGACTGCTGGACCTCTCCCTGCTCTACCACCTGTGGATCAGTGCCAGCTTCCTCCTCTTCACATGGTACATCACACTGCTGCTCTTCAGGATCTTTGTCACTGAGGTATGACTATCAACAATGTACACGATCCCTAACTGTGCAAAACCAAAGGTCTCTCTGTGCTACTTCAGTTTCAACATTTTTTCTTTGGGTTTTCTTTCTGATCAGCATTTTTGACCACTCAGTGACCACTTGGCCAATTATCAAACTGCCAGCTGACTGTAGTGGCCACACTCGGCCCAGTTCTGATAATCAAATCAAATTGCCAGTTTGTAGCTGTGATTTGCTTACAAGTTGAGTGTTGTGTTTCTTCACTCTCCTGCTTTAATTATTTAGAGACACTAGGGGGCAATGTTGTAATTTTTTTTCACTGTTCAAGTTATCTGAGGAGGACCATAATATTCCAGTAGTCATGGTTAACATCCAAGGATTCATCTCAAGTGATAATCGAAAGTAACATTTGAGCTTGACTTGAATATGTTATCTGATATGCTGTTTTCTGCAGGTGTACAGTTTTCCAGTGCAATCATCTTTTACTGAGGATTCCCACCAGTGTCTTTCTAAAGTTCTGACTGACAAGCAGCCAATGATACTGAAGGTAGATGAAATGCATAATTTAACTCACGTTTCCTGTATTTTTTGTGCCTGTACTGATCATAAAATGTTGGTGTTTGTAGTTTCTAGCTCTGCAGGACTTGGCTCTGCTGTCTCAACACTCCCCATCACGACGCAGTGAGGTCTTCAGTCTGAGTCACCCAGGTCTGTTAAGTTGTCTGCACAGAAAAGAGGTCGTTGGTTGAACTGCGTCTGGTTTTTATCGTTTAAAAATAAATCTTGACACACTTCAAATATTCAGAGCGTACTTACAGTACCTTACAACAGAAGCTAAATGTATTCATATTTTCATTCTTGTTTTTCCCAGGCGGCCATCCTCATAACTGGAACGCCATCAGTAAGGAGTGTATGTCTCTTCTGACTGATCTGACACAGAGGCTTGTAGCCTATCACGACAGCGTAGCAACCAATGGCAGGGCCAAATCCCTGTCCAGTGGGAGTGAAAGGAAGACTTCATCTGAGACAACAGGTATGTTACTATAAGACATAATAAAAATTCATTCATCGTTTTATGGCCAATCCCCTTTACCCCATCTGTATCACTTTTTTTCTTTTCTTAAAAGTAACCTTGGGTACAGAAGATCTGATGAGCCCCCCGAGGCCCACTTTACTGATGAAGACCCCAGCTTCGGTCTTCGCACGCTCCATCGTTGGGACCCCACAGAGCCCTCTGACGGCACCCTTCACTCCAGACCTAGACAGCCCTTTTGCTTCTCCCGCCCTGCGGCGTCTTACTGCTCCTGTGGAACAATGCTCGCCGTGGTTCGGCACAGTTCAGAGCCCACACGTCATGAGGAGAGCCCCAAAACTCTGGTCCACCTCCACAGGTGAGAGAAGGGGAATGGAAGGTATCAGGTCACTCAGATCATACAGACACACACTTTAAGCTCCAATTTTAGCCAAATGGAGTTGACAGAAATGAATAGCAGCATTTGTTACTACAAGCCATTTTCACACAAAATGACCAAATAATGTATCTATACAAGGTGATGATGAACATGTCGCTTCCTTTAGATGATGGCAAAAGTTTTTTGGCCAGTAAGTTTCCAAGTTCACCTCATTTGATCTGTTCTTCATAGCTCTGAAACTAATGTAACTAAGTGTAAGTGTAATTTTCATGTTTTTATTTGTGTATTTTTTTTCCACCTTGAATGGCCAAACTAATGAACTAACTTCAGGTATTCCTAGAGGATTTGGGGTCATTGGGTCAGGGAATTGTTACATGAGCTTAGCAGTAGATAGACGAATGACATCTGTGAATCCATCTTTCTCGCCGATTCCCATTTGTGATTTAGCTTCTGTCTCTGTGCAGATTCACAGGTCAATGGCAGCCCCCAGCAATCCCCTTCCTCAGCTCCCAGTCCCAAGCAGGAAACCAAACCAAGTCTCCTGGCTCAGTTCCTCCAGAACAGAAAAGAGCAGGTACCTCAGACGTGTTAATAATACAAACTTACAGTTTAGCCATTATTATGTTTATGCAGCATTAAAAAATGGCTTTTCATACTTAACATTTATTAATAGTAGTCATAGAGAGGTGTCTGTCTCGTGTGGGTTTTTTTTTTTTTTTTACTTTCAAAAACCAAAAATCTGACTGTCATCTCTGCACCGTGCATTCTTTCACACAGTGAAATTAGCATCAAGTTTTTAACAAAGGCTAGTTGTAGCCTGGGTACTGATCTGTTTCACTGGTGATTACTTCTGGTTTATATCCTAGATTTGATGTTGCTGCGGGGATCCTAGCCAAGGGTTAAGTGTGAAGTGTGAAAAGCCATTATTCCTTCATTTGTGTCACATTTTCGTTTGTAGTTTTGAAAGCAAAACAACTTTACACTTGCCTGTCCCATTCAGGTTAAAAATTTCTTGGCAAAGCGGGTGCTGATAATGTATTTGTTTAACAAGGTAAGGATGTGTAGCATGCGCATGCTATCTTCTTTAGGGGCTCCCTGCATGCTCTCAACTCGCAGTAGTTGGTTTTACCAAATCTAACACCCTCCCCCTGCAGGCATCACTAATTTAGCTCCTGGTTTTGGGCTTAAGCGTGTTGACATTATTAATGTAGCTCTTTTCCATCCGTCTAGCTGTTACAATCAGTCTTACTAATTACTTAAAACGCTTGAATCAAGGAGTTGTGTAACACACTTCAGTCCTTGAGTGTTATTTGTACTAATCAAATGCTGAGAAATCCTGTCCTTGCGATCATATCAAAAGTATGACGTGCTGATAAGTTTCACAGCCAAATATTGTCCTTGCGTTGCACTATTTCATATTTGTAGAATCTAGTTTGGTTAGACTGCTTTGCTTTCTCCGGTTTATGTACCTTCCCTTGATCACCCATGCATGTTGTAGTGTAGTCTCACTAAAATGTGTCCACCCAACAACTCCCTACTACACGTGATCCTTTCTGTTCAGCAGAGAACTCGTACTAGTTAACATTGTCTCTAACAGCTCCCAGAAGCCTCCAGTCAAGCTCTGTTTGCAGACAGCCAGGCTCACATCTGGGCTTTAGAAGGTAGGTGGACTTTAATTTCATTTGATATGGATGAGACCTGTTGATACAACATCTACATCACTGTCCTCTAATGTTCTCCTCCAGGGCTGTCTTACCTTGTACAAGCCTCCTTCTCAGAAGACCAGTTTGGGGTTGTACAGACTACGTTACCCAGCATCCTCAGTTGCATGCTGGTCTTACAGGAGGTAAGCCGCCGTGGTTTACTGCAGCTACTCTGGCCTGAGGGGACATATTGGCGCGACAACAATGATTTAATGTGTGACTTGGCTTTGTGTAAGACTCTGTGGTTAAGTACAAGTCTTGCACTGAACTTTGTGCCTTGAAAACAAACAGAAAGCGTGCACGACTTTGTGCTCGCTAAGATTTGAAAAAGCTAAAAGCTCATCTAAATTGTGCAAAAACATCTTTCTTATATCTATATGGTGAATAGCCGTGTTTATCAAATTAAATCTCATGTTGTACTGGAATGAAATTTCATTGTTTGGTACAAGAACAAATTCAGACGGATGAGTCAGACAAGAATTTCTCTGTGTCTGTACAGCATTCAGTTGTTGTTGAAATTTGAGTTCTGAATTGTTTTTGCAGACAAGAAGTAGACAAACAGGAAATTGTACAGGCGTCTCACTTAAAGACAGACAAGCACACATGAGCGGGACATCATTCCACACACTGCAGCGTGGATGTAGGTAAAGCACCGTGACTGCACTGAGCGCTCACTGACGGCAGTCGTGTCCTGTCCTCCTTGTCTACAGGCAGTAGATCGCCACTTCAAGCTGCCTCACGCCTCCAGTAAGCCTGTCAGGTCAGCCAGCAGCATGGGAGACTGTACCCACAAAACACTGCGCTTTGCCCTCAGGGCCACTCTCAAGACTGCCATCTACAGGATAACGACTACTTTTGGAGAGCACTTAAAGTAAGTCCTTGTCTTTAAAATTGACTTTCTTCGACTAATAAAAACACATGCAGAGTATACACATTTTTCATGTTTGTTTTTTTTTTTTTTTTCATTCTCAGCGCTGTTAAGTTGACTGCAGAGCACCGGAAAAGATTGCAGCAGTTTCTGGAGTACAAGGAATAACACCTGACACTTGGCTCCCGTGCCTTCAGATTCTTATCAGCGTGATGGGTGTGTGCGTGAGTGTGTGTGTGTGTGTGTGTGTGTGTGTGCACATTAGCATAAGTGAGGCAACAAGTGAAAGCCCATGTGCCTCTTTTAATATTTATATCTGCACTGTGTCATGGCAGATTGTATTTGATAGGCTAGATCACATCTCCTACACGCATGAGGCGGGGGAAGGAAGCCCAGCCGATAAACTAAAGACTGTTTCCTCCTGCGTTTGGGAGATTTAAACTAGTTTACTGTATAGATGAGCAACTTATTCCAAAAGATATTTGTTTCATTTGTATTACGAGAAAATCCCATCAAGTAATCATATTTGATTTTTGTTCATTGGGATGAGTTGTAAAGGGCTATTTGTGCAAGTTTCACATTCCATCTGCTGTCTTCTTGAAGTAAAATTGATTTCAAAACATTTTGCATCAGATGTGATGAGGGAGAGAGACGATATGCACGATATGTCAGAGCTGTAAGCACGAAGCTGTGCTTTTCTGTTGCGAGATCTCAGTTTCACGGGTGTCCGAAGGTGTCCTGATGTGCGTTTCCATGGATCTGGTTTTGAGTTTACAGCTTTGCAGTAAATTCTGGTTCTCCAACTAGAAAATGCCCCATAATCGATTTACAAATCAGACACCTCTGTTTGTACATGTTAACTTTTCGGTTTTTTGTCGGTTTTGTCCATGTCGTTTATGTCAGATCATGGATGGATTGTTGGTGTGACTGGTTATAAGTCTGTGTGTAAATACTTTTTGTCACTGCCAACATGTATTGAGTTGAAACTCCCAGTCAATGACCTGTTGAATAAAAACACGAGTAACAATCACTTCTTCCGCTGAGTGGTGAATGAATTGAGTGCTTTTTTTTTACCAATAAGGAAGTGTGTCTGCTCAAACCCTCCATTAATACAATAAGCCTTTTCCACAACAGACATTGACTTGTCACTGTAGGAACAGCAAAAGTGCCATGAATGACTAACAGTTTTATTGAAGTAAACAGCTATGCTAATGACTTACACCTATCCTTTTCCCACTGTGACAAAATGGTTTAATAAGCCTGAAATAAGATGTTTTATATGCTTGAAATAAAACAATATCTTACAGACCAACTGTGTTGAGTTGAGTGAATTAGTCAATTTAAGGCCATTCAGGAAATGTTACTATAATCCATTGTTTGTAAAATCTTACAAAAGAAGTTTCAAGTCCTTAAGGCAATAGAGATGTTAACGTTATGGATATGCTGTAATTGTAAAGCTGTTGGATTAGAGCATGTTGGTTCTTTATCAAACACTAGATGTTCCTTTGTATCCACTTTTGATATGATAGAATATGACGCTGGCAGCCATAGAGTACTATAGAATACAAGCTTGACATTAAATGTAAGGACATGTTAAGGACTTTTAAGACTGCGGCACAGATTTTGACTATTATACTTTTAAAAATCTTTCTCATTTAAGTCCCCAAACTTTATGGAAGTGCAATAAGAAATCATTGGAGTGCCTCTTTGAAAAATAAATGCTGGCACAGAATATCTATCACTTTTGTCAAACTCTCCAAAGTTTACCTGAAGTCTCGACATAAACGACTGAACCTTTCATGTTGACTTGCGCCAAAAAAATAAATGAATCCATACAGTGAAAAAACACAAAGATTGAACGACACCATAAAATGACAAGATCAAGAGCACTGTTTTTTGTTTATTGCACAAATCGTACATATTTCCAACTGAACTGGTAGAACGCAAATATTAGGCAGTTGTGGAAAAGAAATTGTTCATCAAAAGCCTTATTACGGTATGTATACAAGATGCCAAAAATAGCCAGTGGGAAAATCTGGATATAACTGTTTCAAATGATGGATTAAGATCTAGAAAGGAAATACTGTTTTTGTTTTTTTTTGAACAAGAAAGAAACAAAACTTGAATACATGAAATGACAGCAGCTCTGCTCCTAACAGAGGGATGTCACTCATCAAAGGAAAAAATGAACAAAAATGATGCTTGAAGTCAACTTTTTTTTTTTCTCTGGATTTTAAAAGTACTTTGTCCTCATATAGAATATAAACCTCTGCATCGATACCAATCAAATATTTTGACATCTTTATTTTTTTTTTTTTAAGTCAAACAGCATTTGCTAAAGTTGATTTTTTTTTTTTTACAGTTTTAATATATATTTATATATGTACATATAAATTCAACTAACTAGAGTTCTCATAGAAAATGAGAAAAGCTGGACTTTATCGCTCTCACACAACAAATGACTGGCAAGCATATTGACCCTACCGCCCCCTCCCTGTCTTCCTCTATGAGCCAATGTTGATACAGCACAGACAGGAGTTTCCTCACAAGTGGTGTGCTGGCAGCAAACACGCAACCTGGTTCAAATGTTTGTCAGAAAAAAATGTTACTCAGCAATTGATTTGAGACTGTTCATCCACATCCACCACAGAGCGTTTTTAAAAAGGAACCACATGGGTGAGTGGAGTCCTTTAACGCTCCAATCTTGATTGGCACAGTGGCAGTCTTTCAATTGTGATTTGATCCAGGTCGGTTCTGGCTCTTTAAAACTACACTGTTACCCAACATCAGTCCTTGTATCCTATGCAGAACACCATCTACCTCTGCATTTTGTAGTTCACCGAGAGGCGTGAACAAAGATGGGCTGTCAAAGATGGGTGTCAGGATGGAGAGTGAGGGAGCAAGAAGAGGAAGGAAGATGGAAGGAAAGACTGGTGGAAGCAAAAGAAACCTCCTATTCCTTTGTCAGAAAAAACGCTTGAAGTGCAAAATATCCCACCCTCAAAAAACAAAAATCAAAAGAAATAAACTAAACTTCACTATGGGTTCCAATAAGAGTTACAAGACGACAGCTCTTTCCCCCCAAAATCACACTCTCAGTGCACATTTTGTCTGTGTCTCAAACTAAAGCATCCCTGATTCAAAGTGCACTCAGCAGTGGGGGGGCGCGATGGAAAGAGGAGGAGGGGGTTGCTGTGGGCAGCATGTAGGGTGATGCAGCATGTAGGGATTTTAGTAGTCCACCGTGAGAAAACGTGTGATGAATGCAACTAGCTGCACAAGCTGAGGGCCAGAAATCAAAGGGCGATGCAGTGAGGGGCACTGGGGTTTCCCTCTAAAAGTTCAAATCTTAAAAGGATGTCACATTTAGGGGATGGTTTGAGGGTACGATGCTACGCCCTCCCTCCTGAACCTTTCTTCATCAGCACAAGAGAGAAAGAGGTGTTTTACTAAGAGAGGGGGGGATTGTGTGCTGGTGATGTGTAGCTTCCTATGGGGTACCTAAAGAGGAGGCGCTTGTTGCCATACATGCACAGTACATTGTTCTGGCTCTCGTCAGAGCATATAGATCATGTATGGACAAGCAGGAGCCTCCACGTGGTTTATAGGGATGTAAGCACTCACTAAATCTCTTTGTACAATTCTCAAAAAAAAAAAAAATCTAGATTCTGGAAGTGTGTATAGTCTGTAGTCACCATTTGCACACTCACAACTGCTGGGAAACCAGGCGTTAAGCATCTCTGTCACTCTGCTTCAACAGTATGTTTAAGTAAATGTTTGTGTTGAAGAAAAAAAAAAAAAAAAACACACCCAAGTCTGTGGCTCGTCAGTGTTTGAGTGTGCCAGTGTGTCAATAGTGCTTGCCTATGTGCATCAATTCAAGGGCAATAAAGTGTGTATGTGTATGCGTGTGTGTGTGTGTGTGTGTGTGTATGTGTGTGTGTATGTGTATGCGTGTGTGTGTGTGTGTGTGTGTGTGTGAGGCTCAGGAGGACATGCACTGGACATGGTCTGGGCCTCCTTCCTCTTCATCAGAGGAATCTGGAGAGCTCCAGGACTCGTCTGTGTCTGCATCTGCACCCTCACGGCGGGCCTGCACCGAGACGATGAAGAGGAGAACAGGGAAGAGGAAGAGTGAGACTATTTTTGCATTGAAGTGGTACGCAAATGTATTAGCAAGCTGGTTCACAATACAAAATTAGCAGCAAATCCACACTAGAATGCTATTTTTCCCCTCATTTCCTTCCAGATGACCAGAGGGAGAACACATTTTCATGCTTATTTCCTTTTTGACCAAACAAAAGTTGTCAGCATTGGTACATTAAGTGTTTTTCACCAAAATACAATGTGTGTATCCTCGAGGCACAAACTGTTTAATGCATTGCCTTCAAAATAAAAGCTTGCAAAGCTGACTTTGTGTTATATTTTAAATCAGGCATCATTTATATTCATGTTTGCCAGCTTGCAGTGTTCCCACATTACAGTGTCCAACTGTCAAAGAAATAAATGTACCTAAAAGTTTCACTGAACCATGACCCGATAATCCTAGCATAATACTAACTGCATACTAAACTAATTCATTTATATAAAATTGAGGAACTCAACTGGATGTTTAGTCCCCAGTACAGGCCAAGCCCCAACAATGCTGGATGCTACATTTCCCATAATAGCAACCAGTTGGATCTTTTTGTAGGACCCTGCCTGCTGGGGAAATGCCCACGTCTTTTCAAACTCCACACCCCAAAACTAAATTAATACTGTAATGTTTGAGAGCTCACCCTCGGGGGCCGTCTGTTCCTCATGTGTCTCATCAGGAACCACAGCAGCTGGGTGTCGTACTGGTCACCATGGCGCACGCTGTCCTCATCGCGCTCCCGCTTGTTTTTCTTCATCACCTTGACAAACACAACAAATTGTTTATCACAGGTGTGAATGTGGGGAACACTGCAGGTATGTCTCTGATGCGCTTGAACGGCTTAATGTCTTACCAGAATCACCATATCAAATTAAACACAGCCTTTCATCACATAAGAAAATTCAGGTATACACTCTACAAATTTGGACTCAGGGTGGCCAAGTAACGGGAACTCAGAGTTGTGCCCACATCTTTACAGAGACCTGCATCCAGCACAACATCCAGGATCAACCACACTTGCCAGATGGACCCTGTTTTGAGCCGACAGAGCATTATGTTATTTTATCTTATTCTAAATCTAATTATTCATCTAAATGTGTGTGTGCGTAGCATGAAGGGGCTACAACTTTCATTTTGTTGTGCAACCCTGTTTTGTAACATGACAAATAAATGACCTTGCTCCCTTGATAACATTCAACCCAGCAGTGCCATTTCAGAGACTGAACTGCAGTAACACTACACACAACTTGATACCAGTCAGCTAGTCAGAACAACTAGACACAAAAGAAAATGTCAATATCAAAATGGCCCAGAATAGCCACTGTAAACATGTGTTACAATACATAGCTCCTGCAGCTGTTTTGCAATGCAATGGAAAATTATAGTTGAGATTTCTGGCAAAACCCTCATTTACACCGTTAAATAAATGGTTCAGACATATTAGTTACGCTGGTTTTGTGTCTGATGCACTTCTGTTGTGATATCATGCAAACCCTGCAGTGGTGTCACTGCGTCTTTACGTCTCTAGAAAGAAGTGAACATTCCCACAATCAATGGCCAAACCTATAAAAAGCAGAATAGAATGACATATGGCAAAACAGAATACCTCTTTCAGACCCTTGAGTCCTGTGGGGCTTTCAGCTGTGGGAGCCCACAGTTTGATGTCATGGTCCAGCCCACTGGTGGCCATACCTGGCAGATGGGGATGCGGCTCCAGACAGTTCACCTGTGGTCGTCGAAGGCAGAGGAAATGACACGATAACATGAAGATCAGTAGAGATTTTACAAAGACTATTCTGAGGAAGGACGTCTAATGTCTCGTTTGATGCAACTGAAAACAAATACTGGGTAATCACCACTAAGACAAAAAATTACATTAAACCCCCCCCAAAAAATATGTATATATACATATATTATTCTCTCTGTCTCTGTGACTCACCACTCCTCCTCTGTCTCCCTCCATAAATTGGACAATGCGAGCGGAGTGCTTGTCCCACAGGTAGATGTGTCCACAGTCGCTGCCACTGACTACAAACTCACTGCATGGCCCATAGAAGTTCACCCCCTTCACTGTGAGACAGAGGTGAAGACAAAATCAGCATGCATATCAGCCAGAGGAACGATTAGCTATCAGCCAAATACTTGTGAACTTGGGCTATAGTTGGTGTCCTTAACTTTGGGTAGATCCAAATTGCACTACTTTTATCAGTGTAATAAATTCTTGCTGGAACTGGAAGCTGAATTTAACACCTGTAGCATTATTGCGGTGTCCCTTGTATCTCCTGCGATAGTCAGCTCCATCACTGTGGTTGGAGTCAAACAGGTAGATGTCCTCGTCATTGTAACTAGCCAGGAGCTCTGCAAAGACAAAAAGTGTAAACAGTCATATTTCTAATTTCCTTTAAAGCCATGAAGGCAGAAGATGTTTTAATAATACAGAGATGATACAGACAAACTCAGCTCAATTGTTGACCTCAGAAAAATATTGACATTGATTGAACATAAGTAAAATTCATGTAACTGGTCCTAAACCTGACTTTTCTCATGTTCTGCAAAGATGAGAGCAAACCAACACTTTTTATTCAGTGAGAAAAGACCTCATTCTGTCTGAGAGTCACTGATATTGCATTACGGTTTCATCAGAGAGGCTAATAAGTGCAGAGGTTTTGGTATTTTAAGACAATGAATCAAGCAAGCGTCAAGTAGAGAGCTCATTATTTTTGATATTTCTAAAAAATGTTCATAACAAAATGAGTCATTAGGTAAAGATTGATCAAATTGAATTCCAATATAAATTTGAAACGATATCATGGAGGTTCCTTTTCCTGTGCTTTTTTTTAGTACTTTAAACTTTCTTTGTTTTCATTGTGCAAGTTTTTTTTTTTACCTGTGCCATCGTGACTGTACACAAGACAAGTTATGTTGGTTTTGGACTCGCTGGATACCAAGTGTGAAGGACAAAACTTTTTCAGCACACCATTGTTATCATTCTCATTAATCTTCCTCTGGTCATAGATCCTGAAGTGGTTGAGGAGAAGAGAAGGTGAGAAAAGTAAAGATAATTAACAAGTAACACCTTCGATACAATAAACAATATCAAATCTTATTATTCTGATTCCATTACATCCCATTTGCATTATAAGTGAAATTATCTGCATTAGAACTACAATCTGATTCATACCTCACATACTGATCTCTTCCGCCCACAGCAAAGTGCTGTGTCTTTGCTGGGTTGACAAAGATGGTGTACAGCCCTACTTTTTTGTCACCCTCCTTTACAACCACCAGTTTACTGCCACACAAACACAAGGACAAACAAAGGGAAAACATGTATTAGCTCTGGCAAGGGGGAAAAAAAGCAGACGTTCACCAACACTGACTGACAGATGGGATATTTGCATAGCAACACCAAAAACTAAGGCCTTAAAAGGTAAACAAGTTTTATCAATACATCTGACTGTATCAACAGAAAGTCAAACATTACTGTATTGTATTGCACAAGCCAGTTAGTTAAGAAATTCTACAGAAAATCCAACACTCGAGGTGGCTAAAGTTAAACTTAGCCAACTTTTATTAGTGGTAACACTCACTTGGCGGGACGGTCTAGACGCAGGTCAATGCCAAACACCACAGCATCCTCTCCAGCAGACAGAAAGGAGCAGGGAGAGTCCGGCTCAAGGGCCAGCTGGAACAAAAATAGATAGAAAGAGCACAGACATATCAGGCTGTTAGAGTCATGAATATTTTTAAACACAGCTTCAATTTATGGCACAGACACCTTAACACTTAGATTGACGTGTGTGGTACAAACATTCACCTTGTGTGCTGCTCCTTTATGCTGTGCTACACGCTTGGTGTTCTTGCAGCGTTGTGTGGCAGAGAGCTCAGCCACTCTGATCTGACCATCCCGAGCGCACATCGCTAGTGTGGAGTCCCCGCTGTGAGGCAGGAACTTTGCCTGTGTACAATAACAATTATCAACTCTACTCTTTAATCCATCTGCTTCTTTGTTCTCAAGACGCTAAGAGTTTTGTTTTCCCTCACCTGAAAGACATTGCTCTTGTGGCCACTGTCAAACTCCAGCTCAGCTTTGCGGATAGCCCAGTCCCAGATCACCACGCGCAGGTCATCGCTGCCTGAAGCCAGACGTGTGCCTGAGGGGTTGAAGTGCAATGTGTTGACGCAGCCCGTGTGCCTCTCCAGACGGCCCTGGAGCTCCAGCCTCTGCACCAGACCACGGGCCGCACACACGCGCCTCACAAACTGGTGCGCCTCCCTGCCGATCTCCCTGGAGCGCAGTGAGGGTACCGCTCGCCAAATAGGACCACGCAGATCACGGAGCTCTGCGCCCATATCCTCCATAACGTCATCATCATCGTCATCATCATCATCATCATCTTTCTGTTCTTCTTCTTCGTCCTCATCATCATCGTCATCTGAGCTGGTAGAGTGATTGGTGCCACCAGGTCTATTTCTCTTTCTAGCTGCCCTTTTTCCGCCATCTTTCTCCTTCGGTCTCTCCCGTCTGCCTCCTTCACTCTCTCTTTCGCCATCTTCAGTCAGGGAGTAAAGACCACTGCCATCCATGCTGTCTGTGTCTTCTTCTTCCTCCTCTTCCTCTCTGTTGGCCCCCATCTCTCCTTCCACATCTGGCATAAGCTTGTCTCCAGAGGCCTCTCCTGTTTCTTTGGGAGCTGCAGAAATAGGGAAAGCCAGGGCCATGGAGGATAAGGTTAAGACATCATTGTCTCAGTGGGAGATTCAACAAAAGGTGCTACATACATTCTACTACTCGCTGCAAGAAAAGTTCAAGAAAATGAAACTTGCAGAGTAATCTCAGCAATAAAGATGCATTTTATGTATCTTTATTATGTATACATTTGGGTTTAAGTACTTTTTAAGGAGCTCAGAATGGGGTTACCATCTTGAGTAGAGGACTGTGTTTGTCCCTCTTTGCCTCTTCCAGAGGCATCGCCCTCCTTATGTTGATCTTCTGCTGGATCTTTTTCTTCAGAGCCACCTAGTAAAACCAAACACGTCCTCTAATTAACTGTCAGCGCTGAGGAGCATGACAGCGCACACAGTTATGACCAGTATAAATGCTCTGTTATTTTCTTGCACTGATCCTTTACCGTTAAGCGCAGTGGATTTGCCCTCAGCTTCAGCCATTCTGTCTCCTTTGTCCTGCGTCGACCCGAGGAAGAACCTGCCACACACACACACACACAACAAACAATATTCAGCTTGTATATTAACAGTGCATCGACAGTGGCTCAAATTAAGAAGAGACAACTTGTATGCGTGAGTGAGCCGACATCTTTGCTTGCACTTGCTGAACTGTTGGTAACTACCACCGCTGCGCTGCTCTGCGTGCCGCGGGACACCAGTTACCTGTTAGCACGGTAGCTTCCACACTAACAGCCAGGCTAAATGCACCACCTACCCACCGCTGCCAGCGACGACATAAACAAAATAACTCGCCTGCTAGCTGGGTCACAGGCCTGACTAATGCCCGAGTTTGCTTTGTGATGTTAAATAGTGCATTGCCCTCTGCAGAGCTCGACTACGTGACATTATTATTATTATTATTGACGTGAGCTAATACTAGCTAGTCGGCGTGAGGCTGACAAATACGGAAACTAAAACGCTGCTTCTCAGTCCTGCATAGCAACCAAGCAGCTGGTTGTCAAAAAAAGCGAGCAAGCAGCGAGCGTTGTCTCTAATGGCTAACTAGCATAGCTAGCATTAACGTTACCTCTACTGGAAGGCCCGACGAGGCGCACTTCTTAGTTTAGTCCTAATCTTTATTGCAGATTTATTCTCTCCACCTCGCTGCTTAGCAATTGAGCTAAGTGCCTCGACTGGGGATTCTCCGGCGGTGAACACACGACATTAGGAACGCGTGCATAAAGCTTTTGGTAAAAGACAGACTATATAACGCAAGCTAGCTGCGTTCACACAAGGTTGACTGCTCTGTTTATGTTTTGACGGTTCAGCTTCTTATTTTAGTGATTCCATTTCCGGTGTCGTGCTCGCTTCGCGTTCTTTCCCCGGAAGTCGACAGAGAGGAAACACGAGGCCAAACAACAACAACAACAACAACAACAATAAATAATAATAATAATAATAATAATAATAATAATAATCTTCCCACCTAATTCCACGTCAATTAATTTTTTGTTAGTTTAGTCATTATATTTTATGTTATTTGTTGGCAGCCCCACATGAATGTGTACAGTGATTTAGGAATAAACATCATATTACTACAAGACTAATTAAAGATGGTCTTAAAACTAGATTTTTAGATGGCCTTCTCACAATTTTCAAACAGATGGCCCAATAATTACAGCTGGATTTGTCTTACATTTGCTTTAATAGATTTAGACTTAGACTTTAGACTTTTTCTTTATTTGATCCCCCATAGGGGGAAATTTTCATGTTACAGCAGCAACAATTGAACAGGGAGAGTGAAAAGAAGCAATAGTAGAAGAAAAAATAGCAATAGCAAAATAAATATAAATATAAATATATGGCTGTGAATGGGATATTTGAAATAAATATTTACACTATGGGATATTTACACTTGGTTCGGAAATGTAGAGGTAAGGACAGGAATGAAGGAATGAAGGAATGGAATGACATGGATGGAAAAACAGTGTATTAACATCAGCCAGTGATGCTGGTGTTAAAGAGTCTGATGGCTGATGGGAGAAATGACCTGCGGTAGCGTTCCTTCTTGCAGGGTGGGGGCCTCAGCCTGCTGCTGAAAGAGCTGCTGAGGGCCCAGAGGTTTAGACAGAGACAGATTTAGACAGAGGCAATAAAACAGGCACTATTAGACAACATGGAGAACTGGAGGCAGTGTGGCTCATCAGTTGCAACGTCATTTTGAAATTAGTAAAATCATCTCAGTCAGTCATCAAGTCAGTATTTTGTGTCAAACTGTTGATTTCTTTTAGTCCAAATCCGTGTAATAATCAAGATAATGTACAGCGAGCGGTGGTCATTGTTGCAAAACGATAAAAGACCTGCATCACCCTGTCGGAATTTGTTTTGTATTAATAGCTTGGTGTAGGTTATCCCTTACATAAAGTCGTTATGACAAACAGTTGCGTACTAACACATTCAGGAGATACAATTCCATGTAAGAGTCATTTAGCTGTGTCTCTGCCCACCTTATGAATAAGTCCAATATTCACACTCCTTTTTAGCTCTGTTTTTGGTCTCCACCACCTCCAGAGAGATATCTGCCTCTTTAGTATTAAATATAAACTCTTAAATATAAATTAATGCGATTTGAAATACATTTGATATTAGCTTAGCTTCTGTGTCGCTACCCCTTACCCCTATAAGAGAGCACTGACTAACAACACCTCATGGCAGAGACTGACTAAGTATGAATATGGGTTGTTGTCTTTAATTCAGTTTCAGGGACTGTGACCAGTACTGCATGTGTACTTGCATTGTATTATAGGGATTTTTATCAAGACAGCAAGTTTTCCTGCTTAACCTTCCAACTCTTATCCGAATTACAGTTTATGAGCCTGCTCAATGTGTAAGGAAACATCTGGCTACCTTAGTCAGGCTAAAACAAGATGGGATCCCTCAGCTTCCTTCCTGTGTTTATGTCATCGGTGTAACAATAGTGATCTATAGTAAATCCCATGACAGGAGGATGCTCTTCTCTCCATCCCGGTAAGATCCCTTGATTCTTTTTGTCTGGTTTAACTTATGACTATATTGAAACATAGAGATCACAGCTTCCCAGCATACACATCACAAAGAACTCAGATTATGGGCACCCGTCAAAGCTGTTTATAATCCACATGGAATGCTAGCTGAGAGTGGGAGAGCTTGAGGGAAATGGATTACCCTGCAGCACATACAATTATTAAGTCATATTCACTATCTTCATAACAAATGTTACAATCATCATTCACTATTCATTCCAGCATCTTTTCACTCTTCAGAATTGTACTATTGTCTTCTTGTTTACAGATATAATTGTTGTTTATATATGTATACATATTGCATGTCTATGCTGTATAGATACACTGAGATATACTTTATTAGATATACTTTATTAACCATGCATGTGGTTAATAAAGCTAAATCTGATTATGATGACATAAACAGAAATGAACTGTGTGGGAAAGACAAACTAAGTGCTGAAACCTGTAGTTTTAATTTGTTAGAAAACTGACAAAACACTAATAACTTTAATCACTTCAGTCATTTTTCAATCAAAGTGTCAAATATTTGCTGTTTGCCACTTCCCAAATGTGTGGATTTGCTAATTTTATGTCAATGAAATATAAATTGAATATTTTGGGGTTTGAATTGCTGGTCAGATAAGTAATCATAGGATGTCACTTTTGGCTGTGAAGCAGGCGGTTGCTTCACCATGTTTACAGGAATGACTTAGTGAATTCACGGGATTTATAGGAATAATCAATTTATGTGTGAATAATCATTAGTTGCAGCCCGTAAAACATCCAGCTATGTGAATGTGAAATGATATAGTTTTACTTGCTGCCAACAGGTGGACCTTGTATAAAATTCAAAAACTATGTCCAAACTGGACTATGAATAGGGAACACATAATACATAGAACTACAACCTCAAGATTAACTAGGACTGATTCAGCAGCTTTCTGGTTTTTCAGAAAACATGATAAAAAAAACATTATGTTTTATACATATATATGTGTGTGTGTGTGTGTGTGTGTATGTGTGTGTGTTTGATTTTAATGTTGTGATCCCCTCTGTGGAAAGATCACAGAAGAAGGAAGGAAGGGGAAGTTCACACAGCTGTGCAGCGCTCAGAGGTTGCAGCAGCTCTCTCTGTCCTTTAGAGGCCATGCTGGCGCTTGGAGAGACGAGCGGACGGCGCAGAGCGCAGCGATCATGCTGCGCGCAGGCTTAAGATAGGGGAAGTTTTTACATTTGGCATTATTAGACAACATGGAGTACTGGAGGCAGTGCGCGATGTGGCTCATCAGCTGCAACGTGCTGCCGGCGAACCACCGGGTGACTGCGGACACGGCGCAGGTGTTCGACTTGGCGCAAACCCTGCGAGACGGGGTGCTGCTGTGCCAGCTGCTGAACAACTTGAGACCTCACACCATCGACCTGAAGGCGATCAATCTCAGGCCACAGATGTCACAGGTAGACCGATCATTTCTGCGCTGCTTTCAAAGCAACTTGTGTTTGTAACTTGTGCAGAGGAACTGTCAAACTGCTGTGGAAGACTTTAGAGGCGAACCACATGGGTCAATGGGATTTTAAAGCATTAACAGCCATGAGTAAACCAGCAGTGTTAGACTTCCAGTCAGTGTTAGTTCATTTGCTTAATAATCAGTAGTAGTTCTTCTTGGTGGAAGAAGCCAAATTACTTATGCTCCTGAACACTGAATGTAAGATGTGTTGTGGTATGCATGAAGTTGGCAGACTTAAAGCCACATGTTGGCAGCTTCTTTTCCAAGAAATGACTGTAGGTGATAAAAGAAATAAAGCAACTCCACACAAAATGCCTGCAGCCAACACCACTAATTTGGATACAGAATAAAAGCTGAGCTCGGAGGAGTGTTTTCCATCCCACCATAATTTCATAATAGACCAGTAAATCGTCAGGATTTGTCACAAAAACACTGAGCCATCCTTTCCTCTCTAGCTCTGTGTCAAACTGATAAGTGTCACTGTAAACATCTTGCCCGCACAGCGACCTCTGACAGACACATCTTCATCACTTAACGTCTTCTAAATATGATCATTGATCCAAACTGATTTATTGTATACCTTCCTATAAGTCTGTATTTTTGAAATCATACTTTAAGCAATTTGAATTAACTGACTCAGTCCCTCAGCCTGTGAAACCCGAAGGAATGGTCCATGGCTTGACCTTTCTTAACCTATAATTCTTCCCTCTGCCACTGGAGAGGCCTGATAAAATCCTGGTTTTGATCCACCCATTAGTTAGGCCTGAGTTTGAAGCCGTACAACAGGAGACAATAGAACGCTTTGCGATTTCTTACACTTATGAATAGTCAAAGCTCAAAACACTGCACAATTTATTCAAGAATTTACTATCTCAGTAGTGTAATAAAACAAAAGAAAATACACTAGCATAATGCGGTGAAAGGCAGATTTATCATTTATATTAATATATCTCTCCTCAGGTGGCCACAAACTCAACTAACATCTGTTGCAGTTATCACAATACTCATTAATAATTGTGCATTCCCTTTTGTAATTTGTCACTATAAGAGCAAGACCTCCTGCACCGCGTTGTACTCATTCCCTTCAGGCAACATTGCAGGTGATTAGATCTTAATAAGCCCTCTTAAAAGTATGATGCATGTGACAAATGTATCATCTTGTCAGCCTCTGAACACGTTTGACAAGTTTTCTTTTTTGCCTCGTAACCTATTTAGGTGAAGGAAGTTGTTTTAAATAGATTTAAATATTTGTTACACAAATTCACATGGTTAGTTTTTGAGAGATGAGATTTTCAATTGTCGATGATTGAAATAATTAGATCAATTAAAGAATCATATTTTAATTTTAGCCTTTTTCCACAAATTGACGTAGATAAATGAATCTAGTCAAAATGACAGTTTTGCCTTCAAAAATCCTTGTTTCTGTAATAAATAAAAGCCAGTGTCCTAGCAGGGCACTAGATTGTGTTCGTGCTCTGTCGCTGCACGGCTGCTCATCTTTTATACTCTTGATAGACAGGGAAATAAAAACTCCAGGCATAACATGCTGAACAATGGCGAGCCATAGCCTGCAGCTGTAGGCCATCTGAGTACGGTGGAGAAAAGCATGTGTGTCATTGGGCTCCAGATTTCAAATGGCTCTTTCATTGTGCCCTGCTGACCTACGATCTTGGAAATGGAAGCAAGGGCATGAAGGTAATGGACTGGAGGACAAGAGTGCGGCGTACTGGAGTGAAAATGTGCCCGGAAGTGTTATTTATATCATACTGTAAATGTAAAACATGGAGTGTGATGCTAAAACTCTGAAGTACGGATCAAGAATTCATCAGGATTCATGCTTTTGAGAGTAAGAGAATAATTGACATTCAAAGAAAACCTTTCAAGAGAGACTTCAGCATCAGACAAGCCCAAATAATGAAATACTGTCAAAAGTTACAAATTAAAAGTTCAGTGGTCCAATATCAAATCAACAGGCACAGAATCCTGAGTAATCACAGCATCAAGCAGCCCTCTATTAACCTTCCTCATTGTGCTCCACAGTCATTTGAAACGTACTGTACCAAGAGAGACCTGTACTTTCACTTTATAGCCTCTCATCTGGGAATCTACGTTCAAGTATACGTGAGGAAAGCGAATATGCACTCGGGCTGTGACTGTAATCAGGAGAATGAGGCTGGTGGTGGTGCAAAGCCATCATGTTCATGCACTTCCTCTGCAGACAAACGGGGCCTCAGGGGACGGTGGAGTGATTACAGGCGTCTCTACGATGGGCTGACGCGATAACAGGGAGCCTATCTGTTCTCTTCCTAGTTATCTTCCTAGTTTAGTAATCACTTAATAATGTGGATAAAGGCAAATTATGTGGGCACAGCTGCTTACTGCTTGTTTACTGTATGAATACTTTACTGGGTGTTTTTATACAGCACTATTTGTGTGGAAGGATTTTCAGTGTAAGTGGCCCAGGCTTGACTCAGACCGAAACTTTGAATCCAAAGCTATAGCCATAAGCCATAATGTTCTCATGGAAGTTGCTTGACTGTGCTCTTCTCAATGAGACAGATCCTAAAAGGAAGCAACACCAAAAGAGCACATGCTGGGTGGTTTCATTTTACATTGTGAAACTTTCGGTTTTCATTTTCAGTTTGCTGTGCCTGTAAGTGATTCACCTTCACTTTTAGAAAAACAACTTCAAGCTCTCTGTTGTCGCATTATACTGTTAAAATGCTGTTTATTAAGGACAAACCAGAATGAAAGGGCTGATGTTTCCTCAGTGGAATCCAGCAGCACAGATAGTTAGCAGCAGTAGAAATCACAGATCTGTTTGAGATTTCTGCAAATGAGGAAAATAATTCTTATTTGTGGTGCTCAAAGCATTAAGAAATGATATGTAAAACTCTCAATGTTGCTGTTACTGAGTAATTCACAGGCCATGCTGTCTGTCATAGGGACTAGTAAGGAGACGATTAAGGGACTGCTGGCTGCTTGTTCACTGTTTCTGTGGAGAAATGTTTTATTTGAAATGTTTCAATGCAGTGAGCACTGAGTAATCTGAGACACAAAGCTCTCAAAACCTGGGCATTTTTTTAATTTGAATGAACCCAACCTTTAATTTTGCACCTGGTTCAGGTGGTGGTAGTCAAACAACACCACTTGAGTAAATAATGTGTAGAAAAAGAAAGAAAATGTAAATGTTAATGTGTGTAATTTTATTCTAATATTTACGGACAATTCAATGAGCACTTTATGCCAAACATGGTTCTTGAAAAATGAAAAGAATGAACGCACTTCTCTTGCAGTTTCTGTGCTTAAAGAACATCCGCACGTTCCTCACGTCTTGCAATGAGGTGTTCAGCATGAAGAAGAGTGACTTATTTGAAGCCTTCGATCTGTTTGATGTCCGAGACTTTGGAAAGGTAAGGCCACATCCATCACTCTGTTTTCTGTTTTCATACATTTGATGAAACAATCCTGTGTTTTCACATTCCCTCTGTTCTGCTCATGTCTGCTTTCTTCCATCTTTTAGCTGATTTCTTCTCTGGTTGCAATGATTTATGAAAAGTCTACAAGCTTTTCAGGATCTTGCACCTTTATATGCTGTTTTAGAAGGAAATCGGTTTGAGTCAGTGCGCTCTGTTAAATGAATGTGACATCTGTTACAGCTGCGTGATGGTTGTGATTGTGCTTGGCTGTGTGTCTACACAGTCATGCATTTTACCTTTTTTTTCTATTGTTTAGTTGTCATAGTTAGTATCAATAATGATTTATTAATTAATTATACTTTGAAAACATCAAATGACTGATGTATTGCCAAAAATCACATAATGGTGTTTCAATCCATTGCTGTAAGAAAAAACTCCTCAAAAAAGGAAAGAAAATAATAATTAGTAGTATTACTAGTACAACAAATCTTCATTAAGCTTTAGTCAAGCAAGCATTAATATTCAAAATTTCATTGAGGAAAAACTGGAGAATATGGTGTGAAATCTGCGCTCGGTACTTGTTCTTGTGTTAAAGGCTTTTGCAAAGTAATCTCTACTCAGTATGGACTGTGGGAAAAGTAAAGACTAAAATTACATTTGCACCTGAACATTGAAGAGAAATGGTAGCCCATCTGTCTGCGTGTAGATCCAGTCACACATTCAGATCAATGTGGAGAAGTCGTGCAGTGAAACATAATAAGAACCATGTGACACACAGACAGACAGAGGTGTGGCGTCTTTTCCTCTTATGGAGGAATGAGGAGAGTGTGTGTGTGTGTGTGAGCGTGCAATATTTGTCCACTCATTTCCTGGTCTTGCATTTCTCTGGTGCACTTCTGAGAGGACTGGGTGACTTCTTTTTATTGCTGTGTTATTGTGGGAGCTGGATTCTGTGTGTATACACAGTGTTACCAGGTCAGTGGGTTTGTAGTGCACTCCATCCTGTCCACTCAGTGGACTCTCGCTCGCAGCACAGCAGCCTGATTTAACTCTGTTGAAAAAAGCACACATTTCCCACATTTCCTTATTCAGTGCATAACTTTGCCTCGGAGCATTATGAGTTGTTTGAGCATCTCTGGCCTGCCCATGGAGAAACACATTATTATTTGTTTCTAAACCATTTAAATATTGGAATGCATTTTTGTTGTCTGTCCTGAAGAAATGTACGCATTTTATGACTCAGTAATGCCGATGAAGTCTGTAAATACTACTTCATGTACATTTTCTTTTTATAAATCAAAGTAAATTGTATGTATTTGGAATATTTTTTGCGATATTGCAAGTGGTTTCAGAACTTTTTATTAGAAAAGGGTATACCAAAAGACCTTTAGTAAACCTTATATACATGATTAAAATGTTAATTCACGTCCCTGCAGAGAATAAACAGTGGTCATTGGTTCTCTTTAGAAGTGTGAGGGATTGCATGTTGAGCTTCGCCCACAGTTTCCCACACAGACTCTCTTTTCTTTCAGTTCAGTGTGTTGTGTTCTAAAGAAGCTTCCAGTTAATCTGGCATCTGATAATCCCACAGGGGAGGTGCTGCCTGCAAATATGTACAGCACATCCAAGCCGGGCTGCATAATCTCAGTCATGTTCAGGGGTTGTCCATCAAACAAACAAGCCTCCGGAGGGGGAAGATTGCGTTGCATCATTACTTTTTTTTTTCATCATTAGTTAAAAATACTGGTGTCTGTAGGTTTCAGCGATTGGGTTGGATTAGCCCCGAGAAGAGTTGTACAGCCGAACAAGAAATCTCTTCCTTCTTTTCCAGAAAACATCCAAAAGAGAACATCTCAAATCTCAGCCACTCTAATCCACTTGGATTGAGTTGTGCCAACTCTGCCCGTAGACTGAGCATTAGTCCACTGAATATCTAATGAGAGCTCTCTAACCTACATTCCTCTGCTGGGTTACTACAGGCTTCACCCTGGGCAGCCACACTGGCTACATGTAACTGCCTGGAGGCCAGAGAGATGAAGAGAGGAGGCAAGCAATTCCTTCCCTCAACATAAAAGTGTGTCAATTATATTGATTATGAAAGCAAAATGTTTGCTTACTAAATTCAGATGAACAGAGAAGCATTTTATGTTGAAGGAATGGGTAGTATTTTTTTCTTTCTAAATACATAGCAAAGTGTTTTGGACTTACACAGAGTTAGATCAGAAGATTGATACCAGACTAATGCCAGTGCAGTAAATATGAAGCTATACCCAGAAGGTGATTAGTTTAGTTTAGCTTAGCTTAGCATAAAGACTGTAAACAGGGGGAAACAGCTAGCCAGGCTCTGTCCGAAGGTAAAAAGGCAAAATCCACCTGTTCTCTAAAGCTCACAAATGAAAATGTCATTTGTTTGATCTCCTGGACTTTTTGTTGGTTGTCTGCTTGGAAATGATTGTGCCTGGTCAGAAAATAGTTCAACACTTATCCCCCAAATAACAAAAAAAAGTGTTTTTACTTGTACAATTTTTGTACGGATTAAACAAATGAGATTTACTGTGTGTTCTTATAAATGAGACACTATGGACTTTAACTACATAATATGTATGCCTGTATAATGTAGATAACAAAATGAGTCAGACATGCACATTTGATTTTTAACATAATTAACATTACATTTACAATTTTTTTCCGTCCGTTTACTTTCTCTCTGCTCTGGGGATTTGAGATACACTTTGTAAGCAGGCCACACTCACCACGGTGGTTGGACTTCAGCTCAGCTTGTGGCTTTGCTGCTCAAGTCACATGTGACATTTGATCTTCAGACGTGTCAGGTGTGAGAACGACTTGTTTTTGGCCAGCCTATTCAGATGGGTTCTTCCTTCTCTCTTGAAGAACTGATATATTATTCTCATTACATGTCTTTGAAAAAAAAAGGTGACTGGTCCTGCCCAGCATCCCCTATCACTAGTGTTAAATCAGTTGTTATGTGTGCGGTAGAGTAACGTTTGCACTGATAGTGACAAAGTTCTTCCTTTTGCAAAAAATACCAGAGAAATCAAATCATCCATGTAAATTTTTTTTCTCTTAATACACAAGGCTATCAAAACAAAAACCAACAAGCGTTCCAATGCTGATTAATATTTAGCCATTTCATTTTCTTGAATCAGTTGCCCTTTAGTATGTTTTGGGTGTCTAGTTAACACCACATTCAAATACATGAAATCACCACATTTCAAATGCAGGATCTTTGTTTTATTTCAGGAGAGATATTATTTCAACTGCTGTAAATGATTTGTGAAGATTCAGAGGCTCTCACACTACAAACAGGACTCTTTTAAGTTACTTGTGCACCTGGGTTCAGCCAAAGCCACAGCACTCACTCACACAGGAAGAGGCAATAAACTGCAGATAGAAAGGTTGTAATGCATCTAACGCCATCAGCTATCTGTTTTAACAGAGTAGTTTGCATTAGTTTTTCGCTTGAAGCTCCTTCATACCAACCAGAGAAATTATAAACTTAAGTTAGTTAACTGGCAGATGAATCACTGTCCTCTGCTAATCTGGAGACAGAAGCATTGAATTACTGAATTACCTGTGTTTGTAATGACAAAATAAATGATAAAATACACAGTAGTAGTTGTAGCGCACTATAGATTTCGTATTTAGGTCAGATCTCTCTCATTTTTTCACTTTCTCTTTCTCCATATCACCCTGACCACGCACACACACACACACACACACACACACACAGTAAATCGACCTGATGTAAAGGTGTGAGAATCTGCGGTAACATGACCATTTCCTGCAGACCACGCTTGCTTTTCTCCGTCACTCTGTGAGTCGGCTGCCAGCCTCTCGTTCGATTTGAATTTTATTCATCGGTATGATCAGAATTGAGTAAAATTTTGCAAAACAGATTGTACAACATTTACAGTTGAAGTATAAGCAATTTTGGATGTGAGAAAAAGAAAAAAGACAAATGGTTTGCACATACGCAACATACATACACACAACAGAAGCTATATGTATAGTTAGATTTGGAAAGGACGTGATGAAGTTTCATGTGTTGTTCTGTCGGTTTTCACTCACAACCAGGGAAAATACTGTCTTTTTTTGTTTGGCCTGAAAATGGGTCCAATTCTTGTTGCTTGATTCTAATTTTGGAGGAGGAATCTGTTGTTGCTAGCTTTTTGTACATTAGTACTACCATCACAGCTATCACCACTTTTTGTTTTAATGTTTTCTACTAGTGTTAACTGCTAGTTTATGTCTTTATAGTGACAGTAGAGAGATGAGAGAGAAACAGCAAAGGTCCCCAGCTGGATGTGAACAGGAAACATTGTGGTTCATGGTTGGTATCTTATCTCATCAGCCTGAGGAGGGCTTCAGTTAAGGTGATTGCTAAATGGTTGCTAAGCTGTAGCTGCTATGGTGTTACTTGGAAATAAATGTGGTTTTCAAGGTATTTGCTAAGGTGCTACTGCATTTCGAAAGTGACGTCATATGGGGTGGGTTTTAGAGGTTGGAAAAATTCCTGTTTTTGATTTTACTTTACTATATCCATTAAATCTGAGTTTTGATCGAGATTGATCGATGCACTTTGGCTGATCTGATCCATGTCTGGTTTGTCTGGTTTTCAGGCACTACCTGGCATTTTCCTCTGTAATTAAGGCTTGGGTGGTGAATGGTATTTACAACTCAGATACTTAATTACAGCAGCTTCAATATGACGTTGGCATAGCAAGTCTCTCTTCCCGCCACTCCTTTTCACTCCTTTTTTATTTCACCAGGTTATGGACACTCTATCCAAGCTATCATACACAGCAATTGCACAGCAAAGAGGATTCAAGTAAGTCACCCATTATTATTGGAAAAAAAAACCTGCACTTGTACGTAACCACCATCTCTTGACTCCCTTATTGACACTGCAGCAACACTTTGCCACATCTCGCTTATTTCCGGATTCACCAGGTGTTGTACTTTATTACCAGAAATGAGAAACACCAGTTTTTTTCTTTCCATCATTTGTTTATTGAAACGTTTAAAGTAAAAAAAAAGTTCAACCACTAACAACAATATATCAAATGGACTGTAATATACTGCAATATACTAAAAATATCAGAGAATTATCAGAGAGAGTACTCACTAAGAGACAGAAAAGAAATAAATGAGGATATTTAGGATTCAGCTACTATATCTTTGCACTATCTAGAATTTTCTTTCATTTTTGGATCCTTGATTTTTTTAAAGTATTTTTTTATATTTGCATCCTTGATAATTTTTCAGAGTGGGAGTTGTAGACCTAGATCTTGACCCAATTGCTGTTTTTCAAGCTGCACTGATAAATTTGTGAACGTAATTGCAGCCAATCCCTGTCCCTTTTCTGCTATACAAAAGCATACTAGGCTGTTCTGGATTTTTTTTTAATTTATTTGAATACATTAAAAGTTTCCTGCCCTAAGTGACTCATTAATTATAGTATCCTCATAGTGATTTTTCTGTGAAAACACAAAACCTCATGCTGCTTTGCTGTCATTTTCAGGCCATTTCCAACCGAGGAGAGCCTAAAAGACGAGGACATTTACAATAATCTGGAAGACTTGATTGAGTATGTATGAGGCTCCTCTCTGTGGGCCCATTACTGGTGTTGATAGAACATGATTATTTCACTCAGTAGTAGAACTAGCTCTGCTCATCATCCATGCACCCCAGGGGTCTGGACACCCACATGTTTTGGTAAAAGGCTTGGCTCAGTTTCTCTGTTACTGTCAGAAGGAACGAATGAGTAATTCTGCATGTTTTTACCGAATGCATGCATCCCACCCACATCAAGGTTCTGGATGGGTGCTGTCGACAGCTTGATTGATAGATAAAGACAAAGGGTGATCGTATATGTGTAGAACAGTTTGTATTATTTCCCCATCACAGTTTAGAGCATGCCTTTTCAAATTGTGCATTGTGCCTTTCTAAAGTATTTTATTACATGCAGTGTTCAGTAATTAATGATGAGTAGAAATGAAGATTGAAGAGGCAAACAAGCCTCGACTCTTCATGTATCATTGCAGTACTTATTTTTAAGCATACACTGTGCAGAAAGCGTACTGCCTTTTGTTTACATCTGGTTATATTTCTTACTGTTTTAACATTGCGCTCCACATATAATTGTACACTATTCACTAAATGTTGCCTGACTTTTACAATGCAATAAGTAATTTCTGTGTGTGCACATTGTTGCGCGTGTGTGTGTTTGATAGTGAGAATGCCCCTGAGGATGAGGATGATTTGTATGCGGCGGTCTTTGGGCTGGAAGATGACTACACAGGTGGAGAGATCTATGAAGATCTCATGAGGACAGAGCAGAATCCCCCATTGGTACAGCACCCACACACACACACACACACACACACACACACACACACACTGAACTTTCATAAACTGTCCCATTTTGTTCCATAGTTATGTATGATTGATTAGAATACTAGAAATACTAATACAATTACAAGTATCATAAATACTGACAGTTCACATGTAATACACAGAAGAACAGAGGAAAGGTTATACTTGCATACTGCACTTACTGTTGTGTGTGATGTACACAGGAGGAAATGTGCACATGCTGCTTTTTAAATGATGTAGCTCATAAATAGTTTGTTTAAAAAACAAAACAAAAAAGATTTATCCAAGTTTTGAATAACTGAACAGAAAAAATGTATTGCTACGCTGTATTTTGACTATGTATTTTTAACACAACTACAATTGTCTTGTCTGCAGATAAACGTAGAAAAGAAAATCACATTGTCTCCATCGAGCAGGGATATCTGAGCGACACTTTGTAAGGTTTTTTGTCTTTCCAGAAGCAGGCAGAGGTTGATGTTCGGAGCTGCTGCCTCACAGAGATCAAACAGACGGAGGAGAAATACACAGAGACCTTGGAGTCCATCGAGAAGGTACGGAACCTCCTTTAATAGTCTCCTCTGCACTCAGATCACACATTATTAGATGCCACATGTTAAATGATGGATTCTTGGTGTCAAACGATTAAATCATAGTCTGATCATTAATGATTAACTGATATATTTTTGTCCAGTATAAATTTTTTTTTTACCACAGGGGATAACAAATTCAAAAGCAAATATTCTTCCACTATGTTTTTTATATTTGTATTCATTCTAATATTTGTTTTCTTTTGTCAATGTACTACTTTGTTTCTGCACCTTTTTTTTGTTGCTGCAACTAGTGACTTTCCCTGGTGTGGGATGAATAAAGTCTCTCTTATCTTATCTCTTATCAGTCCTGTCACTGATATTTCTATACTTTAATAATCACTCAGTGAGGGAATCTGAACATCTGAAGTGTTTCAATTGTTTCTTTCCCCAGTATTTTTTGAATCCCCTGAAGAAATTTTTCTCTGCGGTGGAAATTGACAAAGTTTTTGTCAACATTCCGGTAAGTCCCCCGAGTTTCCCTTCTTGCCACATGATATGAAAACAAAAAGTTGTATCTAGATACTAATTTCCTGTTTCTCTAATGCAGGACCTGGTTAAAGTTCACAAGAGCCTGATGGTCGACGTGCAGGACTCCATCTTAAACAAAAATGCCTTAAATCTCTACCAGATTTTTATTAGCTACAAAGAGAGGTATTCATGAACGCCATTTAATAACACTTGGTTGCAGGGAAAGCAAATAAGTGCACTTTTGTTTTCATTCACCTTTCTTGTGAGAGTTTCATGAGGTATGTTTATAATTTAAAAGGAACAAATGCACTGACATCTTTCAGAATGTCCTCCACTTGTGTTTGGTTATGTCTCAGTTATCAACTTAGCGTGTACAGAAGGTTTCATTTTAGGTTCAATAGACCACTAACATTGCGATGCATTGTCTTGCAGTCCTGAGGAAGACATGTGTACTTAATGTAAGTCAGATATTTTGAAATGTGGATCTGTTCTGCTGACAGGCTCTCAGCCATTTGCAAATTTTACATTTGAATTTTATGGCAAGTATCTGTGTGCGAGTTAAAAAGGCCCAGATTTTATGTAGTTGGCTCTATTTCAATTCTCTACAAATATCAGGATCATACTGACAGGGCTGCAAAGTGTAGTGAATAGATCTAGAATTTGACTGACACCTCCTTTTGAGAGTTGATCTTCCCATATTAGTGTAAGTGCCAGTCATATCGTGACGTGGTGTAAATGACTGCCTTGCAACAGATCACTTGATAGCATCTTTATCACCAGCAACGAGCATAGTAACGAACACGTTTCACTGCGATTCTCCAAATCATCACTCATCAGTCGCTCCTCTGTCTTTCCTCTGCAGACTGCTCATTTATGGGATTTACTGCAGTCGGGTGGAGATCGCCATCGCTGTTTTAGACCTCATTTGTAAAGAGAAAGAGGATGTTCGTCTTAAGCTGGAGGTGAGACACCTGAAGAAGCTGCTCCATCAGTAGCACACACACACACACACACACACACACATCCCCCCATTTACACAGATTCAGTTTTCCAGCAGCCCCTAGTGTTTATTTTGTGCACTGCACTTACATCAGCATTATTGTGTTATTGAAAAACTATATATATATATATAGGAATCAAAATAGCTGATTTTATGTGATAGATTTCAAATAACAGTAAATGTGAAATGAATATAAATGAGAAATAAACTGTGCACAGAAACATTACATAATCAATTTCACATGACAATTTAGTTTGTGACATTATTGGACCCCTTAAAAATGATAACACAAACAAATTGTGGCAAGCACATTGTTTTGGCTCATGGTTTGACCCATTTTTGTGAAACAGCCTCACTAAAACTAAAGAATAGATGCATTGTAGTTCATGAATATTGTACGTGTATGGTGTTTGTTTCAGGAGTGCTCGAAGAGAGCCAACAATGGGAAGTTTACACTGAGGGACCTGCTGGTTGTCCCAATGCAGAGAATCCTCAAGTACCATCTACTTCTTCAGGTGGGGGAGCTTTGACTCTACTAAGAGTGTCAAACCACATGTCATTTAAAAACTGCTCAGCAATTCAGAATTTAGCCCTCCATGGACAAAAGTGTCTCAGTCTGTGATGACATTTGTTTTCACACCCCTGATTTAAATTTATTTGGTCACTTTTTAATGGATTTACTGAGTGTTTGTTTTCAGTAATCCACTTGTGTTATCTCTACTTAATTATTAATTCATGCATTTAACGGTTTTAATTTGCAGCTCCATTAGAACACTTGGGGCTCATTGCCTTATCCTAGGACACCACACACACCATGACTATTTTATTTTACTACTTTTTTTCTATAAATAAGATAAGATTTTCAACCATATTTCAATTGACTCAACTTGTATGACTTTTTTTCATTTTAGTATAAAAATGGCCACTTGAGGGTGACATTCTCCGCATTTTTGCTCCATATTTGCCTTCCCTCACATGTCTCAGTGGATTCACACTGCAAAAAAAGACCCCATCTATTTCAACAAGTCATTCAGGTCTTGCGTTTAGTCTTCATGCCTCACCTCCTTTCAAAGAAAGGACAGTGAGTGAATAAAGTAACAATATTTCTCAATACATTTCACCTACCAGATTTTAGAGTTGTTAGAGTCGAACAAGTATTTTTCAGGAGAAGATCATTTATTTCTGGAGTGTCTGCCACCTGATTGCAAAGTAGATTTTGTCATTACCTTACTCATTGATTTTCTATGATTGCGCCTCTTAAAGTTAGACGCATGTCTTACTGTGTCGCTGCACACTCACTTCCTGTAGAAACTGCTGACAGTGTCTCCCCTGGTTAGTGCGAATCAGAGGTCAGACTTCATAGCAAGCAGAGCAGATGTGGACAATGACTAGAAAACTGTTAAAACTGCGGAGATTAAAGGCCTCCACGGTAAATGGTGGTGATCTTAAGTGTTCTTCGCTGCTCCCTGAGGAGAGACTCTGGCATGAATTGAGAGTGGATACAGCTTGGCAAGGAAGCAGCGCTGTGGAGAAATAGTTAATCTCTTCATTTTCGGATGATATCAGAGAAGTAATATGAGATATTAGATACAACAACAACTATTAGAATAATAATTTTTAGTATATTTATACTATACAAACTGTTACACGGCAAATACAGTGCAACATATATAGCAGGCAGAGGTGGAGTCAACATTAACTTTATTATAGGGACACTGCATTGTATTTTACTAACTGATCATATGGTTTGCAAGTAAAAAAAACCTGCAAAGTTATTAGTAGGTGTAGCTGCCGAATAAAGAAGTGAGGTTAAAAATACTCTTTCCCTCTGAAATGTAGTGGAATATGAAGTAGCATCATTTACTTCAAAAATGGTCTGTCTTCCAAATACAAGTGCAAAAAAACCCTGCTTTTTCTTATGAAAATTACATGGTGGCACTTAAAAGTAATCTTCATTATCAACTCAATAATCCAACTACTCATGCTAAATGACTTTTGTGTGTGAATGTAGTGAATCATTGCTTTTCTGTCACCCTCTAACAGGAGCTTCTCAAGCACACTCACGATGCCGCTGACAAGAGCAACTTGAAGATTGCTCTTGATGCCATGAAAGTAAGTGCAGTGCTTACTGAAAATGGGCTGTAATCGTTGTTATATCAACTTGTTACCAATAGCGGATAATTAAAAAGGTCATTTCATCCTTATTAGATGACAATGAATAAATCAAGATGTTTCTCCTCTAAAAATAAGTGCCTTTTGATAAAACTCTATTAGCACATTAGTGAGAGCTGAGTGGTCTCTTTGTTTTTCCAGTCCTGCGTGGAGCCAGAGCTTGATAGGAGGCTGATTTGAGGACTTGAGGAAGAAAAATGCAGGAAAATACATTGCCTTACTTTAGATAATGTAAAAGCTTGATTCATACTATAATATTTATGTGGTGTTTACCTCGCAGAAGTTCAAAATACACTCTACAACATAAACATTTGTGTGTAAAATGAAAGAAATACAGTGAGTCACCGCTTTGTGCCAAAACTTAGATGAGAGGATTGATGCCATGTTCTTCTGTCATATCTGTATGTTAAATATAAAGGTAGACGAAGTGGATTAGCTTAGCATAAAGACAAGAAAAACAAAATCTGCCTACCAGCATCTCTAAAGCTCACTATTTACATTATATATCTAGTTTTGTATTTCATAACAGTAATTTGTACCAAAAGTGTAAAAACAGCAAGTTGCAGCTTTTTCTTTCTCGTCTTTATGCTAAGCTATGCTAAGCTAAGCTAAGCTAGCCTAACCATCCGCACAGTTAGACACTAACTCTCAGCAATTGTTTATCTCAAAACTCATCATTTATATGTAAAGTACAGATTATCAAGACGTTTTTTTCCTCTAGGCTTTTCAAATAAATGCGACCCAACCCAACAAAATCTGAGTGTTTTTTGTGTCCTTGTGTGTCTGTGTTGTCAAGGACCTGGCTCAGTACGTCAACGAGATGAAGCGAGATAATGAGACTCTAAGGGAGATCGACCAGTACCAGAAGTCAATCGAAAACCTGGTAAACCAAGAATGTTTTCCTTCACCTTTCAGCAACTGTTAATGTACACTTTATAATCGTGCAAAACATGAGGCATCCTCTGACGCACTGCAGTGTACAACTCAGACAGGTGCAGCTCTTCACTGTGTTCACTGACTGAAAGGGTTAATGCAGGTAAAAGTGAAACATACTGGATTAATGTAATTTTGGCCTTATGCCATGTTATGCAAGTTTAGAGAGTATGTGATTAGCTGATCAATCAATTAGCTGATTGACGTAAAGTTAATCAGTATCTACATTTTAAGCAAAAATACTAAACATTTACTGTTTCCAACTTCTCAGTTGAGAGGAATTGTTGTTCTTTGGCATATATGATAGAAAATCTCTTAAGGTTTTAGACTGTTGATCAGATAATGAAAACAATGTGTTGAGAAGCTAACTGCAGCCTCACATATACAGGTAGGGTTCATGTCATTAAGGAATTCTTTTAGCATATTTTGAAACAATTTAGGTTTCAGCGTGGAGTGCAGTGAACGTAATACCAAGCAGAATCATATCATGTCTAAGGTAGAATATATGGAATATACATCATCCATAAGGCATCACCCTCCGTGGTAATGAGAGAGCAGAGCAGGGTGAGATGGTGGTGAATGAGGAAATCCGTTGACAGAACCAGTAGCAAGTCTGAAAACGTATGCAACCAGCAGCAGTGGCACTATAAGTGTGTCAGTTGTCAGGTCATGAAGACTTTCTCCTCGTCTCGATTGAACAAAATTGGTGAGTTGAGCAAACGTCAATGGTGATAATGGGCTGATGGTGCCAGAACTTACATGATGTTTTACTTGGAATACCTGAGAATATGCATCAATTTGGAGGAAGGAAGAAACTCAGTAATGTGTTCTGTCGGATCCCTCTGCCGAAATAAGTGTTTTTGATGTCTATGTTATATTTCTAAAGTAGCTGAGAGATTTCCTGTGACAAATCAGAGGGCATGTTGTGTAACATTACTGAAGTAAGTTAGCCAACAGCTGTTCATGAAATACCCAGATCTTCTTTTAAACAGCATAAATGATGAAGACGGTCTGGTGGATCCCAGGTCTGCGTCAACGGGTCGAGACACTGATTGTGCAAAAGATGTGTTAAAATGAGATACAGTTTAGCTGAGTTTAAATGATGCTTTTGAGCAGAATGGGTTAGTAATTGCTGCATTTATTTCATATATTTCATCACACCCCCCTCTTATTTTACTTTCAGAATCAGCCCCTCATCAGCTACGGTCGACCAAAAGGTGACGGAGAAGTGCGCATGGTCTCCAGCGTTGACAAAAGGAAACAAGACAGGTTGTGCTACTTTAACTTCATTGTCCTGAGAGTGAAATTGGGATTGCAGACAGGAAAACACACATAAGGACATATGGACTATGCCCCTGTGAGCTGTGCTTGGATCAGTTTTGCAGTTAAATATACAGTAAAAACAGTGAATATGACTTAAAAGCAAATTAAAGACATGACAAATCATTGCCACTTAAATCGCGGCAAAATATATATATGTATACTCGTATAAAACAAACTTGCTCAGACATACAGACGATATAGTTACTGTGTAATTTGAAAAATCGGAAAACAAATAAAACTCCCACATTTACCTTTAATTTGTTATAGTAAATATACAACAGTGTCACATCACTGCAACATAATATTCTGCCTTTTTATTTTTACAGACACATCTTTTTATTTGACGTGGCTGTCATCGTTTGTAAGAGAAGAGGAGATAATTATGAGATGAAGGACATACTTGACCTGAACTACTTCAAAGTCACAAACAACCCCACCTCTGACAGAGAGGGCAAAAAGGTCAGTTGGTTGCGAGGACAATAAAAATACACTGCACTTATATATTAGTATTTTAGTAGTGGTATTCTGCGCTTTGCATTGTATTGAATATTGGCTCCTCATGTCTGTCTACATATCACATTTTGCATTTTGATTAGTTTTCGGTTCATACGAATGAACTCCAGTGCTGTATGGAAATGTTGGTATTCAACATCTGTTTGGCTGCAGATTTTATTGCTAAAATAAATGTCGGCCGCGTAATAAGAGTAATCTAGAATAATTTTCCCTTCCTCTCTGGTGTAGGGTTAGTCCTGATTTAGAAGTCTGTGTGTGTGTGTGTCACCCCACACAGTTAATACAGAATGCTATTTTTTGCCTTGTGGGAACGTTTGCAGGCCGCATTGTAGTGGAGGGGACTTGTTGATGTCTTGTTGATGTATGCCCACAGATGGTGTCTTCTCACTCCGTTGCTGATTGCTAATGTGAAAATGACAGTGTGCCAGAATGGGGTGGCTCTGTGGTTTTTGTCAAAGGGATTCCATTATCATCTTCATTTACTCTATTGTACAATCAGGACGTATGTGTGTGTGTGTGTGTTTGTGTGGGACATGGGTATGGCAGTGATTGGTATTTAACATGCAGGATCTTTTTTTGGCGTTATTCAGAGTTGTCTCTAACATTGTGTTTTCTTCACAATCTTGCACTAAACATGTAAAGACAGATCCATCATTACATTTTACATTTAGCCTGTGCACACTCCCACATTTTGCAGCACAAAAAGACACAGAAAAAGACAAATTTCCACAGATACTGGGCACCTACATCCACCTCGACACACACCCACAAACACACGCACCGCAGCACAGGGATGCTAATATCAGGTGATGAATGGGTGCAGTCCTCCAAGGCTGCTTATAGCTATATATCATTTTCTGCTAAATGAAACTTCAGAGTGTGAATGTGGTGCCACCGAGCACCCACACAGTCATCAATGATTTAACGTTCAGCAGAGCTCTAAAACACTCAGGACTTTGCAGGGCTGGCCAATCACCGATGGGTAAACCCCACCACTTTTCCTATTATTAGATGTGACACAACAAGCTGGAACAGATTAGGGTGGCAAAAGCAAAGAGGTTTGGGAATTGATTGATAATCTGTCTCAAATATGCTCATCGGCAAGCCATTTAACTTGTAAGTGCTGCAGTGAAGCTGTGAACATGTTGCTGACGAAGAAAACAGGCGAGCAATAGTTACATTTCACACCCAGAATTTTTTTAAATCGATGTAACACCAGAGTTTAGGTCTTTGGAAACTGTGAAGTTTTGGAAGTTTTGATGGTGTTTCTAAATTTAGGATGTGTTGGAAAAAGAAAAGATCGAGCGCCATCTTTGTTTCCACTGAGGCAGATTAGCAGACTCTGCCTCACTGTCATCACAGCTTAAGTCCTCTCTGGGAAGAACTCTGGTTAAACTCCCATCGCTGCTGCTTTCTTGACGTTGTCAGAAAAAAACAGCAGCCAACACACTCTGGTTGGTCTGCGAGCCTGCTAGACACATGACCTAAAGCCGGTGAGGATTGACGACAGCGTTAATGGTTGTTCTGCGGGAGGGCGGCGTCTGGTGAAGTCATCAGCCTCTGTTGTCATTGTAGGAACTGAACAAAGTGCACGATGAGCATGGCTGCAACAGCAGTGACACGACATAACTGGTGTGACAGTGGCCAAGCAACTAGAATCAGGCTTCATAGTATTTTTTAATTGTTTTGAGATCTACATAAACCAGACTAGACTATGACCCTTAATGTGTCTTGGTCTAATAGGACACAATATATGTTTGACGATATGATGGATAGTGATCGATGGGGTGAAAGGGGGAATTTAGAGGGAATTTCAAAAAAGCAAACAACACCCGAAATAACAGTGAAATACTTTCAGTCACCGTATTTTCTTCTGCCATGCCAGACCAAACAAAATAAATCAAGTTATTGTTGACTAATTTTCTAGAACATTAGTGTGCTGGTGTCTTTGTCTGTGAAAGGTTTGGAAATGTGATAGATTGGAACTGGTAAAGTGCTACTACAACATCATTTATTACATTACAGTAGCGTAATGCGTGCTCTCAGTCTTTATGCTAAAGCGTAGAACTATTCTCAAACATTAGATGTGGCACTGGGAACAAAACAGTGTTTTCCCTCGGACAAATTAAAACTTGTGTGGCTCCAGATGTCTTCTTAACAGAAGTTGTATTAACTTAGAGACTGCAAAATTCCTGACGAGTGGAAAACTAGAATATTAACTTGTCAGACCAGTCACCTTGACTTATAAAACCACTGAATCAACCTGCAGTTACGCAGGCTTTATTGGGTATATTTTCCTTTCTTTTCCAGTTTTTACGTTTTTAAATAGCCACACCACAAATATCACTTAGCTTAGTAGCCGTCCTACATTGTTTGAAACATAGCACCTATTTATATAACTACCATTTACAGATAACAAACCTGCAAACTCAGTAAAACGAGCGACGGTCCAGTATTAACTCCGATTGTACTTGCTGTGAAGTAACAGTTCTATAACCACCGGTCTACTGTGCCGTCCACCATTGAAAGTGTATGTATGCATTCATGACAAAATGCATTCAGTTTGATTTCTCTCTCCTTTCTGACCTCCACAGTGGTGCTACGGATTCTACGTGACCCACCAGCAGGGGCACACGGGCTTTGAACTATTCTTTAAGACCAGAGATCTGAAGAAGAAATGGCTCGATCAGTTTGAAATGGCCATGTAAGTACACGTGAACGCCACAGTCACGACAGTCTGTAAACAGCACAGAAGACCAGTGGGTGTATCATAGGAAAAACAAACTGTGTACTTGTACGTGCACGTGCGTGTACAGTGTTTATTTGTCTTTGTTTGCGTGCATGTTATTCCAAGGCCGAGAGAGGTGTTGACTCTTTCATGTGCACTGTTTGATCAGGTCTTTGCTAAAATCAAGCACACACACTGCACAGTACGATAACACACACGCACACGCACAAGCACGCGCACGCACACACACACACCCACACATTAAATATAAACTATTCCAAAGAACTGCAGAACTACAAAGAAGTCAGTCTACCTCGATGTTCCTTCAAATCAGTGCTTTATGGAGGTATATCTGTTGTATTATTTTGTAACAGTGGGAGGTTTTTCTCAGCCAGATATCCTGTCTGCACCCTTTGTTATGCTGATTCGGGAGAATACAGTGTTGTTTTGACATTACCCTCTGATTGACTGAACAAATGCTTTTGTGTTTGGGCTGGATATGTATGAAAACATCCCTGATATGAATGCTGACTACCTGCTATGGCCTTCCTGAATACATTTTCACTTCTCATAGCATGCTGGATTATACTTGATATATGCACTGTAGCAAAACAATGCAGTGTATGGGGATGTATGTTAATGTGCAATTTAAGTGCTTCTCTGTGTCTAACTCGAACTGAAGTAGGCACGTATGTGTGATTCCACATCCCTGCATGACCGCCAGGCCCCAGACTCCTGCTCAAAACCACATGTGTAACATCCAAAATTTAAAGAAGGAACAGCCATTTTTCACACCCACGTTGAAACTGTTTCTTTTTCTCCACACATGCAGGGTTTGTGTCTGAAAACATCTATGTGTACCTCTGTGCATTGGGTAATGACACCAGAAGGGGGCCATTCACAAAGTGAAAATTGTACCTGTAAAGAGGTGTGGGCTCCTGATGAAGGACTCACTTATGGGAGCACTCAGTTTAAGTGGCTTCTGGATGCTGTGTTCAGTACAAAAAGACGTGGGTTTTTTTTGTGTCAACCATCTTTGTTTGCGTTCCAGAAAGGCTGCTTACGTCTGCTATGCATGTTTCCACTCTCATGTTTAAACACATGCAGCTTAAAATTGGATTTGTCTGGGCTGATTCAAGTCTCCCTCATTTACACATACGCATGCACTGCGGGTAAACTTGTTTTATTTCGGTCAGTTGAAGAAATGAACTGCAGATTGTTTTTGCCACAACAACGTTATTTTATTCAGTCGATAAAGAAATGATTAAGAATGTTTTGTATAGTGAGTAAATTGAAAGAAAATTATCCCCACTATTGAGACACACTTAAACTCAATTATTACGTTTTTTGTTTGTTTTTTCGTGCTGGAGGCATGACACTGTGGTAATGTTGGTCTGTCACACACACAGTAAACCATTTGGTCCAGACCGAAATATCTAGGGAAATATTGGATGGTTTGGCAAGAAGTTTTATTCAGACATTCAAGGTCTGCAGGGCACGAATCCTAATGACTACTACTAACGGCGAGCCAGCGGCTCAGAACTCTTAAAAAAAATCTTACCATCTGTGCGTTTTGTACTGACATTCATTTGTGTGTAATGCTAATTAGCAAATGTTAACATGCTAAACTAAGATGCTGACAATGGTAAACATTACGTAGCATTGTGCTGACATTAGCATTAAGCTCAAAGCACCACTTTACCTATGTACAGTGTCACAGAGTCGCTAGTGTGACTATACTCTTGATTTCATTGAATTATTGTCTGTTCTTTTTTTTTTTTTGTCTGTCTGTCTGTCTCAGATCAAATATCCGACCAGAAAAAGCCAACCACAACTCCCACCAGTTCAAGATGCACACATTCGAAGGGATCACTTCCTGCAGTTTCTGTCACTTCTTGCTCAGGTAATATTCAGGCGTGAAGAACAGACTCTTCTGTTTTAGCTAATTATGTAGACCTGATGAAGTCCCAGTGAGAGTGAAAATGTTTCTGTGTAGGATTCAATCCCACGTCTGAGACAGGCTGAACATGAATTGTAACTGCACACGCTGTTCTATGGCAAATCATCATGTGTTGTTGCACTGGTAGGGCGTTCCTGTTCTTATAAAAACACACTTTCAAATTAAGTTAAGTCAAATTTTATTTATTTAGTCCAAAATCATAAACCACAGTTTGTTTCAGGGGGATTTACAGTCTGCACAATAAACTATAGTCACTTCAGGACAGACAGAAGTCTAATAGAACAGACCAACAAAACTAACAACAACAAAAAATGTGTGAGGAATGTAAATGTAAGAAAGAAAGAAAGAGACACACAGCTTGGAGAGAAATGCAGCAGTTATTAAAAAGTTTACAGGACCATAAGTATTAGGGTTACAAGGGTTATAAGGGTTAACAGATTTGTCGAGACTGAGATCGACCCATCCGAAGGATAGTGGTAACAAGTGCGAGGCCTGAACTAATTGAAGAGTGTCTACTGATTGAAAGTTCTGTTTGAATTTAAAGGCCTCAACTGAGTCAGACTGTCTGATGTCAGCAGGAAGGTATTTCCAAAGGAAAGGGGCACCATAGGAAAAGGCCCTGCAGTCTGCTGACTTCTTTTTAAGTCTGGGGACAGAGAGCAGCCCTGTATTCTGAGAGCGTAGCGCCCGAGATGGGATATGAGGTATAATGAGATCAGACAGGTATAAAGGGGCGAGCCCATCTACAATTTTGTAGGTCATCAGAGGCACCCTAAAGTCTGATCTGACATGAGCAGGGAGCCAATGAATGATTCTAGCTGCAGCATTGTGAACCATTTGAAGACTTTAAGTGCTAACACGCAGCAGACCAGACAAAAGAAATATTACAACAATCAAGTCTGGATGAAACAAAGGCATAAATTGGGATCTCTGCATCAGCCATGGACAGGAAAGACCTAATTTTAGCTATGTTACTTGAATTGAAAAAGGCAGTCTTAGTGACTTCTTTAATGTGCTGATCAAAAGAGAGGGAAGGATCAAAATCTTTTTTCTCAGATTTCCTTCATATTGAAAGATATAAATGGAACAAAGTGACATTTTACATTTCAGTCTTCAGGCATTTTTCCTTAAGCACTTAAGGGAAAAGGAAGTTTTTTGAATTTAGCCTCTAACTTAACTGGAAATGGCTTCTTATATGTCTGGATTCAATTAAATAAATAGGGGCTACAGAGCCGTCTTAGTGTTCAGAAGACAGGATGGGTTATATGGTTTTGGAAAGCTGAAGGACATTTCTTATGTCATTCTAATCTTGAGACTTAGACAGATGTCTGATTTTTTAAAATGTCAAGGTGTTTCTCTAAAGGAGGCTGTTATACATGAATTATATCCCATGGCTTATTGTGTCCAGGGGCATCTTTAACCAGGGATATCTCTGTCTAAAATGTGGGCTGGGGGCTCATAAGGAGTGTCTGGGCCAACTGGAAGTCTGTGGGAGAACAGGTGAGATTTTTTTTTTTGCTTTTTGAACATTTTCGTCTGTAACACGTTATCTCGAGAAGTAACGGCATCATTTCCATGATATTTGCTGTGTATAGTTATGTCCCTTAGAGAACACGTCCTAATTTTTTGGTGACCTTTCTTCTAGCGTCACCATTAGGCCACAATTTCAACTTATACACACAAAATATCAAAATCTAAAAGGCAGATTGCCATGAAATTTACTGAGCACAGTCATGTTCCCTAGAGCATGAATCTTAACATTTTGGGCACTCCATGAGCTTTTTTCTAACACCACCCCGTCGTGCCAGATTACCAACCTTCTACATTAGATATCTAACAGATGGTATACTAAAAATTGTTATAAATATCTATCTATGTAAAAAAAGTAGCTCTCAGTGTGGTAACCCTTTGCCCTTCCCTACTTTGCTACCCACAAATGAAATATAATCTGTACATACCTTTATTTTCCCTTCAAAGAAAGTCTAAATTATTAGAGAAACTTTAAACAAACCAAAAAATTATACATGATACGTTTTGACTTAATAAATTCTTAACAGTAGTTCAATTGAAAGCTGTTGCCTCTCACTCCTATGTCAAGCTGTAGCTCTTTGTCACCAGTCTGGGGCTGTAGTTCAGGTACATTACCTTCCCTGAATACACAGACAGCTAAAGGCAGCTCAGCCGTTTGACAAGCCTTCTTAGCAGAAGCGCCGTGGTCTTTATGCATTCTGAGGCGTGATGAGGGCCAGCAGAGGTTGACAGTTGAGGTTGTATGTCAGGAAGCCACCACACATTGATATTGTATTCCTCTCACTGTGTCCGTCTCCCATCTGACTGCAGATTCTGCTAAGCCGAAGCCCAAGGTAAGACTCTCCTCTTTGACTTAGACACCAAAGCTAACATAATTAGTGAAGCACAACATCGCAGATATCAGACACACTCACTCAACTACAGACAAGGATAGGAAGGGCAACAATTGATGATGCTGGGGAATAGTTTGTACCTGTAGGGGCTTTTTAATAGTATAACATATTAAGCCTCTATATTTTTCCCCAAAAAGTGCTCTGATAGAGAAGTCTTAAATTTTTACTCAATTTTTATAAGTTTATCTTTCACTCATAAAATGGTTAGAGCACACTTTTATAGAGTAACACTCACAGATGATTGTATTTAAAGTATGATTCATTGTTGAGGTCAGGCTGATCCTGTAGTAGAGAGTTTATCACTCTCTTAGTCTCTCCATAAGTTCTCCTTCCTTCCTGCCTTGTATTCTGGTCTTTTTCTTTATCTTTCTCACTTTCTCCCTTAATCCACAGGAAAGCACAACACCACCAGACCCAGGTCAGTATGGCTTGACCGCTTTAGTGAACCTGCCAAGGGCTCTACGTAGTACTGCTTAAGTTGCTTTCATCTCGGTTCTGTAACAAAACAGAAACACAGACAGGATGAAAAGGAGGTGGTTAGTCAGAGGCCAGAGTGAGAACAGGAGGAGATAGATCGTGGTTGAGAGTTAACCCTAAGATATTATCATACCCCCATCTAATTTTTGATCAAATATTACTCAACTCTTTCTTGACCACCCCACCCTGAAAAAAAAATAACCCTGAAGATGTTTTCCTCGAAATGCACTGACATGAATCTCTCCTGCTCTCACACAGGGTTCAATGGAGGAAATGAGCAACAGCAGTTTTCTCTTGACAAATATATTTGAGTAAGAATAACCAATGAATAATAGGATGCAGACGGAATCAGATCAAAGTACAAAAAAGCCCTTTTCTCAAGGCATGCCATGATGCCTAAACCCAAGGCGGCATTTAGATGAATTGGAGTGGGTAGAATCATTATGAGGACAGCGGCAGGAGAAATGCGGGCAGAAAAACATTTCCAGCAGTCTATATGCCTGGGCCTCAACTGCTGAGCTGTGCCTTTGTGTGATAAATCAATTTACATAAGGGGCTTTATGAAAAAGACATCCGTGCTTATTGTTCTTATTAAAAACATGAATGTGATATTCCATTCATCTGAGGTCATCATCAGCTAATAGTGTCCTCGGGCTGGTTTGCAGGGGAGCCATGGCTGGAAGGGAGATGTGTCTGAGGGGGCTAAATGTGTGAGTCTGGGGAGAGTAAGTGGCTGTGTCTTTCAAGTTGGCAGGGGTGTTTAGTCTTAGCCTTAGCCGGATGCTTGTGGCTGTATTTGTCTGCCACGCTGCGGAAAGATTGGAGCTGCATCGTACAGGGATCGAAGAGATGAGTTTCCCCGCGAGAGTAAATTGCTGCTTTTTAGAAGGGCGCCGTTCTGGAGGTTTAGCCTTTAAATCAAGATGACTGTCAGGGCGTTTCTGTTTATGTACATGCTAGAGATCAATTGTGCTGGAAGCTTTGAGTAAATGACAGTAAGGGAATTTGTTTTGTATGCATGATTAGTCCAAGTGATGCAAACAATTATTGAAGCAAAACAGGATTTTTTTTTTCGTACCCACCTCTAGTGATATCTATTCATGCAGGTAGTCTTCATTTTATTTGCCCATATTTTGACATATCTGCCTCTGAGATTTCTGCTGTCCACCCAATACAATACGGACCATTCACATATATTTAAAGGGCATCTTCACTTTGCTAAGGTGATATGGAAGTGTGGTCCAGGGTGTGTCGCATACTGTGACATTGCTGTTGGCTTTGGTTACGGGAGAGCAAACGTCCGACCACACCCATCGGTGATGCCGGTTGCGTGGAGAGGTGCAACTTGGAGTATTTTTAATCAAACGTAGAAGTAATGATGAATTTGATGAGGATACACAAAGTATTACTGCTCTTGTACTTCTGTATAAGACTGTCTGTCTGATTAATATCTAAACTGTCTGACTATAAATGTGTTCGTGCTCCCTGTCCACCAGGTTTACCCAGGATGGTTGTGATCAGAGACTACAGTGGCATCCCCTGTCCCCATTGTGGGCCCCCACTAAGCATTCATGCGGGGGATGTCATTGAACTGATGTTTGCCGACCTGCACAGCTCCTGGTGGCAGGTGCGTGTCACTCAGCTCAGCCTCGTTTTATCTCAACATCTTTGACTCTGTGAAAATATAACATGTTACGGCTCACCGGGTTGGCTCGCTGCACGCAATGTCTTTGCAGTTTCATGGGTTTGAATCCGTGCTGTATGTCTGTTCTCTCTTTCCTGCTGGTTGTCTCACTATCTGACCGAGAAAAAAGCTTATATGAATATGTGAGTGGGGTGACAGCAACAATATCTCTCCCCTTGGCAATTATCGTTTATAAATCACCAATGAAATTGCGGTTGTTTATCACATTCTGTGTCCTGTCAGGTGAGCCATGAATATGACATTATGATGAGGTCAGTGTTAATTAGGAATATCAGTCGAAGATCTGTATGAACTCCACAGAACCCCGGTTACATTACAAGTGGGGTATCTGTCTTTTCTTTCACTCCTCAGATTGAATCACAGCCCACATCTGATGATCTAACCAATTAGTGGCTTCAGTTGATTAATTGAGTGCCACAATGAGACAATAAAACAGCAGATACTTCAGCCTCTGGAGGATGTTTTAATGGTGGTGCACAACCTCATGTACAGGCACATTTAGCAACCATCTCACGAGGTCAGCCAACAGTTGACAGTGTTTGACCTTATCTATTTTTGAAAGGATGGCGATTTATCTGGGGTCTTCCGGCAGCCTCCCTAGCTGTTTCTCACTCTGCTTTACGGCGGCATTAAAGCCTCATCCTCCTTCTGGTGCTGCTCCAATCAGGCTGCAGTCTTTGCCAACGGCACGGCTGAGAGTTGGCCGTTAGCCCGATTTGGAATGCTCCATGTTTCTCTCTGTTGTGACAGAGCACAAGGTGGTGGGTGAGGGCATGAATGCCAGGAGACTTCTTGTAAGCCGATAGAACAGCTAGCAGAATGTCATGCCACAGACCTGATGGCACTGCATTGTTTGCTTCCATGGTAACCATACATGCTGGGATGGGATAATTAAATGAATTAAATTATAATTCACGTTTTTGTGTTTTCCTGTCCTGTGCGTAATGATACTGTAATAATAATAAGCTATCCTGCTCCCACTTTGTTTGGATTATGTGTTTCTTTTTTTAGGCTGTTCACCTTTACAATATATTCAATATATTCAATGAATCTGCAGGTGAATACATTTAATTGTGTGATTAAAAAGTAATTTAAATCACATGGCCTCCACCAGTGCAAGAAGCAGGGATGACAGTTACTGATACTTTGCTAATGTAGATTTAGCAGGGTTAGCTTACAGTCTGTTAGCTCTACAGTGTCATTTAATTAACAAACTGAACATTAGATGTTGGTTAATCAAAAGTGGCATTTTTCAGTAACTGATATTAGCTAGGGAAAAATAAGTAAGACAATTTAGGTCAGGTGTTTTCAAAGAATTACATTACATACAGAGAGCAGTAATGCATGTCAACAGTGGGTGGCAGTAATGAGCCGCAAACTGCAGGATGCAGCAATAAAAGAGAAGAAAATTAAGAAGACTACAATTTGAAAGTGTACAAAATAATACTTTGCAAGTTTTCTACAATTTTGTTAAGTCTTACGGTCAAATACAATTCATTTTGGTGAGAAACACTGACTCTAAACAAAAAAACTGTGTTTGTTTACAATGAAAACGCCACAGGGTTCCTTTAATCTTCAGCGTCCCCAGTGGCGCCAGAGGATGGAATTACAGAACATTGAGAATTCATATCCCCTGTTACCCAGAAGGCAATTATCCCCCATCCCACTGGCAGAACAATACAATCAATCACTGTAATTTCATTTGATCCTTTGGCTGCTGCCTGTTTATGCCAACAGAGTAATAAGTTTAATCTTTATCATACGCTTATCGAAGGCATAACAAATAGAGAGGGCCTCTCAAAAAACCTTTGATGAAATGTTATTACACAGAATGAATCATAGAGATGGGTAAAGATTCGCTTTCCAATCTAGTTACTGCCGGGGCTTGCACGGTCCCAAAAAGCATTTCATACTCTAATAAAGAAGAGTGAGGAGGAAAGCATAAACAGGGCAGGAAGCTGAATGAAGAGCTCCACATGCCCTCAACACTCACTGTCTTCTCAGATTGACTCAATGGACTTCAAATTGACCTCAAAGTCACAACTGGAAGCTCAAATTGTCTTGAGCTTAATGTTGATATATATGTGTAATATGGTCTATAAGATAATGTACCTGATGGAGAATTAAGATCAACTGAACATCTGTGTTAGAGCAAGTCTGTTTAAAATTAAGCAGTTTGTTTAACCAATTCAGTTTATTTAGTTGGAGCAACAAAAAAAAAGAGTCTACACTGTGTTTGTTCAGGGAATTAATGATTTTCATATAAGGTTTGTGTTTGCTCGAGGCGGGTTTGCTGAAATGCAATTGTTAGTCTTTACTGCAAACCAGAAAGCTCATGCTGTTTGGATATTCAAAGACCAGAATAAGATCCATTATTTAGTGTTAAACGAGGCTCTTGTTTTGATGCAGTACAAATCTAACTGCCGGCAGAGTTTGAACCATAATTAACTTGGGTTGCAAATTAGATGCACTGCTTGTTGTGTGCTAATTGCTAAGGATTTATTTAAGCAAGTGTGGGAGGGGAAGAGAAAAGGGAGACAGAGACAGAGAGAGAGAGAGAGAGAGAGAGAGAGAGAGGTGTGTGTTGTTGCTCCCAGACATATATAATGCGATTAACAGCCAGTTGCCATTGCAGGGCAAAATTCTGGCGACAAGCAAGATTGGCTTCTTTCCAAGTGATGCTGTGAGGCCTTGCCCATGTGTAAGTGTGTATATTTTTTGTAATCAATAACGCACATTTAGTGTGATTACAATACATTCAGTGGATAATGGCTACTATTGATGTCTCTGCAAAGGAAAGTAGTGCTGCTCAGTTGCACTTTTTCGCCATTTTAGCCATTAGATGCGGCTTGAATTATCACAAATGACCTCCACCTCTCTGTATCGACTCCATTAAGACACAAAATAACCACAATTCTCTTTTATGCCAGGTTCCAAAACCTGTCGATTACTCTGCCCAGCTCTGGTAAGTGATGAAAACAAGTGACTGTAGATAGCTAACAATGACCACAAGTCATTCTTACTTTATTTTATTGGTTGTATTGACTGTTCTCATCCTCATCCATGTTCGGAATAGATTGCAGTGTGAGTGAGGTAGTTGTTCACGGGTGGTTCAGGTTTGCAGGGCCGATGGAGAGATACCAGGCTGAGGTGGAGCTTCTGGACCGAGGAAACAGCACCTATCTGGTTCGACACAGGAGTAAAGAGTGCACTGAATATGCCATCAGTATAAAGTAAGCAACGTGACAGCTTGTTTTCCATTTATTTCCATACTAGATCTCCAATTTTTACTTTCTACTGTTTACCAAGAATTGTGGAGTAAACAAAACACATGCAGGCAGCAGAGTTTGTGAGCAAATGAGTAGTAAGAGTCACTCAAGCAAACAAGATGCCCACATGCAAATCACAGCTCTGTACAACAATGGTGCAGTATCTGAAAACAAACAGCTCATCACATGTTGACATGGAGAAAGGAGATCATGCTGTGCTCCACTCATGTCAACGAAAAACAAGAGGTTTTAGTGACTATATTATTGTCAGCAGCCACAACTGAAGAATGGTGTGATGAATCACAGATGATACTGAAATGTAAGTGGTGGGGGACAGTTTAAAGAGTTGTTTCGCACAAATTGAGAAAAAAACACAGGGTGTCTAGCATCTTAGCACCAAACCCAGCGTTGCATTTAATCTACTTTTATTCGTCAAACATTGAGCCAATATAATCGTCAAGGCTTTGCAGGAATCACATTATGACCCTCATAATCTTAAAAATGAGCAATAGACGTTGTTAGAGAACTGGCATTCGGAATTGTTTTAAAGGGCGCAGTGCAGCGAGTCGGTAATCATAGGCTACTCGTTAAGTTGCTGGTGATGTAAGTTCATGTGTGAGCTAAACAGATAAGTCAGTTAAGGTTTTTTGGTACACACAGATACTCACAGATAGTGATTGTGCTAAACGGTGCATTTCACCAAAGTCTTAATCATCAAAGCTATCAGCAAAACCAAATGGTCAGATGTGGTATTTGCTTTTAGCTAATTAATAAAAAGATGGAACTCCTGCAGAGTAAACCTTAACCCTCATATCAGCAGCTGCTTATTGCATTTATGATTTGGTTTTTATGTCTGTTTTAGTTGATTTACCTTTGCAGTGTACTGGAACAGGAATTGTGCACCAGGTATCTAACATCATACCCTAACTGTCATACTGTCAATACATGGTACTAGTTTTAGAAACATCAGAAAAGGGACAGAATATGTGCCACAGATGTATATTTCAACTATTTTACCAATGAGAAAAGCAGTCAGAGGGTAAAAACCATTCCCATTGGAATAACAAGAAAGCAATCGATCAACTAGTTTTGTTTATGGTCAGAAAAATTTGTTGTTGACAAAATGTTTCCAGTCACTATTTAGCCTGGATAATCACCCGACCTGCCGCTGAATTTTTTAACACTCTGCGTATCAAACATGGTCCTGCCTCGATTATATTGAGGTCCTCAAAGTGGGTAAATTCTAATTTTGATTTCTAATTTGAGTATCTGCACTTCATCATACCTAATTTTAGTTTACTCTAATGGTTGGAGGCTGCACATCCTCAGTGAATGCAGCATGGGAAAGAGGTTCGATTGAATAATCTACTTTACCATCTTTCTGGTGTCCGTCAAGACACGTGTTCAAGGAAAGCCTGATAGCTTTGAATCACACTATTTGCTCTTCTTTGGTTATTACTCTTAGAAATGTGTTTCAAAAGAAAGCCAGCAACACACTTGAATTGCAGATAAAATATCCATTCCTTTAGGCCTTAATAAATGGCTGCTTTATCTGTAGGTTGAGTGACTCGGTATCCCTCTTTTGAAATACAACACTGTCCATTTCACCAGCGTATATCTTTCAGGCTACATCAAAGCTTGTTCAGTCTTTTAAAAAAAGAAAGAACTATCGAGTCCTCCCGACCTGGCATGACGGCTCTGAGAGATTATAACGATTGAGGGTGCACTGAAATAGTGTTTGGATGTTAAGACTATTTAGCCATTGACACACCATTCCGGCCCATTTGGTTTGGTGGACTCATACCGTCCCTCATTCAAAGCTTTGATGTACAGGGCCAGTTTCTGAACACTCCAATCCTAATTGCCTGTCTCACTGCTTAAGATCGTTATCAGGATGGCCGTTTGAGATAATGGAGCTTTATACAGAGAGCTGCTACTAATCAACTAGAACTGTCTAATGCTAAACGCTACGAGTTGTCAGTTTGTGTGTGTGAGTGTGTGTGTGTGTGTGTTGAGTGATGTTTGTGTGTTTGTACGTATGTGCAGCCATAGGAACCTAAAGGAAGAAAGAAAGACTCATCTGTCTGTATTTGTTATGCACCATATAACTCATAGCATTAATAATATATTATTCACCATATATTCATAATGTATCAGTGAATTTGCAACATGACCATATTCTTCTCATTTGTTATATGCTGCATTGGGACATTTACAACTTGCACATCCCCATATGGTAGACATGCAATATACAGCACTGTGCTTCAGATTGGCTTGACAGCTCATTCCCACTTGTGCCTTCAGTGTGCACGTACTGAACAATTCGTATGTATTTTCAAGGTTGGCCCACATTATTTTTCAACAAAGCGCTCAGCCTGAGCTATGATTCTCCCATGACATATGATTGTTTAATCACTTAATTAATTAGCCAGGCCTATACCATGCTCTCAAGTACTATGCAGTATGTTTTTTTACAGTCAGATGCCATATATTGTCTCATCTTAGATTAAGTGAGCACACTAAACTGCATCTTCCAGGTTAGGGGTGCTTGGTAAAATATTATTTTGGCATACAAAATAAACACAGGAGGGAAAAGGGAATCAGCTGCGATAATTAGGTAAAATCTATTCCAAAATACACATTTATTATTAAAAAAACAAGCTGAATGTGTTTCTACCTCATAGAGTAATAGAGACATACCTGTCTCACTACTCATTAGTGATTGGCTTGCTATACAAAGAAGATAGCTATGTCTCAGTTTATGTACATAATGAATTATCTTAATGAGGGTCAGATGACTTTTTTTTGCTTTGCACAATGAACACTGAGGAGCTGTTGACACCTAATTTAAAAACAGCTTATTTTACAGCAGATGGTTTGACATATCATAGCAGGAAATCCACAGTTAAATAATTTTAATAAGGGCTTCACTCCATTTAGCTTCACTAGCTTCAGAGCCTGCCACTGTGTATGCTGGCTCACTGACAAGGCTTAATGACACACACTTAAATGGAACAAATGTTATTAATTACGCCTGTGCTTTTCCTGCTATTAGTCAAAATGTTGGCTGTGAAAAGTGCCCATTATATGGCCCATTTATATTATTATATTATATGGTAGTGACAGCTCCAGGGACATCACAGAAAACAAAGAAATGATGCATTGAGTTTTGAAAGCCATTTTCTTTGTTGTTATCTGTAGGCAAGGCTTTTGTATCATTTCCTGTCAGTACAGAATAGTAATTCTTTAATAGACTATGGAATTCATATAGAAGAAGGTCCATAAGTAGTAAGTTGTTCCCCACACCTGGGGAATCATTTCTAGGTAGAACAAGAGTCCAAACTTTGGCAAATGTTTGGCAAAGAAACCACAAAACTTGGATTTAAATGAAAAAAGTGGATTTTGGAGACATTTTTGTTTTTCTTTAGTAGAGGATTTTTTAAAAAATAATGCCATACAAAACAATACATTATCCAAAGAGAAAACATACATACTAAGATACATAAGCATACTCTTGTGGATTCTGGTGAGTCAAAGAAATGTTTCTGTAACACAAAACTGTGTTTTTTCTGACATTTTCTCTGAACTTTTTCTAATTTCTTGCTTTTCTTATTAAATGTTAGATACTTTTAGCTCTTAATACCTCTAAGATTCAAATGAAACAATCTAAGAAGAAAAACTACTGTTTGTTATAACTGCTCACCAACTTTAAAGCATTACCTGTGATGAAGGATCACAAGTAGATATTGATTAATTAGAACCCACTGGTATACAGTATGTATTGATATTGCAGGCGAAGACAGGGTATTGCTGTGATGTTTATGTTATAATCTGACGTGAGTGAATTGGATCCGATTTCTTCAGCATGGTAACGGACAGACCTTTGTGATGCTTCACCGTAGAGACTGGATTGATGTGGAAGCATTTATAATTAATTAGCAACCCATGTTTCATTCATACTCTACAGGTTCAATGATAAAGTCAAGCACATTAAGATTCTGACCAAGGATGGCTGCTTTTACATCGCTGAGAGTCGACTGTTCAAGACTGTGCTGGTGAGGGTTTTAACTTTGTATGGATTTTTGTGCCCTATGAACTACTTCAGCATTAATGAGTATAATCATTTTGACATTACACTACTTTTTCAGCACTCTCTTGAGATAAACCCCCGAATGCAAGTTGAACATTTTTACATTTGTTTTGTACAATGATAAAAAATGGAGCAACTGGAAGCAACTGCCTGTGGTATTGTATGGCAGTTGCTAATATTAGCTTGTTTCCAGTGTGTACATGTGAAATGGGTAGATAGAAAGATATACTGTTCCCCAGTACTGGCTGCGGTTGTATTGTCAGGATCAAACAAGCAGCTACTTCCTCACCAACCTTCCCACATGTCTTTGCTCTCTTTTCTATTCATTTGTACACAATACCATATATATTCACCTGGGCTTATCATTGTTATTGTGCTTGTTTTACACAGGACTTGGTGGAATACTACAAGCAGCACTCTCTGAAGGAGGGTTTCAGCAGTCTTGACACCACTCTGCAGATCCCCTATAGGGAACTTTCCAATGGAAACATGCCCAGGGCCATTACCAAGACTGGCAGTGGTGAGTCTGCTTCACAAACATCCAGGTTCCCTAACTGAGACTGAGTCTGATTGGTTGAAATGCTGCCAGTTCAGAGCAGATCTTGATCCAGTTGTTGTTGAAAGTAATTCTCTGCATGTGTTTTGACCTGAGGACCTGTGGGTTCTCCTTCAACAACCCCGCCCAGATAAAATAAGGTGAGCTGTTTTTCCTGTGAAGCACCCACTTGTAAAGCTTCTCTACATGGCCAAAACAGTCTGTTGAAGCTAATATTCCCAAGGTGATCACATAGAAACAACAGAACAAGCTGAGGGCAGAAGCTGTTTGCTGGAATCAGTATCTCTCATGCTATAGTTTGTTATTACAGGCCAGCAACTACACTTTATGCTCTCACTTTGAAGAACTGTAGAAAAAAATGTCCCGTCTTACATCACAAAATTATGCTGACAGAGCATTTTGGTTTGCGTTATTAGACACTCAAGTCAAAACTGTGTCTTGATACTTGAGGCAGTCCTCTTTGACATTTGAGACATGCTAGAAATATTTAGCACAGCATAATGAGCTAACACGATTCCCGGCGGAACGGTGCAGCAGCAGCACTTTTCCTTGGGAGACATGCCTCCTCAGTTTTGCTTGGTTGATCCTCTTGTCATTATCATAACACAGTCAAATAGCACATGTATAAATTCATTTGCATTTGACTAACATACAATTTATTATATGGAATCTAGATCTCTGTCAAACTAAATGGTAATATGAAATGCTTGCAGTTGTTTTCACCGACGAGCAAATAGTGCTTCCTGCAGTTTGCTTCGGTTACGTAAGATGACAGTTATTTTAAAAAAATGTCAAAGCATTTTGATAAATTTGCTTTCCAGTAATACCATGACATAGGGCAATTGTGTCTCATGTTCCACAATTCATTTTTTTAAAAGATTGTAATCCATCATACTTGATAAATCAAATGCTATGCTGAATCAGAGGTGTTTGAATTCACTCTGTCAAACAATGCACCACTGTCAATTTACATTCACCATCAAATAATGTGACGCTGTAGTGGTTTGGAGCTCTTTTGATGAGATTAGTCGATCTTCATCAGAAATGCTTTTTAGTGAGAAAATAAAATTAAAATAATTGTCAAATAATTTTACAGACAGGGCTTTCATCTCACAAAGACACCTAAACGGGAAAAGAGGCAAGTGATTTAAGCAGTGCTGGTCCTCTGTGTGATTACTTTATGTTATCTATGTGTTGCTCATGTTATGTGGCAGAACCCATCTATCTGGGTCAGCATAACATTAGATGATTTATGGAAATACTGTTAAATGTGAGAACCTCTCACAAGGTCAGAATGATGTATGTACCCAGTATTGTGTTGTAAATTGTGTCATACTGTATAAGTACCGTCACTGTATGGTAAAGAGGTAATCCTTGGCCATAAGAGGTAAAGCAGAATCTTTGTTTTCAATGCACGAATAAATGTATTCTTGTGCTCTAGTTCAACAAGTCCAGGCAGTGGGTCATTAGAGACAGAAGCAGATGCTCATTCGCTATGGGGGAAGTGTGTGAAGGGCAAAGGGGCCTTGAGGAAGAAGATCCCCCCCCTCCCTATGAAAGTAAGGTTAGAAAGGGAGAGAGATTTAAAGTTTCAGTTTAAGAGGAGAGGTGGAAATGGGGGAAAAAATGACCGCACAGTCACAAGAGTGGTATTAAATCAGTCTTGGCAAGAAATAGATAAGTGCGTTTCCCAAACTATTCCTTTGAAAACGTGGCCAAAGTGTACAGATTACATTTTCATCTGGCAAAGATCCAATACAAACCAGACCACCTCCAGATGTGACCTAGCTGATCCAATCGTAGTCTGATCACAGTCTGTTTCAAGTGCATTTGCACCTTGAATTAACGTGCTTTTTCTTACCCAGATTAGATATCTAAATACAGATGGTATGTTAATGCCAGAGACATATGGTACAAAGGGAAGGTATGAGTAAGAGAGATGGAGAGAGAGCAAAAGACAAAAGAGGGAGCGAGAGAGACAGTGAGTGAAAGAAATAGAGAGGAGCCTCGGCAGCTCACCAGGCTTGGCGGAGAGGTCCCAGTTAGGGCCCAGTGCCCCAGGCAAGCACCAGGAGCCTGCTACTCCAAACGTCACACTCTGCACGCTGCTCAGCTCCGAGATGGCTTCACAATTTTCCTGACAGGACATGACATTTCACTTGGGCTGGCAGTGGAGAAAACTGTGTGACAGCCGCCTGCTGACACACTCCTGGGGGATACCCCTGGACCAACTGAGGGACTGCGCCTGTTTCCACAAAACTGGGAAAAGTTTGCAAATATGATCTGATGTAAAAGAGCAGAAAGCAGCTGGAGGTAAACTGTCTTAACTTAAAGAGAGGTGTGCTTGTAAACAACCACAGCCACTGTAACAGCAGCCGAGGCGAGCAGACGAACACAGGAACAAAGTCAAAGTTAGCCATTTGTGTCTGTTCGGATGTGAAATTCTGCTACATCCTTGTCCCTCTGCCTCCTTTGGCAGCATCGGTCTCCCAGCGCATCAGGCTTCAAAGCAGCTCTGCAAGAGGTGTGTTTGTGCATCGCTGCCATTCACAGCGCTTCCTTCTGTGAGAAAGCCTTGACAGACCCGCCGTTGCCTCAGTGCATTCTGGAATAGATTATTATTGCCTTAAGTCGTCCACCCCCATAGACAGACTTAGTGTGGGCACCGCGTTCTCTGTCTGGTAAACAGCCTCCGTAGAAAGACAGATGTCATGCCAAAACAAAAAGCACACACACACAAAATGGTTTGAATCTCAAAACAGACACCTCATAGGAAAGAAAACAGAATACAAGGCTGAGCAAACAATCACAAGATGCAGAACTGTCGAAAAACCATCAAAACTCTGGAGTAATTTGTTTGGAAAAACCCCAGCCAGCATCTTTAATTAAGTCTGTGTGCTCTTCGTCTGTGTGTGTGTGTGTGTGTGTGTGTGTGTGTGTGTGTGTGTGTGTGTGTCAACAGTCACACAAACGGCCCCAGTAACTACCCAAACCTCCAAAATGAAAGCCTGCAATTTTTAAGAATTGACATTTGGATTTAGATCATATTGTCTGCAATGTTTTATTGAAGGGGAGCAGTGGTTTCAAGAAAAAATCTTTAAAAGCTCAATGATTGCTCCTGATTTCAGGACAAGTGACTAAACCAAACCACTGTCCAAGGGTGTAGGTTTCATTAATCATTATAAAGAAATATTGGGCAGAGGGTCTCGGGGTCCCTCCCCTGGAAATGTTGAGCATCAAACACTTAAATTCCTACATTCTGGTGAATTGCTATGAAAATACAAAATTCAGGTGCCAGGTGAGAATTCAAAAGATAATGGAATATAATGCAGTGCGGCTCTCTGATGTTCTGTATTGCTTTCAAATATGTATTTTCCTGTAGATCAACATTTCTCATTTAGTTTTAGTCCTGCTGAGTCAACGCACATGTAGGCATAACGCACTCTTCTGTCCCATTTTGTGTCTTTTGTTTAGACAAGTAGCATCTTTAAATGTGCATGTGGCACCTATTCACATCAGTGATGAATTCATTAAAGGATGTATAATGACTACGCAGACGTTTGCATAACATTACGGGATTTACTTAAGTTTCATTTTGTGCACTTGCAAAAATAGCTAAAAGAAAAAAAATCAAGCCTATTGAGGCACATTGCATCATCTCTGATTCATCTCTGTGACATTTACTGTAAGGCAGCACAGTGCCTGCAATAAAGAACTGACATTACTTTTATTGTAATGGAATCTTGGTTTTACACTAAAGAGGTAAATAGATAAGATACTTTTACAAAGACAACAGTGACTCCAATTCAAACAAACAATCCAAACTGTTGTTAGTGATTTTTATGGTTCTTATATAATGAATGCATTGCCTCCCTGTTCTCCTGTGTTCGGCTTGATATATTTAGACCTATCCATCGCTATGTTGAAACAGCATTATGACACCGGTGTAATGGATTCATGAAGACTTACAGCTGTAATGCAACTATAGTTTCACCGGCCTACATGTACGTAGTATATAAATGTACTGATACTATTCAAAATCTCTGTCACAAAAAGATTAGTTAGAATTTATTAGAGAAACATCTGAACATATATCAGCTTCTACTATTAAATGGAAGTGCTAGTTTGTGGTTTTATGTACAGTGCATGTTTATTCATACGTGCATGCACACAGTATGTGTTTGTGTATACTGTATTTACTTCCTGCGGCTATGTGTATAGTTGTTTGTGTGCACTCTAGCCAGACAAACAGTTGACACATATTGGTCTGCATTTACTTATCCCTGTGGGGGACAGGAACAAAGCACGGAACCATACTGTTCTGATGACAGGAGGTAGTTTTCTCGGTGTGAGGGTCTGCTGGCTCAGATGGGATTATATATGGGAGCAGAAGTCACTGGCTCTCTGGTGTGGATTCCCAGCCTTTGCCTTGTCAGGACGCCGTGCTGTGCTCTGACGTATACTTACCCACATGCTGCTGCTTTGGCTCACCTGGTCTGAAGCTCAAAAGGTTGTTATGGCTGGGGGTTGTTGAAGCTGCAGTAAATGGCCAAAAGTAGGTAGACAGTTGAACATCTGATCTTTCCAACCAAATGTGTTTGTTGAAAAAAACCATGGGCATCAACATGCTGCTATAACAGCCTCAGCCCTTCTGGGAAAGCTCTCCCCGAGATCTTAAAAACCTGGCGGTGTGGATTTGCTCCCATTCAGCCACAAGAGCACCAGTGAGGTTGGCTACTGCTGTTGGGCAATAAGCAGACGTTCAGACTGAAAACAGCCATGTAGTAACACAACACAACACAAACAGGGTGTGTTGATTGGTACGTGTTGCTTCAGGTACAAGTGGGATGCTTGAAAAATATGATCCAGCAAGTCCAGTTTGAGTAACAGATCAATGAGTTTAAAGGCTTATCAGAATAAATACAGAGGTTTATAAAACTCTGAGCCAGGATTTTACAACTCTTCTTTCAACACTTTCAACATTGCAATGATAACGAGGTGAACACTGGAAATGTACCATGTGCTTTCAATCAACGATCCACCAGGAATATGTGATTGCATGTGTTTGATTGGCCACTGCAGGCTGTAAAAAGTTGGAAACACATCATTGCCTGAAATATCCATGTATGTTGTAGCGTTGAGATTTACCTCAAATGGGACTAAAGGGCATAACCTAAATAATAGAAAACTCCAGATCGAAATGTGCAAGCATGGATGTCTGTATACTTTGGGACCAAAAGTGTTTTAAGCACTCAATACCCACCTTCTATTGGTCAACATTACATAAAAGCCATGCGCCAGTAGAAATGACAGATTGTTTGACGCTGTCACTGTTTTGCCCTGCTCTCTCACTCTTCTCTCCCATCTATCCTTGCTTTTTGCTTGTTCTTTGACTTTGCCAACTTTTCCTCTGTCTCTCTCCTTTACCCCCGCTCACACTCTCTTTCTGTCAAACTTGTGTTTTCTTTGCTTATGTTCTCTCTTTGCTCCCAATACGGCCTGAACCCCCCATCACTCGCTCCGTTTCTCTGTAGTTCCTCCTGGCGGCAGCAGCTTTGTTCCTCCCTCCTCCTCGCCTTTCTGGTCAGGTACAGGTACAGCTTTTCTACTCTCTTTGTCTCTCCCTTGCTATATGCCCATATTTCCAGGTTGCCTAAGACTGACTGTCTTGCTTCTCCTGTCTCTATTAGAATTTATAGTCTAACGATGCCGCTTTTACGTCATATTGCACAGACTATACATATTGCCATGTGGGAAAAACATTTCAGCCTTTTGTAATTCCAAATCAGAAAATTCATGAATTTCTGACATATATATCTCCCACTTGGTAAAAATAACTGCAGAGTTGTCAACAAGACATTGGCAAAGAGTTGCAAAACTACTATAACTGGCATTAACATTTTATTAAAATTCAACATTCTTAGTTTGGTTAATTAAAAAAGGGATACACTTTTGTTTGTATGAGTTAAAGAACCACAAATAAAATAAAATAGCAAATTTAGGCTTAATAATTTTGACATGAACGCACCATAACTGTCTATTAAGATGACTTTGTATCTATCTCTGTCTGCATAAGCATACATATGCATGCATATATGTCTGGGCTTGAGTGTCTTGTTGGCATAATGTGTATGTGGATGTATTCCTTTCATCCCGAATATCCCCTAGTTATGTCAACTCTATATCCACAGATAAGATAAACAAAAATACACACTCCTGTGTTCACATGTGACATGAGCTCTGACCTACATGTGTGGGGATAGCCTTATATTTCTCCTCTGTCTCTCGTGAACATGATTTATTCATCATTTGTGCTCTCTGTGCTTTTGCTTCTACACAAAGTATGACTCTGGCCCAAAAATCAGGGCTCTTTTCTGACTTATCATCATTACAATATAGCCAAAGTCATTTTATTATGGATAATACATTTGGAAAATGTGTTTCATACCATTATAAACCTTGTAGAAAGAAGTTTAGTTGAGCTAATGTTTCCCTCTCACAGTGTTTGTAGTCTAAAAAAGCTTGTTAGTACTAATCCTAACTAAAAGTTCAAACCCACATTTGACTGAAATGGACCTTGAGTTGACATTTTTCTTGTTGAAGTTTCATTACAATTTGAAAATAACATAAATTTGGGGCAAAGTTAGAAGTCACTCGCCGAACATGTTTGCTGTTAGAAGTGCTCCAAAGGTGACAAATCTAAGGACTAAGAGGATAGCTTTAATGAAGTCCAGGATTGTGCAGAGGACAAAGTGGCTTGAAGAGACAGACACGGGTGAGAAGTTCACCAAACACTGAAAGACGGGGTGCTACAGACTAATTCATGAAGAAAGACAATGGGTTTTTTCTCTTCAAATTTAGTATTACAATTTTGAAAATAGTTCTGATTAAATTGTTGTATGGGGCGTGACTGATTTTGTGTTTGTGATAGTTCAACCAATGACAGCATGGAGCCTCATAACTACAATACCTCCAGTTTTAGTCCAAGAGTTGTTCTAAGGACATTCCTGAATCTCTGAGAGTATTTTTCAGAATATCTGTGAAATGTAATGGCGATGGCTCTCAATAATAAGACAACATCTCTTTGTCTTAGTGTTTTCTCCCAGGGTGGTGGGCATTGCAGTGGCACGCTATGACTTCTGCTCCAGAGACACACGGGAGCTCTCCCTGCTGCAGGGAGACATTATCAAGATCTACACCAAGATGTCCAGTGGGTGGTGGAAGGGAGAGGTCAATGGCAGGGTGGGTCTGCTTTAGGATCCTGTCATCAATGTTTTAATTCACCTTTACCATGTTGTTTTGTGTCCAGTATAGATACAGCTACTGTAGAATTTCTTTATAACATATATTCATACAGCACTTTTACATATATAACTGACTGGACAGTCCCCTCTTGAATATCATACATGAAAAAAAATGCATGATACTTGATTTTTTTTAAGAAGTCTCCCTGAGCGTTGAATTGTCCAAGCAGTAGAGTTTCACTTAATGTATTGAAATTAAATGGCCTGCAATTATTTTGGTGTTTAAACTGTCTGCATGTGCTACGCAACCTCTGTGAAGCTCTGCACTGTTAGCACCATGTGTAGGCAGAGTTTAGGGTGACTGCAGCATGAGGAACGTTCAATTCACCATTCAAATTGTGAGAAAGAGGGGGGAAAATACAAAACAGTGCATAAATACTATATATGCTGCCTCATATTTGCACAGTTGTGTGATGCTGCCTCAACTGTATCGTGTTTTGCTGCTTCTCAGGCGGGCTGGTTTCCCTCTACCTACGTGGAAGAGGAGGAATGACTTTGCTGGATGAGTGACGTCTAATTCAGCATCCGTTCAAAGCTGACCACCTCCGCTGGGCGCCATGCTGCTCTGCCACTCTCTGTGCCCTGTAAGTCAGATCTCTTTGATAAAAACCCAGAGACTTGGACTGAAGAGGAAGCGTCAGTGCCCTCAAAAACCTTCTCCTGCCCTCTGACAGACTCTCACACAGAGCAGATGTCAAATCACAGATTCCAGGAGCATCTCACCATATCTCGCCTCTCTGCGGCCCTGTCTGCCCCTGCGGCCCACTGAGATGTGCACGTGCTATTCCCAGATAACCCTCCCCCCTCCCTTCCTGCTCACCTTGTCTTATTATTGATGACTCTATTGGCTGTTGTGAGACTTGCCTTCACTGTCATCATGTTTCGATACCAGGAAGGCTCAGTCACCCAACTGGAACACAGATCCTGCTGACAGCGCACCACCCAGGTACTCTACCAAATTGAAATGCAGGAACTGAGGAGCTTCAACTTTTGTTGGAACACTATAGGCCTCATGGCTGTTCAGACTTTTGTGTTCAACTTTTTCTCAAAGACCCATTTTATTTTTAAAACTTTACATCAATGGACAAAAATAAACTATATGATATTTAAATGCAGTTGCTGGTTTGACGCCACTTGAAAAAAAGGACGGAAAGATTCCAGCACCACAGCGTGAGGGATTGAGCTGCCATTCACACGTGATGTGTTTGCAGTCACATGACTGTTGTCTATGACTATAACTTTGCGGAGCCGGACAAGATTTGGTCACATCATGACTGGAAAACTACACTACACAAAGTAGTTGATAAGGTGTTGAAATCCACGGCTGGCATGTTTCTATGCTTTGATTCCTATTTTGTTATCATTTCTTTCAAATAATTGTTTTATATTAATATGTTTTTTTTTAAATTAACCACCTCAAAGTCAACTTTCATTGTTCCCACCCACGGTAAAGCTACAGTCACACTTTTTGGGAAATACACTTATTTGCTTGAGCAAAAAACGATAGATGAGAAGATGAATCTGTCTGTTCAGTACAAAGCTACACCCAGTAGCTGGTTAGCGTAGCTCATCATAAAGACTGCAAACAGAGGGAAACAGCTATTCTCGCTCTGTCTGAAGGTAATAACATTTGCCTACCAGCACCTCTAAAGCTCACTAATTAGCATGCTGTATCTGCTTTGTTTAATCTGTAAAAGATAATCTGTATAAGAACAAATGTGGGGTTGTTTATGGGGCTATTTCTTGAGTGAGTTCCTGGAGTCTCTGCTGGTTGCCTCCAAAATGAATGAGTGAGCTTTGGAGACTCTGGCAGGTGGATTTTGTTACGTTCAGACTAAGCCAGGCTAGCTGTTTTTCCAGATTTCTAGTCTGTACGTTAAATTAAACTGCTGCTGACTGTAGCTTCATGTTTAGTGGTCAAACATGAGTGTGGTATAATTTTCTCATCTCATCTATTGTCAAAAAAGAGAAGCATATCTCTCGAAATAATGATCAAAGTCTAAAAACTGATTACAGTTATGGCTGGCCCGTAAAACTATGTGAATATGGTGAATCATCAAAAAGAAGAAGGATCTCACACTTGGATAATATTTCACAAAGTTTAATTGCACTAAAGGGAAAACAAATTATGCCCAGCTCTCATTTCAGTTTCAGACATATGAAGTCATCAAACAGACAAAAATGGACAAAAGGAATTATAAAGACAAATACGTTTTAAACGTGCATGTGATGTGGTGCATTCACTGTAGGCTCCTTCATCTTTTGATCATTCACTGTAGAAACCGGAGAGCGCTCTTACATTCCACTGATTTTGTGTTTACCTAAATTCTTTTTGGTTTCACAATGAATGATTCAAGGATGATGCAACAGCTGTTCACTGTAGAGCAAGGTAGCACAAGGGCATTAAGTGATGCTGTTTTCCTTCAAACGTTAACGTCCCGCTAACCATGTATGTGCCATCAATATTTAATAAAAGCATACTCTTTGAATTGAACTTTTGAAATTTAATAGGCTATTTTTTCCTTTTCAGAGAAATGTTACATTGCATGAGCTAAGGCTTTGCAGTTGCATCACAAATCACAGCCGTGTCTGACACGGTTGTGGAGGTGAGAGGAGAACTGGTAGTGCTCGTATAATTGCTTAACAAACACAACAGAAAAGAGAGACACCTAAAAGCAGTTGTGGTATAGGAACATGTGAGCTCAGTGAAGGTCCATGTTTTCCTTCTCAGTCAACAAGCTTCAACGATCTTGGGCCCCTTTCACCAAATTTGCAGTATGCAAAATGACATCATTCTTCTCGCATATTCTGGCACATTTCACTAATTCAAACAAACACCATACCTGCGATCCGTGCATGAGCGTGCAAGAGCCCTTCAGGACTCCCAAATTAATCTCAGCTTTGCAAGCGCCATCCGTTTGTGGAATGTGACGCTGACAATCCGCACTTTCTAGTTTCATCAGTTGAGCTGGTGCAGAGACCAACAATAACTTAGTGGTGACCTGACAAGAGTACATGTAATGCGTCAGACAGACGAAGAATGCCCCCCACTGAAGAACACATCATTCAGTGTCTCAATGACTCGTCTTTTACTTGACTTGACAGATTCTCTTCAAAGGGCCAATCTGACTTCTAAACTAGCTATCAAGCTCATCCAGTATAGATAGAAAGATTGTTGGAATACAGCTTTAAATTTTGAAATATCACAATAAGTAATGCGTGTACATCAAGGTTCTGTTTTGTGTCTTTTGACAATTTGTAAATCAGAACGTGCAGCTAGTAGCCACATTAATGTCTTTTGAACACATTCAGCAGATGCTTCAATAGCTCAATGTGATAAAAACCCGGTTAGCTGTTAGTATGCAGCTAGTTGTTGTCAAATTGCTGTATATTTATAAGAATAGTTTTCATACTGGTTTTTGTCATGTTGTCTTACAGTCTTCTGATGCTCTGGACATTTGTTCTTTATCACTGTACTGTGAGACATCTGTTTGTCAATTGATGTACTGCTTTATACACTTATATTAATTTATTACTTTGTGTAATTTATGTATTATAAAATACAAGATTCTACAGAAAAATACTGTGAAATATGAGAATACTTTTACACAGCAGTCTCACAATTTCAGTATTCTTGCAATGTAAACACTCCCTCAGGCTGATTTTCCCCCCACTGGTCTGCAGCCCCTCTAATGACCAAACTCAGCAGAGGGTGGGCTCTGCTGTGCTAACAGTAACCCTCCGTCACAAAGAGGCAGAAAGAATGGCTCCCCTAATACTCTCCCTCGCCTTAATCTGCCTGTTCCTGTCTTAGCCAAAGAGATGAAAGGCGACGACAGAGAAGTTGGACAGCAGCCAGAGAGAGAGGAATGGGTGTACAAGGTTGCGTGGAGTAGATAAAGTACTGAGAGAGAGAGAGAGAGAGAGAGAGAGGATGGTGTGTGTGGGTATGTGTGTGCACCTGAGAGAAAGAGAGAGACAAAAGGCAGACAGAGAAAGAGTGAAGGAAGCCATGCATCATCTTCATCTGTCTGAATGATCTCCTTAACCCCTGGTCTTTGCCAGTCAGCCCCTCTGGATCTCTATATGGGGTTAAAAAGGGATTTAGTAAAAGCTGAAGCTGCCCTCAAATACGGTGAGCTCTAAGTTCCTCTCAAAAGGGCTTGACTCTCCAAAAGACTTTATCTGTGAGATTTATATTCAACTGCTGACTTGTGACCAGCAACCCCTCTTACAAAATCATAAAACTACAACTACAGTGTTTTTTCTGTATTGACACAAGATACATCAAAAGCTGCCTGGCATGAGAAAAGAGGAAGATAGAAGAAAGCTATCCAGTCCATTTACAAAAACCCAATGGAGCTGTTGAAGCTGACATTTACTATTAAAATGGCCACAATGACCTGATACGATGAAATCAGGATTTGACTCGACGGGTCACTCAACCGAATCCTTAGCCAATGAACACAAATTCTCACTTAGGATCTGTAAGTCATCTCTCATTCTTCTCACCTCATCTCACTTTTATAGTGCCTCCATTGGGACTTTGGTCTGCACATATAAGAAAGTGAGACTACATGTGTCAGACAAACAACAGCACTGGTTGTTAAAACTGCCCATATTCACAGATGTTTGGATTCAGGAATATTGGCTAAAGTGGCAGGATGTTGTCCCGCTGCTGCAGAAAGTGTGAGGGAGACGGATGGATTGATGTACAAATCTGAAGCGGATATTGACAAAAATAATGATATTCCCTTCAGCCTGGACTTTATTTTCTCCTTGGTGCAAATGAGCAAATATTAGATTCCCAACTAGGGGTACACTGGTACACGAATCCATGGTTCTGTACGTACATCAGTTTTGGGGTTGACGGTTTGGTATGTTTTCGGTATAGCAACAAGAGGAAAAAAAACAATGAAGAAAATTACATTCTGGTTTTTTATTTTGAAAAATAAAACACCCAGCAATGGCTCAATGGCCATGAGCATTCAGAAAACAGTTTAGTTTTGCTGCAGTGGAAAAGGTAAAATACCTTTCTGTTTGTTGCAAGGAGTCAGGACACCTGCCTACAGCTATTTTATCCTGATTTATGGTCTAACTGTTTATAAAGTGGTTGAAACTAGCTCCACTTCCAGCAGCTACAACGGTAACATTCTGCTCCAACACGCTGACTCTGTGCTCCAACCTGAATGCTTCAGTAGTAATAATCTAATGCCATCATATACACTACTCACAAAGAGTTAGGGATATTCAGCTTTCAGGTGAAATTTCAGGATGAACCTAAAATGCATTCTAACCTTTCCAGGTGAACTTAATGTGACCTTCTCTAAACCTTTGAATGCACATGTCCAACTGTTCAGTGTTTCAGTACTTTCTGCACCAGCTGCTGTTCTCTAACAAGAAGCTTAACAGCAACATTCACAACAGGTTTGATCCATGAATCCACCAATACATTTCCTGCTTCAGTTAGAATTGGTATTTAAACAGTCCTCCTCATCCTGCTGTTCACATTCTGACATCATGAGACCAAGACGACACCTAACAGTTGATCAGCAGCACCTCAACACTGGAGGCTTCAAACAGGAAGTCCTCAGACGGAGGTGTTCACTGAGCTTAGAGGGTCACAGAGTGTCATCAGGAGGTTGGAACAGTGATACAGAGACTGGAAGAGTCACAGAAAGGAGAGGAGTGGACGTCCTTTGGCCACGTCCCAATTTATTGAGACACCGAAAATGTTTTGTTGTGGTATACCTACCACTGTTGGTAGATTTTCTTTCAATAAATTGTTTAAAATGAAGAAATCACCAGTGCATGCTTCTACTTAAATGCCCTACTTTCATGATATAATATCACTGTAGCATTCACTTTTTACATTTTCCATATATTTCACCTGAAAGTCGAATATCCCTAACTTTTTGTGAGCAGTGTATGATAATATATCAGTCACAGGGAACAAACCACTACTTTTACTTTCATACGTTTTTAACTGCCATACTCTTTTTTTCTCCCTCCAAACGTTCTGATGATGATGCTGTTTGACAGAAATCAAATGTTTTTATAGCTGTTCCAAATGGCTTAACTCGATTCGTAGTGAAAAGCCAACTGCCACAGAGAGGGGCAGTGGATGGCAACATGGTTTCACTATGGAGATAATGGTGCATATTTTAATAATAGTGTTGCACTTAGTCAGTGTTAAGGGTTTTGTTTGTGATTCAGATGGCAGCCACAGTGAACAGTATACAGGTTACAGGTTGATAGCCTACGTCAGCATGGCTGGCATATCCATGGCTGAATGGTGTACCGTCCAATCGCTCCTCAACTTGGAATAATTGGATTATTAAACTGTTCTGACAGTAATTATTTGGGTCATGTATGTTTGTTAGCATGCCGAAGGAAAGTCACGTACTGAACCGAACATCCTGCACCGATTTGGGACAAATAGACGTACCAGAACACATACCATTACACCATTAATGGTGTTAAATACCAGCATGGTAAACATGTTGTGTTTCACTCAAAGCACCGCTGTGCCAAAGTACAGCCACCCAGAGCTTCTAGCATGGTTGTAGACACTTAATCTTTTTAATCATTGATAGGAATACAGCCAAACAAGATTGCCCAGGAATTCAGAAAAAAGAAAGAATGAGGAAGGATGGTAAGGATAGGACCACCCTCCTCCCTCCTTGACTGGATGGTGTTGCTAAGTCTCTGTGAGGACTCTATTAGTGCTACCCAGCAATTAAGATCTCACAGATCAAAGCGGTATAAATGAGCTAATCCTCAGAGAACCACTGCTCTCCCCTCCTCTCTCTCGCTCTCTCACCCTCGTTACTTCCTCTTGACTTGTGGCTCCATGTGCTAGTTGTGCTTTGATGCTTGACAGCGGTGGGTCTCCTAAATATAAAATGCTGAATAAATGCGCATTAATGGGTAACACTTTTATATCCTTAATGCCAATTTGCACAGGCTGGGGAGCATGTTTGCAAAGGTCTTAAGATATAATTGGTGATCATGAATCTGTAGCTACTATCTGATGCCCACATGCAGCGCAACACAAACTTATGAAGGCCCCATCAGCAGAAAGACCTTTTGTACATTTCATAACAAGCAATATTAATACATCTACATTCAATTTTATGGTGCAACAAGCCACTTCTGAGAGTGGCGAGTTGGAACCAGCGCTGGCGTGAGACCGAGTGACAGCTTTGAGGTCAATAGTTGTTCAAAGGAGCGTGACGCCGCTAGCTGCTTAGCGAGTCGGTCATTATCATAGAAAAAGCAGAGCATCTGCCTGTGACTCCTGTGGACAGGTTTAACGAGGTGGCGCTGCTCATCATGGGGTCCACATTGGCAGGGCCTGTCTGCGTCTCACCCCTCCCACTCCTTCCCTCTCCACCCTCTGTCTCCCTCTTTCTCTCGGTCTGCCAAAAAGGGGTGTTCATGTTTACTGATGCCTCTTTCCATCAGGGAACCATTGTTTCATGGTGGGTTTTTGTTGATGAAAGCTTCTGTCTTCCATCCTCTATTTTATTTCTCCCCACTGTAACTTGAATCTCTTTGTTTCTGTGTGCCCTTTGTAGGCCTCGAAACTATTTCTTCTGGTGTCCCTGTCAGTCTGTCCTCCTGTGTGTCTGTTTCTTCTCTCACTGATTCTTTATTTTGGGATTTTCTGCCACCTGTGTCTCTCTTTTCTCCAATACATGCAGCAACAGTCCTTGGATTAACCAATGCCACTGTCAACACTGCTTTATAGAAAATATGGTACAATGCTTTTTTAAATTCACAGTTCACTACAGAAGATTTTAATTTTAAAAAAGTTTGTCATGGCACTATCACTAAATGAGTTAACCAATGGTGATTGAGAGTGTTGGTGGTGACGTTCCTGGGTGACGTCACTGTATGGATCCCTGGGAAGTAAGGTCCAAAAACACACCTGTGACTATTGTTTATCACCATAGGTGCTGCCAAAATAAAGAGACAGAGATCTTCTCTAGGTTGTTACTTTAATTGAATTACTATGCAGAGACGGCAGAGTGATGCTACATAGTCAGGCACTCAGAGGAGTTGGTGGTTCGGCAATTCCTGGGATGTGAACTGGCACTTGTCCAGCTACTAGTGGGACACCAAGAGTCCCGTACTGTGAGTTGAACGCTGGCTGCTTATGGTGAAAACCAGGAACCCTAACTGCTGAATCATGGGATGGGTAATGGAATTGAGGCATCCATTCCTGATGCCACCATATGGAGGGTTTTTTTCTTTTAAACCAGAAATAGTCCCTGTGAAAACTGACAGTGAGGTCTGTGAATTAATCAGGTGAATCAGACATAGTTTCCAGAGAGAGGATTTGTTTGTGTGAAGGACATTGAAATACCTGCGTGGCCCATAACAGGTTAAGACCAATAACACAGTGCTTTTGCTGATTAGCATCATTAGTAGTAGAGTTTGATGCATATTGGAAAACTCTGAAGGTTTATTGTTTTATGTGCCAGTGACAGGACAAGACTGTAGCCTGTGTCTGTGCGGGGACACTGAACGGCCAGCAGAGGGCGCTGCAGAGTTTAGCTGTCAACACGCAACTACCGCCTTGTAGCACGAAGCAGGTGGTCAGAGGTCAGAGGTCAGACATGGAGCCGGAGACGATGAGCTTTGTTAACAACTGCTGGCATGTTCACAGGTAAGGACCGCCGAGGTGACAAAAGAAACTCTGAAGTGCTGCGGGCAATGTTTTTGACTGTACGTGTGCGTAGCGTTAGCATTAGCCACCCGCGCTAGTGGTTAGCATCACGAGCTAATGAGAGTAACAGGTAATCCTCAGCCAGGTGTGTTAACAGTTAACGCCATTGTGATTCAGCTTTGGCCCGAGAAATTTAGTTTCGTTACATTTGCCGCAGTATTTTCCTTGATTTTGCTCAATGCGTTTTTACTGTGCCTTGCAGATGATGCTGTTTGCATTTAGTGTTAAAAGTAAAGAGTGTTGGTAGAATAAAGGTAGTGATGTTAGCCAAGTCACACCTGTCAACCTGCAGATGGCAGCATGAGCTGTAAGACCCTCATTTTTAAAATAACATACAAGGATGTCATGGCTAATTAAGCTGGTTTCGTCATCCTGGAGAGGAGTTTAATGTGTTCAGTGCTGTTTGTGTGTTGCATCCATGTCAAGGTGCAGTTTAAGCAGGTATAAGTTGGCTTAGATCAGTTAAGTCCATTGGCTGTATTGTGTAAAGCAGGAATTAAAGCTCAAGCACACAGAGAAGTTCAGAGGTCAGACGCAGAGCTGCTGACACAAAGAGACGATGAGCTTTGCTGACCATCATGTAAGTGTTCATAGTTAAGCTCCATGCCAGCAAATAAACGTGTTGAGCCAGTTTGAGCCCAGTGCTTCATTAAAGGCCTGCGGCACCTGCACCCATCTGCATCTTTATCTGCACAGTGATGGGATGTTGACCCAAGTGAACATATCAGGATACCTTACTGTCCCGTTTCCTAGCTGCGATGCATGTTGATTCTTTAGAAAAACAGCAATCGTATCACTTTTCCACCACCAATCAACGCGTTTTGTCTATGATGCAAAATGTAATCAATCGTTGATACTGCCATTTGCGAAATATGTACGTGCTTTCTTACGTTTGACAACCTTTGTATTTCTTTTCATTAATGTAGCTTTCTCATATCCTTTCTCATTGTCAGTGTGTGGTCCTACCCATCCCACCTGGTGCGTTGTTTAAGAATAGAAGAGCAATAATACTAAATGTTAACATTAGCCTTGAAAGGATTTTTAGGTATTACTCTGCGGATAAATTGATATTAGTTTTCGTGTGCAATGTGCTTTGGAACAGGTGATAATCTTTGACACGTTCTACAGGTATGTTATTCTTGTTTTCCCAGCCAGAGGTGTTTATATGAAACCAAGGGACTGACACAAACCCCACAAGAGATGAGGATAAACCATTTTCTTCCAAGCTCTGGAACAGATTGTGAATGGTATCTTTTATTTATAGATGGCATTGGTGTGATACATAAATAATTTCTTCAACAGGGTGTGGAGGGCTTGTGGTGCCAATCCCAGCCGAGGCCGATTTGCAATTTAGGTATGGCACTAAAGGCCAGAGGTGCTGGATTTGGCATTGAGAAAAAATAGACAAGAGCTGTGATCGTGTGTAACATTGAATAGGATTACCATCTGAAGCCGAAGAGCGGATTGCTGCCCTAGATTGTATTGAAATGAGGGGACATCAGATTGGTTCGTGGTCGGTTGTGACAGGAAAGCAGATTTTTTTTATAGCTTTTGCTTAGTGCCAGAGTCTAAACAGTTCTGCTTAAAGCTGCCTATGCATTTGAAATAAATAATTTTATTTCCATGTTTCTTTGCAATAACTGTAGCACAGATTATTTGACACTCATATCAACTCTTACAAGACCTCAACAATACGAGAATAGTTGAAATGAAATCGGTGACCTGTACCTTGTGATTTCAACAATAGTATTTTTCACATTTTTCTTGAACTAATGGATGGGGGCAGAGTGGAAGCATTGCTTCCTGCTCAGCCAGTTCCAAGAACTCTGAAAGAGCAGTAGGAAGAAAGGTATTTCCATTATGTTCCAGCGGAGGCAGCTTAACTTCCTCTTTGCTCTGTCTATTGATTCTAGTGTACTCTAGCACTGCGCGCCAAGCCAGCGAACCACCCACCAGCTGTCCTTGCGATGTCAGCGATGTGAATAGGAGTTTGATAAAGCCATTGATGGCATGCTGTTCCCACCCCTCCATAAGTGCCATTCCTGATGTGTTGCTACATAAATGGAGTCAATACAATTTCTACCGCTGGAGCTGAAAAATTGATTAGAATGGAGATGGTGAAAGGTCCTGTGGATGCTGGTGAGTTTGTGTTCCTGGCTGCATATGCAGTATGTATAGCAAGAGATGCAATACACTGTTGCTCAAGTGTATTCTTCAGGCTGTCTTACATGATGTTCAGTCTCTTTTACTGGTCCGAAGAACATTTATCTTATTTCAGTGTACCTGTACACAGAGTAGACAAACGGCTACAAACAAGCACAACAGAGCTGCAGAGAGGTAAACATTTCACTTCTATGTGAACACACATGCACACAGTATGTATATAATGTATATGACACTAGAATAAATATGGAATTATTAATGTATGGGTCAGTGTATATAATCCATTATCCATAATTGAATTAAATAACTGAATGAATGAATGATACTCAAACCCAGTATGTTTCTTGGCAATTAACATCAACAAGGAAGCTGCTGTTCAAACTTGCTCAGACATCCATTAGTTTCCATTAGTTTGTTGCTTGTTCTCCTCTTTTGAATGACTAAGCTCCTTCGCATACTCTGTAATTGTTCTTTCAAACAGCTCAAATATCTCTTCAGCAGCCGCTGGTTGACAGAAGCTCTCAGCATTTGGAGATGATTGTTTTACAGGAGCTGAGTCTAAAGTGAAACATCCTGTGCGCACAGGTCTGCACAAAGTCCATTTCTACTCTAGGCTCTGGTGCTTCACTACAGTTGTAAATTGTATTGCTATGAATTTATTCTTATACTTTTTTACCTGCAGCCTCACAAGCAGGTGGCCACAGGCTGTGATGTGTGTGATCCTATCACACAAGACTGTCGCTTTAAAGTTTTCATTTTTTAGTTTAAAAATAGTGTGCATAGAACATGACATATATGATGATATAACGCTACCACAGCTTATTTGGTGTCTGTCCTTTATTAAACCCTCCTCTGTTGGAGTATGAACTGCTCCACAAAGGGAATCTATTGCCAATAGATGAGACAGGAGTCGATGGTACAAATATGCATTTTGAATAACAATAATAATACCTAACTGTTAATGCTAATGAGCTGACAGGAAGTAAGCTTGCTAGCGGGCAGAGCTTTGTCTCCATCTTCAGTAAGTCTTAATTGAAGGACATGAGGTTACAGTATGAGAACAAAATGCCTGGGGGTAATAAGCAGGCAAGTTGGAGAAAATACAAAGAATCTCAGAGAGATGTAGTGACTGAGTTGCTCTTGCATGTTTCTAGCTGGCTAACATCATAGACTGTGTATAAGAAGTGGATGTAGCCACTCACTGCTTTGTGGACCACCGTTTTGAAGCCATGAATTTGGCTTTATGGGCGTTGCCATCTTGGTTTCATGGCCGTTGCAATTGTGATGTTTTTGGAGCCTGAAGTGAAGTTCATTCCACAGAGATGATTGGTTAATCACAAGGTTCTCTGGCTCTATAGCATACCCTGCTTTATTGCCATTGCCATTGTTTCGAATGGCCAGCAGGGGGCGACTAGTTGCAAAAAGATCTCCGGTTGTATTGAAGTCTATAAGAAAATGACCTTGAAAAGGTGCCTCAGTGACATTTTATTCTAGAGTTTATGGTTTCAGTCGCTAGTTTCAACGCTTCTTCAGTACAGCATGATGTTCATTAATGAATTAATTAATTGTGGTCCCATTTATAAGAAAATAGACGGTAAATCAGAGGCAGCCTTTGTGGAACCAACGTCACTTCAGGTTACAAAAAAGCAAGTTGGCGACGCCTGTAAAGCTGAACTCGACTTTCATATAGTCTGTGGCTAATATGCTGGAGTTTAGCTTAATTGCCACAGCCTTATGGGTAGTCCCTAAAGCAACTGATCTAACCACACGTTTTGCAAAGGCAAGCAGATTTATGTTAGGTTAGGTCTTTAGAGTTGGAGGAATTTGTTGTTGCGCATACGTTTTGGGAGACACTAGCAATAAGAAAATAAAAGTATAAAAGAATCAGGCCAACATTTCAAAAATTGTTTAGAAGTGCCATTTCCCATCTATCGTAATGTACAATAATTACTCTTAAATTGATTAAATTTGATAATCATTTTGCAAGACTAGCTTTCTTAAAATGGTGGATATGACTTGCAACTTGGCAAACTTTCTGAATAAACAAACTATGAAGCATATAAATAAATAAATAAAGTAACTTCCATTGAAAGGCGGCAGGCAGCTTTCGCTCTATAAGAATAGTACCGCTGCTCAACGGAGGAGAAGGTCTTTGTAGAATCTGCAACTCTAGTTGTGGAGCCACATTTGTAATTTTATTTCTTTTGTCACACTGATGGTTGAGCCAGCAGCAGAAGAATGCTCAGTGACGGGTCAAGGACGACATATTGTTACAAACGCAGCAATAGACCTCTGAGAAGTACAAGGACCTGCAACCTCTAACTTTTCAGATTCTAAGCTGTAAGTCATTGTATATATATGTCATTGTATATAAACATTTGTGAAATAGAATTTGTCCTTTCTTTATAACCCTTGATTTGAAATAGCTGGGGGAAGAAATATGAATCAGGCTTGTTAGCATAAGCATTGTTAGCATATGCATTAATAACATTCAAATGGTCAAACTTGCTCTATATAGCACTCATTTTATATGCACACAATAGTATTATTTACAGTTCTGACTGAAGATTTAGCTTTCTGTCACTGATGACAGAAAGCTAACCAGTTTCTGTTGATTTCTATTGCTGTGCATTTCAAATATTGTCACTGATGAGCTGAATACGGACATTGGGTTTGCTAATAAGCTGAGCGCCCCAGCCATGTTGCTGAGCCTCTTCTTTCCTTGATACTGAATACCCCTTGTTTTATGTTATGTAACTTTCTCTTGGTGCCACCAGTGCTGACAGTGGCAGATCCAAGGACTGCTCGTGTCTAAAAATGTCCTCCTAATACCCCCTCCTGAGTCTTAGAAGTGAAAGGAGGAAGGACAAGGCGTTGCTGTGACACAGAACAGTGGGGAGCATAAAAGTGAATTCTTTGTGCAGCAAATTCTGACCCCTGGAAAAAAAAAAAGCCTCATCCTGCCTCAAAATCGCACCAAAAAGTCATTATCATAAAATGTTCCACTGCTGCCATATGAAGGTTTAAAGGTCAGCATTTTTGTTAAGCTATTTATGACAGTGTTAGAAAATATAGCTATGCTACTGTTCAGTAACAATATGCATGTTGTAGTTGCTGCTACTTTTTCTGTGTCTAAATTTAGCGTAGAAAAGAGAAAGTTGCTTTAAACATTCCCATGGCCGGACTCCAGCAGTAGCAGGCCATGTAGAGGAATTATGGCACTCATTTTCCTTCAGTTGCTGAGAATGTCGAGGTTGGCAATGCGATGCACTTGTTCTTGAGGCAGAGCAATGGTCTCCATCCAGTTGTTCATCAACCTTTAGTGTCTTAATCTGCATTTAAGTGCGGGAGACTTGGATTTAACCTTAAAACTTTTTGGTGCTAATAGCTAAATACAGCCCAAAGCCAGAAGGAAGTGTCATAAAATGCCAGTTTTATTACACTAACATGTCATAAAGGTAATTGTCTTTCACACACACACTGGCCCTTAAACACTGCTGTAAAGCTTCTTTTCTTCAAACTGTCACTACAAACAGTCTCGAGTGTGCCACTTCGCTTTCTGCAGAGCCAGTTCAGGGAGAACAACCTTGAACAAAACTATTAAATCACATAAGACATTACAACTGTAGCACTGGATAGATGTGACGTTACCATATTTGGGAAAGTGGCTCAGCTATTTAGCAATTTTTACCACATCTACAAGCTTAAAAGAGCTATTGCCCTTTAGTGAAGCCCTGCGCCCTTGAGTCATTCGTGGTATCAAGCTATCAACCTACCAGGCTTTGTGTTCTCACAATGGCACCTGTACAGCTCACTTCTTACAGTTTCCAACTAACTTCTTTTAAAAGGAAAACTCAGTGAAAGGGTCTTAGATATGAACTTGATTGCTAACAGTAGTGCAGTCTACGTGATACGCAGGTATACGCTGTATACCTACTAAGAAAGCTGCAGGATTTGCGAACACCCACGTAAAAATTTGCAAGGATACATAATATAGTTTTGTCACCTTTTTAAAATGCTTTATACCGTGTCTGCTCATTATGCAAGTTGTGTAGGCTCTACAAAGTACTCAAGGGCACTCGACTCTACCGTCACAGGGGTTGTCAATGTTTACAACTTCTGTGAGAGAATAAAGCCGAACTATCCCCGTCACAAAAAGAGAAAACAAAAGCAGTGACAGTGAGTTGTGGAAACAGGTAAACTTGTTTGTGCTCTGTTCTTCAAGTTTTATGTCTGCCAATTACAGTAATGTTGAGTGGCTGTGCAGCTTGCAGCGCACCTCTCTGTCTGTATGTCTTATTAACCCAGCTGGACACTGCATCTCTGTCTGTGTCCTGCTGGCTCGCCAGCCACTTCCAGCGCTGTGTTCTGGGGCTTTGTGTCTTGACAACAGTGAGGTTGAAATACAGCTTATAATGTTTGAGAAACACCAACAGAAATGGTATTTATAAACTGCAGCTTGGAAAACGGCGCCACGTGTTGAACGTACGTTTATGTGCGCGTGCATGAAATGAAATTAAAGGACTGTTGAAAGAAAGGTTAAAGTTGCTTGTTCCAAGTAAAAAGTCAGTCAAAGCCAGTTGACTGTTCAGCTTTCATACTTTGGAAAGCAAGACAGAGGTTAGATGCTTTTTTTAAATTGTTTTTTGAAAGACTTACAGACAATACAGACTTACAAATATTTTTGGTGAATGTATTATTATCCCGGATAACGAGTTGGGCTAGGCTTTCCCAGTAAAGACCAAAGCCTTGTTTGGGCCTTGGAGTAATGCGAGGTTAGGTTACTAAAAGCAGATAAACGGTGTTTAATCAATTCCTCAGACTGATGCTCATGTCATTTTGGTTTGGGAAGGTTAATCAAATCCAATGCTCACCACTTTAACATTGGCAGAAAATCTAAAGCTTGACAGGCCTGCTGTGCCTAGTTACGGTTGCTAACCTATGATAGAAATGCTTTGGGGATAAGTCATTAGCCAATAGTCAATTATTCAAGGATTTACTGATGTTGCTCTGCATAATTGATTCTTATACTGACCAACTTTTCAAAATGTATTGCTCTGCTAAATATATGCCATTCATTCATTCCTCTCCCGTTATTTTACACACTGTATTAACCCATTAACCATCTTAATTTCCAAAAGTTGCTTTCCAAGGCTGTCAAAAAAGGCATTTGCTACTCTTTTCAACAACAGTGTCATTTAATGAGAGGCACTTACAGTAGACTCTAACACAATTAGGTGTTTCATGACAACCTCGGGAGGAAAATTAATCTCTCAAATGAAATTGGTCTCAGTGCTCAATATGTCACCCAGTGGGATGCGACTTCATTTCTATTCACTGACCCTCTGTGAATTAAAGCTCATTTCCTGAATGTGTCGCTTCTCAGAAGCTCCCGCAGCAGGATGCAGGCTTTCAACCGTACCAGCTCAGAAAACCTTCCCCTCTTCCCATTTGATTCAAGGATTAGATCTGATTAAAGATTTGAGCTGGACAACCTCTGCGGCAGCCATGCAATCTCCTTTTCCAAGTCTTCTTGTTACATTTACATAAAGCTGATGGGATTTTGGTTTGTGATTCATCTGATTCTCCCACGTTTCATGAGCACAACAAGGATGGGTTACAGCACATAAAAAAAAAAACCAACCTTTGTCATAGAACTAGGAAGTCATTTGTCATCTGATATATTGTTTCCATCAACTGTCGCTTCAGTGGATGGGTCAACGATTGGCATTGAGAGCTTTCAAAGATCCTTTCGAAATGACATTCAGCTATTGTTATCGGCTTGTGCCTATCTACAAACAATACACTTCTCCATTCCTCACATCTTGTTTCAAATGTTATTTCACTACTTAGAATTACTACTGTTCAACAACAAGACAAAGACATGTTTTTCTTTTTCCCTTTGGTGGAAGTGTATTGTGTAAGTGTGTATGTAAACATAGTTTTGACAGCAGCTCTCAAATGAAGAGAACCATGTGCCACACAAGCAAAGAAATAATACAACCAAACTCCTTATGCACTCATAGTCCACATCTAGGACAGGTTGGCAGCGATAGAAAACAAGTAATACATATTTTTCTTTTGCGTAGTCATGAAAATATCTGTTTTATACAAAAATTAAATACAGTTACAGTATGTTACAACTTTTTTTTCCCATACAGGTGAGCTCAAGCATGACTACAAAGCCTCTTAAAAAGAAAACGAAAAAGTACTATATTGGTACTTGTCAAGGGGCTTGATAATAATACATGTGCAGCATTTGGCAAAACAACAGACACCCTTCAGCAAAGGAAAATCACCAGAGTCACCAAAGCACAGGGAGGAGAAAGAGAGGGGGAAAAGGGAAGAGTGAGGGCACAGGAGGAGAGGAGAGAAGAAGGTAACGAATAAGCAAGGAGGCAGTGAGGCAAGATGTTTTAAGATGTCCCCGTCCACATTATTATTTTTTAATAACTTCAGATGATACTTAGAAATCATGTGTCTATTTTTGTACAATTTGCTCTCAGAATGTAGGTACCTCTTTCCGAGTCTCCAGTCTGCCTTTAATGAAGTATCAGCCACCGACATAATCACACAGCGAGGGCTCCAACCGCTTCCCCTGACATTATAAGACAGCAGTGACTTCACCATAAATCCATCTAGTATTCAGTATAACAGATCAGTGCACAACCTGTTGCACTAGTAATACTGTCGCTTATCACTGTGGCCTTAGATATACAAAAGAGTAGTTTATATTATTTGCTGAGCACATTGCCAATACATCCTTTGTCCTTCATGTCCTTAACATTGAGAGTTCGCTCCCAACATATGTGGTTTAAGGGTTTTGGTTGAGGAGGGCAGGCCGTTCAGGTCTCTCAGCAAAGGGAAACAATCAATAGCGGGAGCACTACGACAGTAAGAGCGAGCTGGAGGCCGATGGGGGGATGATGGAAGGAGGCCCGTCCAGACAATTGGTCATCACACTCCCCGGGGCCCTGGCAGCGAGCTCTCTCGCACAGGACACCCGTGAAGCCGGGGGAACAATGGCACCGCTGATGGTGGTGGCACGTGCCACCGTTCTGACAGCGCAGCATCGCATTGTCACACACCCGTGCTGCAGAGACAAAGCAAAAAGGGCAGGGGAGACAGGAAGGGGTGATTAATAGATCACTCAGTGATAGCGCGTCAGAGAACATCAACAGGCAAGTTCACAGGGCACAAGCTGCCTCTTCTTGTCCTGTCTGCATTGCTTGGTGTCCTTAGAGCACAGCTGACACATTAGGAAGGATGAAACCAAGGACTTTTGTGTGGGACAGCACAGAGTAACAGGAGACAGATAACCAGGGCACAACTGTATGAATACTAGAATGCAGCCCGTAGCCTTTGAAAAGCCTTTCCATGATTGAATGAATCTTTATGACAATAGGACACAGACGTTTTTATGGATATTTTTAGGAGCACCACAGGGACTTAGAGAAAATAATCCTGGCAAAACAAAAGAGCAAACAAACCATGGCAGTGATCAGGTGAAATTAATGATTAGTGAAACAAAGGATGCCAGAGTATTGTGAAACAGCCCCTCTGTACAGAACAGGAACAAAAATGTTGCTTCCATCTGGCAGAATGACGCTCAAAGAACTGAAGGAGGAGAAGGTGCACCTGGCTCCACCTACACCACCTCTGCCTTTGATATGCAAATAAGGATTTACAGGTAATTCACCAATTGTAGTATTTTCTTCTATGTTGTGTTCCTCCATGTTAGAAGAGTCGGCAACCCAACATTTCTTTGTTTTGATATAGATTGATGAGGGCCACATAAGCTGATATTCACATTTCCAGACAAAAACCCACGACTCAATTATCCCAGGAAGCCCCTCTGCTGGCAGAGGTGAAATCCTGGAAGAGGTAATATTTGCCAAGAGATTTCAGTGTAATTGGATATCTCTCCCTGCATAAATAGTAATCACATTTTTGGTTTTTCGGTAATGTGGCTCATGCATCAGAATAAACTCAACAAATAATCATCGCTTCTGCCAGAACTGATTAAAAAAGCATTGGTGTTGCATTTAACTTAATAATGTTCCCATCCCCCTCACGGACACCAGCGCTGTTATATGTTTTAAATGGAAATACCACCTGTTGATATAGGGTTCTGTTGTCAATATGGGATTTTCAATCATTTTTGTGATGATGTGTGGTAAATGAATCCACTTTTCTTGCTTCATCTGCTTCTACTTTCGAAACACCCTGAGAGATTTGGTGTGACAGCCATTTTGTGTCCAGCTGTTTTTATGCATTAATAGAAAGATTGATAATGATAGCATTGTGGGAGAAACTACAGCAGTTCTTCCAGACAAACTCCTTAGTTAAAATTCAGTAGGTCTGCGCACTGCGTTGCATGATAGATTTCTCCCTGTGTGACTGTTAAACACTGGTGCAAAATAATGAGTCTGGCAAGATGCCACTGCTCTTGAGTCTGACACCAAAACCTGACATTTACTACTGATATTTTCGATTGATTAAAATGTTTTGGCCTCAAAACCTCTTTGAATCAATGCAGGGAATATGACATCATAATGTTATATTTAGATGAAACACAAAAAACACACGACTGATCTGCTAATCATATTATCAATAAGCTTGTTTACATCCATTTTCCTTTAAAGGGCAAATCAATACTGAGCAAGAAAAAGAATTATGGTGCAAATGCATTTGAGTGTGATGAACACATTTTTGATCATTTTTATCATGATTAGAGGCAGTGCTGCAGCTGTGTTTATTATTGGGTGTAGAGGCTGACATCAGCCACCGCTGAAATGCCCCGTCATTCCTGCCCTGGCAATTTCTGTGCTACAGGTTTTGCAAAAAATCACAACAATTTGTACACAGATTTTGCAATTGCCTGGTGATGCAAACTAAGAATGTAATACCTAAAGTAGCTATTGTAAATATTTTCACAATAACTCTTGATAATTGAACTCTGGCTTACAACTTTGGTGTTCTGGCTCAGTCTCACCACTCGCCACTCTCATAGCAGCTGTCTGTCACTGTTTTTAGTGACAGACAGCTATAGACACACTGTTAGTAATTAGCTGTTGACATACAATGGAGCATTTAGCAGTTTAAGAGCCAGATAGTTCCCTTGTGACTTGGTGGCGACCAAAAAAAGAGCTAAAGCGAGTGTGAATATTGGGCTTAGATTTGTCAGTTGGCCAGAAAGACAACTCCAAATAAATGCTAATGTTGCTCTATGTCCTCCTATGTTTGCTAACAAGGCCGCCGTGTCAACTTAAAACGTAATAATGTGTCGGGTGTAATTGCAGGTTTATGCCTTATAGGCTTAAGCCCAGCCTAAATATGTCTCCTTGACAGTCTTAGTCCAAGTCTGACAGGACCAAGAGTTGTAGTCAGTCCGCTCATGCCAAACAAAATGAAGCCTTACTAGTGTAATAGGGTGTGCGCTTGGACTTTGCTTGCATGAAAATGGACTCCTGAACCATGGAATGCTGCTGCTGTGTCCTCAGTGGGTTCAGACATTAATGGCCCTCTGGCTACACCCAATTAGTAATGTCAAAGCAACTTTGTCATTTTACAGCTAATGGAAAACACCTGCTCTGTGTGTTGTGGTAAAAATTTCCATGGGATCAGCCAAGTCTCCAGCGCCTAGTCTACACATTAAGTTTGTTGCCTGTGGCCGAAGGATAATCTGTGTGTCCTCCAGCATACCCTCAGGACCAGTGTCTTTCTAAAAGCATCTCTAGTCCAATTAGTTTGCTTTTCCAGAGGCTTAAGCCTGCGGTGTCTTTGTGGAGCCACTGTCATGGCAAAATACAGTGTAAAATAAGTCACTTATTCTGTGTCACTCAGAGAAAAGCTCACAAAGTGACTGGGCATGTGGGAAAAATACAAAGCTTGTATGTTAGCATCTTCAATTCTTATATATTATACAGTGTATTATCTAAGCTGAACATATCATGGGACAAATTTGTGATTCTGGGCTATATTTTGGACTTTACTCAACACTGTATGATGAACAATAAGATAGTCACATATACATAATAATCATCAATATGAATCATTTAAACGTAGCATTTTTATTTAAACAATGTAAACTGTGATCATAACCTTGAGAAAAAGAGTGTACGGAAATAGAAGCAGAGCCTGAGAGATCCTCATGTTTTGTCTCGTACGTATTGGTCAAGCCCCCAAAAAACTGGATTCTACATTTCCCATAATGAAATTAATTAAAGTGTATTTCGTTACACTAACAAGATTTGGAGTATAAGCCAAAATTACCCTGATGACGTCATTAGGGGTTACTTTCTGAGTCCAGCCACAGAAAATATTATACAACTTTTTCATAGGCTGAGTAGTGCCCTCTATGACGAGTACATTGAACTTGAGGTATGCAATCAATGGAGTGCTCCTTTAATAATGAATAATAAATTACAATATTGTGCTTTTTGAGTGATTTTCTCCATACAGCCTTATCTTATATGGGGAAGTCGATTGCGCTGTTAGACATCACTCACTCTTGGAGTTGTGCTGGCGGAGGAGTGAGAACACAGAAAATCGAATCCTGAGATGTGCACCTCACACCTCTGCCAGATGTGTGACATTTTAGCAGTATAACTGTTACGATGGCTATATCCATGGGCTTTGGTGTTGCACGAAGCAACATGGAGAAAATTCGTCACAGCAACAGCACAACCTTGATAGATGGGAAAGACAGAGAGCCTGACTGGCATCATGACGTAATTGAATTCTCTTCATAAATGTTATTTTTGTCTTGTTGCACTGAACCACATTCAGCAGCACACTACTGACTGGATTATTTCGTCGACTACAATACTGTAATATCGGATATATTTGCCCCTCTAATGTGAATTTATTAGTGGATGTGTCTGTTTATGTCCTAAACATACTCGAGCAGTTCTGTAATCCTGTAAATCACAGCATGACATCAGGTTAAACGTCACAAATCGAAGGTCCTGGACTGTAACCCTTCTTTTTTGGAAGATCCAGATCTTACGTGGTAGAAATAAGTTCTATTGATTGGAGTGATAACAATAAGCTTAATTTAATAGTTTTAAAAAGCCTTTATGACTATAGATTCACTGGTGCAGTTATCTATAACTGGAGATAGTTTTCAGATACAGGATCTGCTAATTATAGGCTCTGAGATAGAATGATGTTTCAATTACCCAGGATCAATAAATTTTGTCATGATGTCAGAGTAAGTTGAAACCCATGTTCAGCCATGCCTCCTGTTATCATATTAATGTGAGGGCTTCATCATTAGTCATAACCCGTGGCTCTAAAGTTCACTATAAATTGTCAGCTGCATTGTAGCACTTGACAGTGGCAGGGATACGATGCTGCATCCACAGCACACCTGTGTTAGTAAATGCCTGTCAAGTCAAAATTGGAAGACTAGAAAATTACATTGAAGGATGCCTTGGCTTTGGAATAGGTTTGTGAAAATGTCTGATCTCAGAAGCTTGCTAAAAAGACATTCACTTGGAAGATTTTGCATGGCCATCCCTGGGCTAATGACCTGAAAACCTTAATTAACTAAACGATCTGTCATTCATTCTCCAGAACAGGTTGCTGTGTGATATTCAGGGGATTAGGAACAAAATGTTCCTTATGTATTGAGAAAAATGGTCTGTTGATGTTAATTTTTGTTTAGCTTATGCTTGCTTTTGCTTAGAACTGCTATTGTACTGTATGTGCAGTAAATGCAGTACATCAACATGTAAAAGCTTTTCATGACATTTATAGTAAAGTGTCAATTTAACATTGAGTTCTGACACTTTATATGGAAATTATACATATTAAACAGGAAAGCAGAATTGTATGTAATCAAAACCAGTGACTGGTTTCTTTTCACCACTGACTGCAACAAACACTGGATTATTTTCATACATACGTCTTATTCCTGGCTTTGTGAGCCCAGAAAGGAGAGGGAAATGCCCTCCCTGTATCCTGGAAATCCTGAAAGTCCTCTTTTAATTTTTTCTCCTCTGGTTGTGAGAGCAGTGGTGCAGATGCAACTTAACACTCACTACACAGGATATCTGGGCCTGAGGATTAGCTGGAGATAGCTGGAGATCAATCTACATAAACCCCCCTGGAGCCCCTTCTCTCCTTCCCTCTCCTTCTCCTCTTTCCTTTTTTTTTTTTTTGCCTTGTGAACATGGCATAAAGGGTGCATCCCCAGAGAGCATTCTGGGTATTTAAAAAGACGGCATAATCAAAAGGGTTAGGAGGCTGTGGACTCTGTGATCATGAGACATGTGGTCCTTTCCCTACAGTGTTCTCACAACAAAAGGCCTGCCTTGTAAGGACCAGCGTGTGTTTGTGTGCATGCAGGATGAAGGCATTTGGACTTGCATATCTGCATATTCTACATTATACTTTTTTTTGGCAGTCAGATAGCAATCAATTCTTTCTATGTATTGTTAATGTCATGCTGAAGTTACAAAGCCTATAAGCCTACCTTGGTTACGATTTGCAACACCAAGAGATGAAGCATTTGCTCGATCTGTGTAAAAATGGGAAAGGTTATATATTACACTGAGTTGTCAGATACTGTAATTCATGCTGTTATGTAGTTAAAGCACAGGGACAGCATGCAGAAATTCTCGTTTTATCCATTTTTCATCTGGGCTGATTTGCCTCAGAATTATTGGAAAATTTCTGCCACGTTCTTGGATTAGTAAATGGACTAATGTAGTGTGTGCATGCAGCTTAAATGAGTGAATCTTTCACAAGACAAGGGCAAAAACATGTACATATGGTAGCTGCTTTTGTTATCCAGTATGAGGTGTCACCTTCAGGCATCAACATGCGGAGAGAAGCATGGTGGCAACCACGTCTTCATAAAAATGTTTTTTTTTTTTTTTTTCCTCTGGCTTTGGGCAAATATCTGTCTGTGTACCCTTAGAGCAAATATTCTAGCGTGGAAGGGAGAAAATTATTCTCGCTTGTGCCTGCTGATACACTGGTCCAAACATGCAGGACTCCTACAGTCTTAATCTTAATATAATCTTAAACCATACAAGCTCTTTTTCTACAAATCACATACATAATATTACTGCTAACCATTTTGCAAACCATGCTGCAAAGTTTTAAGGTATTTCCTACCTTAAAGCAATGGATGCCTGGTGGGTAAGAAACCATTCAGGCATCCATTTTTTTTCCCATTAGTCCTTTTCCATTCATTTTTGTATAACAAGAAAATCAAAAAGCCCCTCAAAACCTTCTCGTGATGTGTAATGCAACACAAAGTCTAACATATGGAAATCACCACTGATTTCAGATCATTTCCCAGACGGCCAGAAAAACAAAATATGAAATGGCATATTAGACAGCATGGTTTGTAAACTGTTAGCAACCATGTGAAATATGTATGATTTGTAATATTTAAAATGTGAAAAATCACATATAGTCCTTTTAACTTTTTTCTTTGGGATGAGAAAAGTCCACTTGTTTCAACTGTGACTTTCTTTCTTTCTGTTCTGTAATTTTATAGGAACAATTGCAGAAGTGGAGAAACGTTTTTTTTTTTTTTCTCACACCACATATTGTTTTGTTTGCATTCATAAAAGTAGAATATTGAGATGTAATTCTACAGTAACGGCTTGTTAGGATGGATTTTTTCCACTGTGGAAAACATACTGATGAATGATAATGGTAATGTATGACAGAATCTCACACCAACATCATCAAACAAGAGTTAGTCATCACTGAGGGAGGAAACCAATTGTCAGCATGCCAGTTTAAAAAGATCGACTTACGCACTGGTCCATGATTATTGGGAATACCTGCAGAAAGAGCAAAGAGAGAATGTTTCATTAAAGCACGACTCATGTCATTTAACTTCTGAAACTGCAAGAGAGAAAAAAACGTTTCTGTTGTTTGCCTTGCATAATTTAAAGCCCACCAACACTTCAGTTGGTCTCTGATTAACAGCAGCCATTGCTCTGCAGAGCACCTGACCACTGTATTGTCCAACACCCGCCCTCTTCTGATGATAATAACAGTCCACCAGTGATGAAATGTCAACAGAATCAAAACTCCAAAGGGAAAAAGTCTTTTATTCACAGTGTTAATAAATGTTTGAAATAAACATGTTGACAGATAGATAATAGTAATTTTTCTTTACCATATTGGATTAACTACAGCTACAATGGCTGTAATCAACCACACCAAAGCACATCAACTAAAAGGAAACTATAAGCTATAAAGTGTCTGTCAACATTACAGAAAGGATCCCCATGGAGATAGACCAGTAGAAGAAACAACCATTACATCGCTCAGTTCAAAGCCGCCAGACTTAATTGACAAAAACAATCATTTTACACAGTTGCTGTAGGTCTACTGCTGTCTTGATCAGTTACTTAGTTTGTGTTATTGTGTGACTTTTGTGTAAAGGGGTTAATTCAGATCCAACACAATATTTGTGTAACACGCACACACACACACACACACACACAAAAAAAAACAAAAAACATCAAGACCAGCCACTCTCTTGTCCTGTGAGGTAAAATTATGGCTTATGTTAATGGAGTCTGGTGGGTTTGAATAGTGAGATGTGGCTGTTTCTGTTTAAACAAAGAGGATCTTTCAGGTCTACTCCTGTAGGGATTCTTTCCGTAATGTTGTCAGACACTTCAAATAACAATCTGAGCCTGTCAGTGGCAAAAACAAGCACCTTTAGTGGACATACTTTGATCTGATGCATTTGCTCTGAAGGATTACACTCCAGCTATTGTAACTCTTTTGCCTCCTGTTCTCAGCTGCAGGCTGACGTAATCTACTGGGCCAACTGCAAAAGTTTTTTTGTAGCTACCAGACATGTTGACCCCAAAATATGTAAAAATAGAGAAAGCATGCCAATAAAGGAACCAAACAATAACAAAGGTACATGATGAAAACATACGTCTGAAACATGCGTTATCTGTATCTGGCTGCAGTGCCACCATCATTGTGTTAAGTCAATGTAATCAGCGGATAAATCCTACCCTACAATTAGTGCAGTTTTCTGATCCTTTTTTCTAGATGCACCATTTTGTCCTCCTGTGATTATGTTTCAGTGGGGTTTTCGTATTGCTTGCACCCCATTCATCCCTTCATTACCAGTTTGGGGTTGTAACGACGAGTGCACAGCACTGCAGTGGCAGCAAAAGCACAGATTTTAAGCTTCAATTTGCAAGAAAGAAAGCAAGCTGCAATTCCTAACCAATAGTTGTTCTGTGTGAGAAATGGAGGGCAAACAATTTTGCCCTTTGAAGCCACAACACATTCTACAGTCTGATCAAACTCTTGGCCCCAACCCCTCTCAACCTGTGAACCTGCTTTCGAACACAAGATGAGTTGACGCTCCCTGCAAAGTGGACTGTCAACATAATTCTGAAAGTGATTCCTCTTCTGCTCTGCAGGCAACTTACAGATTTTTCTCCACCTTCTTTTAGGGAAACCTTGAATTTGAATCACTCTCAGTCACTCTCTGCTGCTGACAGCTATGGCCCATAGCAACGCAAGGCTCCATTTTGGGCTCTAATTTATTAGACGAGGGGTCACGTATGTCCATATATCTGCGTGGGCAAGGCTTTGAATTCGTAATAGACCTCGCCTTGTTCCTACCTGTGAGATAAATGACTTCCATGATTAAAGACGAAGACTTGATGACAGATGAAAGCTATTAAACCATAATTACATTTTGCACGTTCAGCAAATTTGTCTTGATACGAGGGCTGTATGTTTAATATTCTCATAGGAAATATGAGCTTCACATAATGGATAAGGGCATGTTAGGGGGCCTGGGCTTTACTTATGAGAGAAATAGGAATAATCTAAGACAAAAGTTGTTCATTCAACACCTGGGGGACCAATATTACTACGTCACTTCCATGTGCAGCATTATTACATTTTATGCCACTGCCAAACAAGTGCTAATATTGCTTTTGATATGGCTAGACCTTGGTTTCATCAGTTCAGTGCAGATGTGGCCAAGTGTTGGATTTTTTAATAATGGCCTGTCAATCTGACAGTGAGCACCACATAGCAGGGAGACTCATAACACAGAGGAGGTACAGGGGTAAATCCAGCAATATCTCCTTAGAGTTCACAAGCGTTCTCATAAACAAACTCCCACACACAATCAAATGTGCCGTATGTGAATGCATACACACAGTTTTACTCACATACATGCATGCACAACCATAGGCTCATAAGAGACATACTCATAGAAATGTCCGTGTAATCCTCCAATTCATCATTAACACCCAATGCGAAGAAGAGCAAGACAAAGCACCGTTACTGCACAAATGACTCACACCAAATCAGAGGATCAATAGCAATATCACATCTGTGTACAGATCTAATCAGAGCACCATGTCTGTGAATTCAAGTCAGACAATCAAACCGAGCATCTGAAAAACCTGCTGTCAATCCCGGCAGACCGCTCTCATGAGAGTCTCTGACTGTAAGGCTGAATCAGTGTGAATGTGACGACCAGAGGGCTAGATCTTCCACCATCTGGCCTCGCCTGGCCGTCCACCACCACACCCCTGAGTGGCTGTATTAGATTTATTGAGGCAATGAGCCCCCCGCCTCAGGCATGGGATTTGATAAATGTGACTCAACTCCCGTCCAAGATTATAATGGGGATAATGCAAAAGAGCACCTTCTGCCTCAGAGATACTGTGCGAATAGGCAGAAAAATATCCAGCATTAGTTCTCACTTGTTAAAGAGTTGAGCTAGGAATATTAAATTCAATGTTAAAGTATTGGAAGGAATGCTGTTTACGTTCATTTAATACTGAGTGAATGAAACATAGTATGACTCATTAATTATAAAGTCCCTGACAGGCAAGAGGTGGATATACCAGACATATACATACCAAAATAGGTAATTTATTATCACTGCCTTTCAAAATGACCCATTTGACTGTGTTCTATAAATGAGTGTTATTAGGGTTTTCTGATTGGACAACCCTATGGTTTAAATTGCGAGGAGGAGGGGGGGCTATCTGTTCAGTGATGGGCTTTGGGTCTCATACAGGGCTGTTATCACATGGCCACCTGTTATCAGTTCCGTGATTAACTGTCGGCGAAGTGATGACAAATGAGCCGGCTTCATTTGCTGGCGGAGACCCGCGAATGAGGTTGAAAGCTCCTCAAAAGGTTTATGAGCACACCTTGAGCAGAGATTGGTTTGTTAAACTATTGTATCCAAGATCAAAGGTGAACTTTCATGCTTAATTAAAGTGACTCTGTTAAGATTAGGGTAAAAAATGGTAAAAGTTGACAGTGATTGGTAGGAGGTAACGAATGCAAACTGCACCCTTTTGTGAAAGCTTCACCATCCACCCTCTGTTCAAACACTCTGTGAAGCGGGACGCCAAATTTGCAAATTTGGACTTTCACTATCACTGTAACATATTCTTTATTATCTCCGTACACATTTAGCAGATTTTAACAAATCAAAAAACTGTGCTCAAGAGAACATTTTTGGAGAAACCCAGAAGCAAAGAGCTAAAAAGAGAGATCAGTTAGCTGATTAATAAATTAGGTAAATAGTTAATTAGCTGCATGACCACTCTTAAGAATACTAATGTACTTACATATATTTGCGGTTCCTTTGGGTATAGGGAGGTAGGAGCCCACACTCCAGGCTCTTCCGTGGTAGTGCCTCTTACAGCGGCTGCAGTCTGGCCCTGTGGTGTTGTGTTCACACTCACAGCCCAGCTTCCCCTTGTCAAACACACAGCTGTTGGCATGCAGGTTGCACTTGCACCTGAGACAGAAAGATAACAACAGAAGAGGGACACATGAATACGCATGATTCTGCACCCATTGAATCAATACCCTCTGGAGTGATACACAAAGTCTGCCTTTGCTGCTTCGTTTATTTGTGCTTTTCAAATTTTTTGACGGGGGTAAATTGAAATCCTGGTGGGTTATCTGACTTGGATCGCGCCTCCACAAAGCTTCATTATGCTCTCCTTTTAAAAAACAAGGCCTCATTTGTTGCTGCCCCTGCAGAGAGAACAGCGATGCGAATAAGGTCACTTTTGCTACTCTGAGAGCTAAATGAAAGGCACTCTGTAAGATTTGCTAATTGAGCACAAAACAGAGATCTGATAGAGAGATGATAGCATGAAGAGAAACAGCGTAGCCGGAGAATTCTCTTTTTTTCTTGGTCTTCAAAGTTACTGTGCTATTTGGCAAGGGAGCCTTCAGGCAGGAAACCCTACTGGTTGGAGGAGCTGGTTTATTAGACAGAACTGTGGCAGAGCTGACAGATGCTCCTGACAGGAGAGAAGAGAAGGCCTGACGGCTCTCAACACTCAACCAAATCCACCCTCATTTTGACCACATGGAACAAGTGTGCTTATATTTCTAAGCGTGTGGAAAAAGAACAAGTTGGTTGCAGTTTTGAGTCTTGTGTGCTTTTAACAACCTGAATGAGCAAAGACTGAACTACATGTTCTCAGAATAAAACCTCCTTTTATTTTACAGAGAGTTGAGTTTACCCTCGAGCTCCATCAGAGGCGGAGCAGGCTGTGTTTGTTGTCACATGAGATATTACGGTTTCATATACCACATGTATTCCAAATATAATTCTTTCTATCTGATTTTATTCCTAAGAGGCTGAAAGGTTGCAACTAGTGACCTCAGCTTCTTGGGGGGTTGGGGAGGGTTGATCCGAGGGGAGACCATCGAGTTGATGTGACACACTACCCCTCCACAGGGGTTTGGGCGGCTCATGGTTTCACATCATGCCTATGTTTGTTTTTACAAAGTGCTTCCGAGAGAAGATTTCTCCCATTTGAGACCAAGTAGGTGGGTATCTATTGCCTACAATCGCCAGTGAACATGAGACAGAGAAATGACAGCAGCAGTCAGAAATACATCCATTCTAATTGACTTCCTGGCCTTACTGTGACATCTCACATTAATGATAGATAACTGCGGGAAACAAGGGAAACTATAGCCTGTTCCGTACGGCTGATAAGCAGCAGTAAAGAGAGAGTGAATAAGTTCTAATGTAATGTGGATGTCTGGTAAAATCCACAAATGGGTATCACTTTATTTTAACCCACCTATTTAGCGTTCATGAACACTATTCACACAAATACTAAATATTTATCACGTAACACCCAATTATCCTGTAAAAATGCCTTTTTTAAGAATTACTCTTCTAGAAACTTGCTTCAGTTAGATTTTGAACTGTTCACAAATATGAGTATTTAAATGTATTAAATGCTATAATCATTTGCATTACATTTACATAAACTGATTATACAACGTTAATTATGAGTAACAATTATATGATAGTCATATACAGTATTATTAGAACAGTTTCAGTTTGTAATAAAGCATTTACTACCTGATTGTGTCCATAAAACTGGTTAATACATAAATGTACTAAAATTGACTGAAGGCATGATGATATCTGTTCCAAGTATGCTACACTGTGTTTTCAATCATTCATTAATTGTTTACACTTACACTTAGTTATAAATGGGACAAATATGAACTTCTTTAAAAAGAAATACAGTTGCACACAAAATATCTGTGATGAGAGGTGCTCACTTGGTAACAAAAGTGCCCAAAATAGCACAAGCATCAGTAACACCAGAAAATCACACTGCAATTTTTTTACTGTAGGATTTCAGCTGCTCATGTAAGGACATAAAGCCACTGAAATGTATTATGCAGGAATTTATATAGACCTTAGAAAATCATACGAACCAAGTTGAAACCAGAAAAGGATAATTGTCATTTGTCATCAATTACATGGATTTCTACAGCTTCTGCAACATTAAGGTTGAAAATAACCTCTTAAGTCTATCTATAAAAAGAAAATCACCATCTTCCCTCAGGTTAAGTGCTGTCTCACAATATTAGCAGCCATAATGGATGCAACTGAGTACTAGCCCACATTCACAGCAACTAAATGCTGGTGCCTCTTACCACGCATTCCCCTTAGTCCTTAACTTTTTAATCAATTAAAGTCCCTGCTCCATAAAATTAATGACTGGGTGTAGCTCTTCTGCCATGCAGACAGCAGCAGCTCCCTGAAGTAAAGAGCGATGAGATTTGACCTTCCACTTAATTAAAAGCCAGCAAAATTTGGATCTTTGGGCCCAACCGATGTGGGTAGCTCGCTGATAGAGTAGAGGATGTTGACTCAGGGGAGCTTTGGGATGTGATGCTTTTGCCGCTGGCATTGTCATATTGAAATCAGAGAGCTTTTCTGTCCCCGGTTTCGGTCACAAGAGGGAAGAGATCCCCTGTATGTCCAGCCTTTTAAACTGGCACCATTACAAAGACACATTTCATAAAGTTTTAATGACCTTTTATGCCATGTACAACCCAATAGCATTTGGTGTTATCCATTACGCAAACAAGTGACTCTCCCTTGGGAAACACTGGTGACCATCTAGCATCTCTGTCCTTCCCATCAATTGCATCTCTTCAGTGGGGGAGGGGGTCGGAGTGCTCCCACAAAGGGTGAAATGAACACTGTTATAGATAAAGTGTGTCTGCTATAGTGGACTAGTAGTATAGTGGGGTAGTGGAGTCATTACTAGACGTTATTTAAAGGGGCAGATCATCAGAGAAAAGCCGCACTTTTTCACCTCTAGTGATGTTTAACTGTGATGACAGTTTTGATTTTATTTGTTTGGTTTTTGAGTGGAGGTGAACTCCAAGGAACTCCTTTGCCCAGAAAAGATCCCAACAAATATTACGTTGTCAACAATATTTAATGGACCTGTTTGTTTGCCGTAAAAGACGTTTCAGAGATCTGTGGATTGCCCAGGGTAACTGGGTAATTTGCTTCTGTTAAACTGTATGAATTGAATTATTGTTTGTTGTATGCTATCTCAACACCCACGGAAATGCAATGAAATCTATCTGCAGGGATAAATCCCATTCAAAGTAAATAAGTAAAAAAAATAAACACCTTTTTTGTAATTGAAATAGACAAAGGCTTTTACATTCAACAGGATAGACTTGAGGCTTCATCTAATAATGAATGTTGACATGACCTTCTTAGTCATAAATTACCTTTTTTAATCCTCACATTGAAACATTTGATCATCTGATTTATGCTGCATCTTGTAAATAATGCAAACGAGATTCTCTTTTGCTAATTGCACATAAGAACAAATCTCTACAGTGAAGTATTGTGGGGCAAGGGTCTAGTTTATGTTGATTTTCTGGAGTAGACAGCAGCAGTGCCCTGTGTCTTCTCCTCTGGCTGCTGCCTAACCTTGGTTTCTCCTAGCTGCTTGGCACTGTGTCGACAGGCTCACTGTGTCTAACACAGCTTTTCTTCTTTGTGACAGCTCCTACCATCTCTGATTCAAGACAAGAAAGGAGCACGGAACTCGTAAATAAGAACCTCAAAGTAGAAGAGTGTGAACTGTCAGGTTGCCGAAACTTTCATTTCTTGCTAATTTTAAAGTTGAGCAGCGACTTCCGAGAAAAACCCCATTAAAGACACAAAAGGGCAAGTTTTCGCTTAAGATAAGCAACTATAAATCCCTGATCCTTGGCCACATTTACCGAAATCAGACTTTTAAGTGTTATTGAATATTTTGCATTTTTGCTAAAGTGTTTTTGTCACTGTAAAGCATATATCTCTGAGGCAATTGCAAAGGATTAAAGAGTATGATATAACTATATGAATTACAGTGAACCCAGTGTCAAGCAAAATAAATGTTTGAATAGGGAGAAATGGTTATGAAAGCAATAATGAGTCTAATAGTCTAAAGAGCATATAAAGAATGTCACAGAATTAGAATGACTGATAAGTAATGTCCTGTTAGCCAGAGCCATTCAGTATACATCCTCATTTGAAAGTCTGCATGGAAAATAGGGAGATATGTGGCTTTGAAACCTATCCACCTTATTTCAAGTCCCATGATACTTTGCATGAATTATGGGTGCCACTTGGGTTTATTCTTTTCACTGAACCTAAGCGCTAACTTTGTTTGTCACTGCTATCGGAGGTCCCATCCTCAGGCTGTCTTCCCGTCCCTCGTAGCAGAAGACAGCGATATTATTGCAGCATGCAGATTAATGTGCGACAGGTTGTTCTGTTGTAAGGGGCGGCTGTGGCTCAGTGGTAGAGTGGGTCGTCCCTCAATCAGAAGAACAATGTGATTTTCTGGATTCTTTCCCCTCATTCTGTCTCTCATAGTTGAAGTGTACCTATGATGAAAATTACAGGCCTCTCTCATCTTTTTAAGTGGGAGAACTTGCACAATTGGTGGCTGACTAAATACTTTTTTGCCCCACTGTATTAAATGGATAAATAATGATGTCATCACCTCACTTTGCTCATGACCATTATTTTTTTGTGTAATAAGCATGTGTCTGAGACAGCAGTTTGTTTACATTTGATTAGACTTGCTAGGTCTAATAACAAGTTTTCAACTGAACTTAGCAGAGCGGTTTGTCCACGCAGGAGCATGTAAAGGCCCTAAAACTGGGACACCACAGGTCAAAGAAGTTGCTTTTGAAACTATAGTTTCCAATGGAAACAAAGAATCTTCTGCTTTTTTAAGTATGATCTGTGCCACCTGATAGCCATGCCTGAAAACCCAGTGATCCACTCTGAGTAGTAATGTGTTTTGATCAAAACAAATGTGAGCATCACCACTCCCACCTTCCTGTGGCTGCTGTAGCTTCATGCTCAGGTCTCTTGGATGTTCTCGCTCGTTGACTGACAAACTCTCTAAGCTTTTGTGCGACTGTGTTAGCTCGGTAGCTTAGCTGAGTTTGTCACTGGACAGTGGCTCTGACTTGGTGTCCAAAGAAGGTTACAATACCTCAGAAACAGGAGTGACTTCATTCTCTACTCAGGTCGCCATTGCTCCACTGTATCTTTACATAGCAAGTTGCTTAATGCTTTATTAATGTTCTGAGTGTTGTATAGAAAGCTTTAAATGAGCACTTTTTCAATGCTGTGATTGGTGCTGTAGCCTGAAGTCATTGAAACATCCATTACACAGCAGTTAGTTGATTAAAAACTACTTTTTGAATGATTTTGCCAACAAATGATAGATTAAACATAGGCTTGCAGTTGTTCATCATGGGAGCATCTAGATTATTCTTTATGAGTGGGGGCTTTATAGCAGCTGTTTTCGGGGACTTAGGGAATGTGCCAGACATCACTGATACATTTACAATTTTAAGCACGTCTGCAGCTATGAGATTAAAAAGAGATTTGAGAAAGTGGATCTGGAGTTTGTATTTGCACTTTGTATTTGTACTATTTTCTTTCACTATTCCTAAACTCTCTTCTCAGGAGTTTAACAGTAGGATTTAACAGTTGGACAAGGCCTAACAGACAATACCATATGTTACCGGTTGATCTCTTTGTGATAGGGTGTAAATTTAGAGGCTCACAGGGCCATGTCATATACTGAGGAAGAGCTGGTAGCTTAAATGTCTGTCTGTGCATTATTCCCCATTGCTCTAAAGATAAGGAAAATACCTGTTTATTATCTACCTTTGGAAAAATGGTGGCAGCAACTCCTACATAACGTTTTCTGAAAAAACAAAACAAACAAAAGAAAAACTGCTTTTAGGCAACTTCTACCAAGACCACTACCTAAAACCTGCAGATATTTATGTAGACATTATATTAAGAATTTCATAAAATGCCTATACAGTATTTAGAACGGTAAGCCTCTTCTTTGTTTCAGTCTCTCTCAGCTCTATTTCTCAGCTGTTCCTTCACACGAGTTGCCCATGGTCAGAACCTGTAATGCGCCTTCCATGCTGTATAAATACATACTGAGGTTTCTTGAAACTTTCCTCAAAAAGACACTTGGAGAGCCTCACACATCCTGACTAGTGATAGCTCTGACAGATATGGAGAGATCAAGGCTGTTGAGGGAAACTTTGGCCTTGCTGAAAGTTTCGATGAATGTCAATGTTCTACCTGGACAAGTCCTGTCTCTTACTGTCCTGTCTTTCACTGGAACAGAATCCCAATTAACATGATTTGATTTGATGGGAGAATGAATGCATTTTCCTTTTTTTCCCTTCTGTTACTGGGAAAATTAGGTTGATTGGTTCATAGGAGTGCTAAGGCAAAATTTCTTCCTACATAAACAAAGAAATAATTATTTCTGGAGTAAAATAATAATGATTATGATCAGTGGTCTGCTTGAATCCCTTTTCACCACAAACCAAGCCAGAAATCAGCCTAATATTACCATAGAAATGATCAGGAATTAAAGGGGCTTGCTGTACAGTATGACTCAGAAGGATTTAGAAAAACTTTCCTAGTCAATGCCCTTATCCTTCACACCACTGTAATGGTGTCTTTACAGGTCTTTTTAAAATGTCATTCCAACAGCTGCAGCTGATTCAGACACACTGCTGCTACAGACCAAGAACGTGGACCACATCACTACAATTCTTAGATATATGTACTGAAGTTTTGTGTGTGAAATAATTCATTTTGAAATACTACAATTGAAGCACTAAATGGGTTAGGGCCAAAAGACATTTCTGATCTGCATCAACATTATGATCAACCCAGGCTACTCAGATACTCTGGGAAAGGAGGTTTACTTCTGCCATTTTGGATGTTATTGGTATTTGTCTGTTTACTCTGTTCTATTCAAGTCTGATTAGTCATATTTTCTTTTGCTCTTTTTAAATCTTGTCTTAATGCCTTAGTTATGTCTTACGCTAGCAAAGTTTAATTGCCTTACCAGTCTGCAAAACAAAACATATTTTCTTTATTTGAAGGCTTTTCCAGTCTTTTTGTGTCAATATTTAGACTCCAATGTTGAAAAATAGCATTCTAAAAAACTGAATAACTGAATAAATGAAATATGACTATAATTTCTAAAATTCTATATACATACAAGTAAAGTTACATGTTTTGGAATAAACAAAATCATTAATGTATATTCAAAGCTAGTATAATGTAATCTAAGCATAAATATGGAGTTGATACAGCTAAATGTTCATTGAAATGGCCATAAAAGAAAAAGGGTATGTCACCCAACTTTATTGAAACTTTTAGGTTTATAATGGTGAATTAAATGCAGTATCTATCCAGTTTAGCTTCAGACAAAACGTTGCTTTTAGTAAACTTCATAACATATAGTGCAGGGACAAAGGGGGGTGGGGGACGAAAGTAATTTGAGCAGGAACAAGGCAAATCCAGCAAACATAATGAGTTTGACAGCATTACTTTACATCGACTCCTTTTACATTTCGGATGGCATTGAACTTTTTCACCGCATGAGGAAGAAGGGAGTCACAGAGTCACCTCATTACACCAGGCTGTGTCACCGTGAAATTGAAGAGTCCGATTAGGCTTGTTTTCGTCGCTGTGTGCTGTGGCCAATTTTGTCATTCTTTGGGGTGTAATGTAATACATCTCAAGCAAATTGTTTGCATCCCCCATTGAAATATAAAGTAGCCCCGCCAGGGCTCCCCAAATTGCTGCAGAAATATTGGGAGTGGATCACAAGTTAATTCCCCCTGCTTCAATTTCAGAGGTGAAATGAAATTTGAATTTGCGTGGCTTGGGCCACTGCCACTGAAAACCTGTGATTTGTTTCAATGACAGGGCCCATTATTGAAGTTGTGCATTGATGTAGGCATACAGTATGGTAATGTCTACCCCCCCCAACTTCCACTTCATCCCTCATGGCGGAGGGCCGTCTCATTCATATGATGTAAGCCACTGAGACAAGGAGGAGGCCGTGAAGAAATCTGCAATGGGAAGACATATTAATATGGAAATCAGGGGCTGGCTGCATGCGCTGTGTACTGTGTGTGTGTACTGTGTGTGTGTGTGTGTGAACACAGAAGCATGCAGGTGTTGCTTACCGCATACACTCCCCTACTACAGTATGAATGGTGAGTACAAAGTACAGATAAAAATCTGTTCTCAGAAAAGTAGAAATACTCTAATGTAATGAGAAAAAAACATGCTCTACCGCTGCATTACTCAAGTGAGGACTCACAATAAACCCATACACACACGTATACACCATTTGAACTCATGAAGCCAGAACAACCTTGTCTGTTCCACTACTAGTAAAGCTTGATCATACAATAAGTGTAGCAGAAGGACATGTTGACGATTTTACTATTCATAGCTGCTGGCCCTCCAGAGACAGCTTATGTTGATGTACTTTCTCTCCATATATTATTTACAAAGAAAGCCTGGGCCTTAATGAGCACTAATTAAACGCTGGAGACAGGGAGATGACTGGCAGAAAACATTGCAGCATGTGACAGGCATCTGGTGGAAGATAAGTGAGCAGGCGCTGGCAGAGCAGGTGAGAACCTTACAGTGGTAGTGAAGGAACGCTGGGGGTCGTGTGAACCTGCACTTGAACCTGACTTTCAAACTCTGTCAATCAAGCTGGCTACAGCTGTCACGGTTCACAGGGCATGGGCTTGGAGGATTGGAAACGTGTGTGTATATCTCTCCATGTGAGAGACTGGAAAAGAGCCAGTGAGTTTGTGTGTGCTTGTTTTGTGCGTGCCGTTTGTGTTGGCTCGTGTGGTTATGTGAAGGGCAAGACTGCAATGTAGCCGTTTAAAGCAACAAGGAAGATTCCAGCCCAGTACTAAAAGAAATGTCCTGTATTTGATAGGCTTGACTAGTTTTTACTTTTGCTTTCAGCTATTCAAGCTTATCTTGTTCCCAACTAGTCACATTTCCAACTGATAAATAGCTAATGGACAATGCAATCATATTTTTTCTTTATAATCATGACAATTGTTCGTTTTGAACGGTATAATTAAAATGAACATTTTCCACATTTTCTTAATTCAATTGCATTTTCTGTTAATTTTTTCATTAATTAGTGAAATACTAACCCTTGGAAATTAGAGAGATTTAACTCAAAAACATTCAAGAAGCTTTAAAAATCATGATGCATATTTGTAAAATGGAAATTGAGGCTGTTAAAACGCCCATGATTTTATAAACTGTACCTTGGGTCCTTGATGAGCTATCGCCTTGCTTGTTAGCTATTTACTGATCTCTGATTTTAAAACATTGGAGTCATAGTCTGGTATAATCCATGAGGATAAGATGCAATATCTTTTCATCACCTATAAAGAGGTTGATGAAGACAAAAACCTAAAGCTCCTTACTATGCTGCACTATTTAACCACAGTTGTGTATACTGGTAACTGTCTGGGCGTGATATAGAAGGCAAATAGTAGACCAACAATTGAACTTTGGCAATGGCTGATAAGTAAACAGCAGGCTTTCATATAGTCTTCACCAGACATAAAAAGAAAAAGCATCCATCTGAGGCAGCAAATGTCCCAAAAGGGAGAAAAACAGAAATTGCTCAAAGATGAGGGTGACTTTGGATTCAAAAAACGTTGCATGTTAAAATCCTGAAGGAGGGAGAAGTATAAAAACATGGACTGGGTTAAAAACCAAGCTACAAAGATGTGTCTCTGTGGATACTCTGCCATCTTTGTAATAGTTGAAATATCATCTATTACACTCCCGTTTAGAAAGCAACAATGCAAAGAGCCAAATACTATAGTATATTTGTATAAATTACCATCTTGAGGCACAGTTGCATTTACCGAACAAAAGTGGCCTGCATTCCTAACATCTCATCTTTTTAAACATTGTCCATGTCTGGCAGCACCCTCACAATCATGACGACTGTTGGTTTCGAACACTATACTTTGCAAAAGTCAAGCATTATGAAATCATTTTCCACCCACTGAACTAAAAATCAACAACAAATTCCATCAAGCTACTCAATAACATCCTTTACTTCAATACTCGAGAGGAATATTGATTTATTTCTTCCTGATGCATTCTGTCCTGGCTCACGAATTTACAAGCCAGACAGACAGAGGGAGAGAGAGACACACAAAGGAAGCCTATTCCATCAGGATAGAAGGATATGGAAATGTCAGTCGTTTACATGAAGGAGGGAAATACCCTGGCACATTATACAGCAGAAGATTTGGTGTAATGTGATCACTCTGCTTTTTCTTGCATTTCTATATGTGACCATTGGAAAGCACATACTGCAGATATCCTTGGGGTTTAAATCTTCTGTATGCGGTTAAGCGAGGTGCAATGCCCGTCGTGTGAACGCACCGTGGAGGAGTTACAAATTTAGACTCTTTTTAAGTGCAAGATACAGTTGAAGTGAGTGATTCGGTACTTTTATGAGCTCAGCATTCCCACCGGGAGAGGGAGATACAGGGTTTGTCTATGGCTCGAGGGGAACATTGGGGAGCTTATAATAATAACAGTAAAACATTTCATATTTTATCTAATACGATTACTCTTTTTTTTTAAAATCCAAATTGCCTTTGATAAACTCTCATGTATACCTCAGAGGGAAGGTGCAGGATAAAATGTGTTTTTCGCCTTTGAAATCTGCTTTTGTTTAACATTTGTCAGCATAGAAAGCCAGTGGGGAATAGAACGTATCTCTTAATTTGTACAAGCCTGCAGTCATGTTAACGTTAGATGTTCCTTAGGTGTTACAAAATCGTTTTTCAGCGGGTATTCGATTGCACGAGACTTGCTAGTATCAAAAATGGCATGCTGTACTAAATGCAAAACGATTAAATGATGATCTTATGAGCAATAAGTTCTTGTTATATATCTTTACTATATCCATATATCTTTGCAAGTGGTAATAATGAAGCCACATACAACAACAAATGTTCTTAAATTCAAATTCTAATATTAAATGCTAACTGGAGATTTATGCATCAATAAATTTAACCAACTTGCACTACACAAACAGAGATTACAGTACAAGCTGTGCATGAATACCACCAACTCTGAAACCCATATTTCTCTGTATGTATATGGTGTTTATGGTGTATAAATGGTGACGGCTACAGTACATTCACAAATTATTGGCTTTAAAGTGTACTTAATACTTTATTTAGTGTTCTGAAACTTATTATGTTAAGTTAACTTAGTTATGTTAGAGCTCGCAATGCTGTAATAACTCTTCATGTTGTTGACTGCTCTTTGGACTGAGCTACAGATATAAAATATTTGCTGCAAATATTTAATGACAATCAATTTAACAGATTACCAAGGTCAACATCACTAGTTTAAAACTAGCTAGCCAGTAATAACTTAAAAAAATGCAAACCTAGTAATGGATTTATGAATAAGTGGTACAACTCTTTTTTTAACTTCCCCATCAGAAGTTAAATTATCAATCATAACAAGTAAGGATGTGATATAATGAATTGAACGCCTAGAACATGCTTGGAGTCAAGTCATGCTTCAATCATGCTACAAGTTTCTCAAACATATTCAAAAATAAATAAGCACTTGGCTATATATGCAGATAACCACCTGATCGATCTTATTTTTTATGTTAAGTAAGATTTTAAACATCCTGTATTTGTGTGCATCACCTCTTATCACTTTCTAGTAATTCAGTCTGAATCTTCTAATATTGCATGTCTGTAGTTTTTGTTTTGCAGTATGGAATCTGGGTTACAGAATTTTTTTGCTGCTTTTCTTCACTTTCATGGCCCTGTTGAAAAGTTGTTGTTATTTTTATACTTACTTTGACACAGTGTTTATATACCAGGTAAAAAAAAAAGAGAGAGATAGCGAGCTAAGAGGAAGAAAAAAACGAGAAAATGTTAGTGAAAAATAGAGAATGACATGGGGGATGAGAGAAGTAGCACATTAGCACTTTATGGATTAGCTGCCTCTCATTCCCAGGCCCTGCTGCAGCCCTGCAAATGTGCAGCTCTGACCGCGCAGCCAGACGGTAGCGGTCATGTCTTAATTAACGAGCAGACATCTGATCAATAAGTGAGGAACTATGGAGAGCGAGACGTGAAAGGTGGGACAGCCTGCACGGTTCAAGGTTTTTGTTTTCCGTTGATGTGGAATAACATTAGAAATCAATAGCACGGCTAGCCCCGCCACACACCCTGACTCTCTACTCAGGAGAAGTGGAAAAAATAATCCCCCTTCTACCTTTTCCTCTTGTCTTCTTCTCCCAAACACATTTCTACTATACAAAATCATTATACAGGAACGTTTGTCACAGTAATTTCACTGCAAAGCAATTCTAAACCTTATAAAGCCAGTTTTATAAACTTGTACTTTGTAACAATTCTTAGATTATTAAAAAGGAATCCACTCTGGTTCTTTTGTGCTGTGTGTGTGTGTGTGGACTCTGATGCTTCTCAGGATTTATTTCTGAATGAAATGTCATTTGCTTTTATTGGTGTGCCTGGTTTGCTTCAATCTGTCATGGAGTTTGTGATTTCTTCGGTTTCTTGCAGCGACTTCTTGGAGCCTCCAGATAATCAGTCACATTCATTGGATTTGTATGCACAACTTCTGCAAACCATTTACCTCCACACACTTATGCGGGTTCATTGCTTTACCTGAAGTTGTCTTGACATCAAGTAAAACTTTGCTAACTTGTGTGGTTGCTTTGTTATTACTTCAGTATAGCTACATTTCTCTCATTTTGCTTTAGAGGACAGTAATACTACTACTTCTACCAATAATAATAATAATAATTTCTTCATTCACTGTGATAGAAAGTGGAGGTCACAGTAACCAGATGGTTTGAAGTGTAAATGACAGCTAGATGTGAGTCACTTAAAAGATGATTAAGTGATAACCGTCTTTAGTCTGATGTGACTGTACTGGCAACAGAAACCTGCAGAGGAAAACATGAGCAGCCCAAGCTCATGAATCACAGGTCTTGCAATGCTCATGTGATATCTCATTAGCTGCCATTGCCGCAGCACGGAGTTGTGTTTCCATAGCCTATGGACCCTAAGTGTGTAGCTGCTGTGGGTACGGCATAACATCTAAACGCAGAGGCAGAAATAAAACTTTAGGCAACCAATACACTCGGTTAAAGTTAGGGACTGTGTGACGGGACATTCATATCACATTTGTCATTTCTGAAATATAATTGTAAAATGAGGCAAACTCATTCACAGATCACTGTGTAAATATAATTTGACATTTCTGAAGCACGCCAATATCCATTTATTTAGACCTCTGACATTCATGAACATATCCGCAGGTTACGTGATACTGCGAATATTCAGCTGTTTATGAGTGAAAGTTTATCAGTGTTTGTGGAGTATTTTAGGAATTCTTGGACAGGATGGCCATTCTGTGATACGGCTTTCACATTTCGCTGTAGCCAGAAGGCTGCTGAGGCTGGTGGGAACTCTAATCAGTCTCTCCCCACCCGTCTCCATCACCCTCTTTCAAGTGAGTTACTGATCCACCTCTGGACAGAAATCGTATGTTTATTTTCTTTTCTTTCTCACTGCAAACTTTTGGTGGAAAATTGAATTTGATGCCCAGGGGCAGGATGGAAAATTCGGCAAAATAGCTTATTCCCCCCCATCCAACCTTATGCTACTCTTTGTAATGAATGGCAAAATAAGATATCTGTGAGAGATGCGATTCTGTGCTGGGTACCAGGCTTTGCAATTTAGAACTCATCAATTCATGTTTACAGTACACTTGTGAATATTGGAAGAGTGTGTCTGACATGTATATTTCTCTGATAGGGCTGAATTGGGAATATCACATGCCACCATTATGAAAAACCTGTTGTGGCATGAAGACATCAAACATTATGCAGTGTTGTCACATTTTTTTCCAGTTGTGACACCTTACGTTCAGCGACTGATTTGTTCAGCTTTGCAATCAGCAGTCAAAGATGATTAAAAAATACTAGAGATCTCTGAAAATATGTGTTACTTAAAGCAAAAACTCTAGCTCGCTCAAAAAGGAAACCGCATAGATGGAACCATAAATCTAGTCATTATTAAACAGGGCAGGGCTAAATTTGGAACCACAGCCTGGCAATTCTGAATGTCTCCATGTTTCACTGATGTGTCTCTGATGATTACCATTTAATCAGCTGCAAATGCTCTTAATTACAAGATTAGTCTCCTACCAATTAGCCAACGTGCTAATGGTTCTAATCTGCCATTGAAGTCGACTGAATTCTAATTAGGGACTAACTGTTTCAATTCACCAAGGGCCCATCTGATGGGTCATTACCAACCTAGTTATCCTCATATAAACCAACTGCAGCAAGGCACACAGGTCCCATTTGGAGAGCAGCTGTAGAGGCTTTACGACCATCATGTGGGCCAATTCCATGCGTCATGAAATGACAATGTTTCCATTCCCTGAAAATCGCAAAAGGCATTCTGATGACTCACTGATGAAAGTATTATTCACAGCAGCATTGCAAGCTTTGTTAATGACATATGTACTGAAAGTCATCTTAATTTAACTAAAAATGTAGGTTTTAAAATTGGAGAACTAGTAAACCAGTAACTTTTACCTCAAGTGGAGAGGAGGGAGTGTCTAATTCAGAGCAGGTAAAAAAGAATTCTGATTTGACTAATTTCTTCTCTTAAAGTTGTGCTGATATAATATATACTGTGGGGCAAAAAAGTATGTAGTCAGCCACCAATTGTGCAAGTTCTCCCACTTAAAAAGATGAGAGAGGCCTGTAATTTTCATCACAGGTACACTTCAACTATGAGAGACAGAATGGGGGGAAAAGAATCCAGGAAATCACATTGTAGGATTTTTAATGAATTTTTAATGGCTGACTAAATACTTTTTGGCCCCACTGTAATATAATATTTCTTTGCAGTCCACATCAGCTTACCAAACATTTCTTTAATGTATTTTTGGATTGTTTATGATCCACAAAGACAAGATTTCATTGTTCTTATTGTGTAGCAATGGAATGTGATAATCCCACCATATACTACCTGCTTAGAACCAAATGGCAGAAGATTTTTTACCTCAGGATTTTGTTGAGACCAGACTAGGACTAAAAAGGGTGGCCGGAAATACTCCAATTGAATGCGAACATTGCTACATATCTGATGTGGTTTCCGTAAGGACTTAATAAACTGATAATATGTTCATATTGTCTGTGCAGCTTGTTCTGCTGCTGCCCCAAGTGGCCAACAATCACTGAAACTAGCTTTAATGAAACTAAGTTATGCATCATGTGCTTTCAGTTAATCTTATTCATTCATTTATCATATGGATATAGTTTCTTACATTACTGTACGTTGCAAACAAAGAACTGTGTCTGCAAATAAATTTAGCTACACAAAGATGGCCACCTATCCTAAAATACGGCTCAGGTTTGATAGAATCATTCATCAAGAAGAACTCATCAGAAATTAAGGACATTTTATGAAAATGAGCCACCCTTAAATCATCATATAATGAGCAATGAAACAATGTCTTCAGTCTCTTCAGGGAGACCATAAACCTGTTTCTATAACTAATGGGAATGTTTCTCAACTAACTAACTGTCCACATAAATCTTTGACTTTGGCTAAATTTTGCTTCAATAAGGCTCCACTCTATAATCGCTTTTCACCAGACAATAAAAATGTCATACATTTATATATCATCCGCATATTGTATCCTTACTAGCTTTTCTCTGCTGTTTTGTGGACCGATGGACAGTGATTCACAAGACTGTTACACAAGAGTGTTATATGGTAATGGAAGTAGTGTCTTGGATGGTGACATCTGTAGGTTTAAGGAACCCTGGAATATTGACTTAATTGTAATGAGAAACTTTGCGTAAATAAGTTTTGCACTGAAGTAAAGATGTTATTCCTCAAAAGTCATATAAATCAAAAGAAAAGTGTTATTAAGTTAAACTGACAACAATGTTTTAAAGCAAAAATATTTCGCTAAAGCAAGTTCAACTCTACAGAATTTATCTGCTACCTCACCAAATATTTGTGATATCATATATATGATTGATTTATATGAGATTATGAGATGTCTGTGCAGTCTTGATGTGTGTCTGCAATAAAAAATTAAGAGAGACATGTAATAAAACTCTTCTCTTTGCCACGGCTCACAGGACACAATCTCATCCCTCTGTCCTTGTCAGGTTAGGGTTATAATAAGTAATTTAGATGGCCGGGGTTTAGTATATGCTCTGGCTGCCTCTTTTTTCCTGATTCAGACTCATTTTTGAAACAGAATTTCTGCTGGGTTGAACAAATTCTAGACCTCACTTTGGGCATGTAAAGCATTGAGCAGCTAAGGGAGGCATTTTGAAAATCTGACCAGTCGTAATCAATAATGTAAGTTCTCAATTTACTTTATAAGGAGTTCTCGCCTATCAAAACGCTTTCATAGACTTCCATTCATGTTTGGACTGTGGTAGCTCACTGTGCTTACACCATGGGTGGTATCATATACCACGGAGAAGCCGCACAATATAGGTTTTCATTCTGACTGTTCATCTCAGCAGGTGATTTCACTGATAACTTCTTTCCCTCTGTTTTAAGTAGTGCTACTTAGCATGTGGTGTCTTTGCTTGAAAAACCTTCAAAATCTCCAAACTCTTGGTTCTCAGTAGCGCATGGTTGGCCATCCCTAGTCAATACTGATGTTCTGTGATCATTTTGATGCCACAACTTCTATCAGTCCATCCATAAAATCCATAAATATTGATCTGGTGTCATCCAGTATTGAGGACTACATGAATCTGAGGAACATTGATGCAATCACTCGTCACAAAATTAACAAATGTTTTATGATGGGTTTTTTTATGGGGAGAAACACAGAATGTGAACGCTATTTTTAAATCAGAAATCTCTGTAGGACATCTTAATATAGGGTTTTAAGATTAAATCAGCAACATGCTAGTTTTCAATTTAAATCTTTTTTAAAAGGTAACAATCTATAAATTGAGGACAGCTTAACCTGCTGAAGCACTCAAAATTCAAAAAATCTTGATTTTATTCAAAGCAAAAACTAGTGAGAACTATAAATGGGTCTTACCTGCCCTGTACCTTGATGTCAGAGATGGCGTAGAAGTATCTGGACAGGTTATTCTCATCCACCATGGTGGCTCCAGTGGCTGGCTTCAGCAGCCTAATCCTCAGATCAGTGATGGTGAAGAAGTCCCTCAGGTTCTTGGTGGTATCCAGCTGGCCGTACAGCGAGGCCATGTTGTGTAGTCGAGGCCCGGCAAAGAGGGCAAAGCGGTCCTTTATCTCAAAACGCACCGTCTTGTCGTTCTTCCACACGTAACCTCTGGAGTAGTCCTCAGTGCAGATGATATCCAGCAGGGTGCGCTGGGTGAGGTCACTGACTGTCTTGGGTTCCATGGTGAAAGCGTCCAGGCAGTCTGTGGCATAGAACTGGTACGGGGTCCAGGTCCGTCCGTAGTCGAGTGACTTTTCCAGGACCATCTGCTCCGGTCGGCCTGACTCAAAGGTCAGCACGATGTCGTCGGTCAGCTCGATGGTTTTGTTCCATGACAGCGTGATGTTAACTTGGAGGGGCTTTGGGTATTTCTTCCATGAGGAGGACTGCCAAAATGTTGTGGGGTTGCGGCCCTCAAAGTCAAACATCAGCTCTGGAGGATGAGCCAGCTCCTCAGTGGTGGCGTCACATTCATTGTTGCACATATAAGGATTCTCCTATAAAAAAAACATAGATACACATGTGTAAATGCACTTTGCAATCAGGCTATGAAATGTGTATGCTGCAACAGTTAGATATTGTATAGTTAGAATTGGTTATGACTGATTTGATATAGTCGCTAAAAAATACAGTATTTCCAAGTGGAATGCCCAAGATAAAAATGTGTGAAACGCAGCCCATATAATATGAAGACAAATGTGCATACATAAAGTATCACAGCTTCACAACATTGCAATGCATTAATTACTTGTATTATTATTTTTCAACATTCAAATATTGGGCATGTACATGCATACTGTTATATGTATATGCAAAATCATGTCAATATCTATTGAAGAAATTCACAATCGGCAGACAGTAATTATACCTAAGAGCTGGAACAAAAAAGGAATCTGTCACAGTTTGTTGACAAGTGGTTTAGAGCATGACTTTGTGTTAGACTGCTTGCTTTTTTAGCTTCTTTGGGTTGTGTGAGAGAGCAGCTCCCCATGCAAGCTGAGGTGCAGATAACTCTACAGCAAAGTAACTGAAAAAAATATGATGAGAATGAATCACAACACTGGCTACAGTTTGCTTCTGCGCAGTAATAAGGGACAGGCTATTCTGTGTCTACAAGGTAGTTTAATTTTTAGCTTTAAAAAAATAGGGGGTGAATCCTTGAAGACTTTTTTGTTATAAAGCAGCTTGCTGTAATAGTCGCAACCTCACAATAACAAACCCTTAAGCATCTCACAGGTCAGCTGTTGGTCCATTTTGCCTCGAAAGGTTATTTGCTTTTCCAGTGCACTGTTCGCTTGCAATCTTATCATGATTCCACCATGGTACTCAATAGTATTTCCATCACATTCAAGTCAATGTGTATTTTATAATCTGTGCAAGCAATGTTGGCCCTAGAGCTGCAGGAGACAGTGACCCTCTCATTAAGATGACACTGTGGATCCCATATTCTCGTTCAGCACCATTCCTGCCTACACTGCCACCCAAATTGCCAGTGTATTTGATATTCCTGTGTGGTGTTTCAGCTGAGATGGGTATGGAATCCCGATGAGTGTTTCTTATGAAACACGCAAAGGGACATGCATTTTTCATGGGCCTGTGTCTGCTCTGTACTATAGACATCCACTGAGTCTCGGTGTTTGTGGGCGAGTGTTAATGTGGAGAAAGAGGAGCTCCTGATGTGTTTGTCTATGTTTGTGAGAGGGATGGAGGGCTCTGAATTCAGTTGCACGTGCAGTATGTGTCCTTGTGTATGTGTGTGAGTGTGTGTGTCTGATTTAGGCTAGTTCACGGACTCATTTCAGACTAAAGACCAGTTAACTGGGGACGGCTTGTCCAGTTCAGGACAACTGGACAAGCAACGTGTCACTTGGGTCAGTGGTTAAAGTTAGGGCTAGGTTTAGATCAGGGTTAGGTAAGTAGTGGTCATGGTTATGGTTAGAGTAAGGCTCCAGGAAATTAAAGTCTTCTTAACGTCCCCACAAGTGACCTAAATTAACGTGTGTGTGTAAGTGTGCGTGAATGGCAAGGAAGGAGAGAGAGAGAGAGAGAGAGAGAGAGAGAGAGAGAGAGCTGAAACAGAGCCAGAGAGCACAAGACACACTCCAATTGACATTCCTCTCACCTCTGCTCCAGGAACAATGAGGTTAAGTGCAGATGAGATTCAGATCAACTGTAAAGCGGTTCGATAATCAGCAATCATCCGACACTCTACACGCAAAATTATCTAAAGGTGGGAACAGTGCTGTGTGCAACATTACTCGCTTATCTCGCTGGTATTGCCCTGCATTCAACACAGACTGCCACTTTGTGGAGCGAAGATCACTGGCAGGAATACTGATAAGCAGACGCCATTATATTTTATCTGAAAAGAGCAATGGCTGCTTTTTGTCTTTGACTAAAGAGCCTAAATTCCTCCCGCCCCAAAGAAAAAATTTATTTGATGCCTTATCTTCCTCACAGGAAGATGTATGTAGGACTTCCCTGTTTTTAGATAAAGATCCTCTCAGTTCATTTTATTTCTTGTGGGACTGTGATATGCTATCAGCGACGTGCTCTTCAGCTCGAAGTGATAGCTAAGCGAGTTAGCACGAGACTGAGGGATTGTGGGTCACTAGGCCTGCCCAGTTTACTCAAAGGAGCGTTGCATGATCCAATTAGCAGGGTAATAAGGGTTATGCTGCAAAGACACAGAGTGAGAGAATAAGAGTGAGTGGGAGGGAAGAAGAATGCAATAGTGGACCTCTTTGCAATGTGTTTTTTTTTTTTTTTTTTTGAAGGAAGCTCTCAGTTGCTAAAAGTATTTCTCTCTCACGCCCATGCACACCCACGCGCGAATGCCGAGTCAACATGAAGCTTGACAGGCCACTCTGTAGCCTGAAAACAGAAACACAGAGAAAGGGAGATTTGAAGGAAAGAGTAAAGGAGTAATAGGGAGGACGTTTGGCTGCCTGAGTTTTGCCACAGGGACAATAAATTGTACTAGTGTCAACTGTTTGCCTGCGATGTGTGCAGAGGCTCGTTATATTCCCTACTTGTGCCTAAACAGCCTTGGAGGTCTGCTCAGAGCGCAGACCTTGACTGTGCAGGGAGAGAGACGCAGAGAGGGTAAGAGAGCATAATTTCCCTGTTGTCGTTCAATAGCATGAATTTTCACTTAAATTTGTTTTATTTGCTGTCACAGTAATGTTCAGGGGAGCTATGGGGTGCCTGTCTTTGCATCCTCTGGAATGGACGCCTTATTCACATATGATATAAAGAACTCAGACTGCAGCGTCTGTGGCTAATGAGAAAAACAATTTCCCAGCTGAACAGTGAGCAGCAGAGTAAATAGAAGCTTTAAGGAGAGAGAAATTTGCTTTATCACGCCGAAGAAGACTAGTAGGAAGCAGTCATAAATTCAAATGGTAATCATTCTCTCGCTGCCTGCCTTGACTTCAGGCCTTCAGGGAAGAGATCACTCTAACCATGGAAGCAGGGCGGGGACAAACCTTTCATGAAAGCCCCTTTCATTAGTAACACTCAATAATGGGAAGGCACTTCTCCAATCTACCGTTAAGTGACATGTATAGCATTTATTTTCTCCCAGTAATCCCAAACAATCTGGAATGCTTTCATACAGCCCAGTGAAGATGGAATGATAGAGACTTAGAGAAAGGTCAGGACCTTTTATTGGCTTTCCCATGGAGGTTATTTAACAACAAAAACAGTGCATTATGAAGATCAATACCTTCTGTGGTCATTTAAGACCCAGGGCTTCAGTGCTATGCCGGGGGTCAGCTATCGAAAAACAATAAGTTCTCTCAGCTTGATCCTTTACCTGCAATCATAGCTGTGGGAGAGGGAAATAGTCAGCAGAGAATTAGAAAGAAACAAGAGTTTTATACCAAAATGAAATATTGACAAATGAAAAATGCCCTTACAAAAGAACTGCTGCCATGAAACTGAAATTTCTATTAGTATTGAAGTTAAAGGTTATTGTTGTTTTACTTTTTAACCAAAGTGTAGCATGTTGATGTAACTAGATTATTGAGAAATAAATGTATTCTATTGGTTTTGAATATTGCAAATCTGTGTTTTGATTAAATTAGACCGATGATATGCATTCACTTACTCATACATCTAATTATAATTGATAACGCTAGTCAGATATCATATCACAGAATCACTACACTTACACACTATTACCATCATTATACAATTACTTTTTTCAGTTATATATACACAACCTCATGAATTATATTATGGCCACTCCACCAGTTTTGTGCATAAAGACCAGTTTATTTAATATGAGGAGTCCCACTCAGTTTGCAAAAACAATATGAAAATCTGTAAAATGTAAAATACTTGGAGGAATTATCCATCTTTAACTGTTTAACCTCTAATAATATTTTATTCAACACCACACAAGGTGTGACATATTCTGCTTATTATTACAATTAATTCAATTTCATTCTATGCTTGTATGTTAAAGGATCCCCACTAGCTCACGCTATAGCAGTCATACTGTCTTCCTAATTCCACACCTTTGGAGATCACATACAGTGCTGCAAGCGCTTCCGATGGCCTGTCTCCTACCAGTATTGCTGACATCTCTATTGCCACCATGGCTGCTGTGTAACCGAGCCCAGCTGGTTTCTATCAGTGCTATATGATCCATCCAGGGGCAGTGGCTTAGTGCAGGGGGGCCTTAGCAGCAAGTCTGCACTGGTCGCAGCTAATGATGTCCTGATCTCTGAAGCCTATAAGGTCAATCCAATATCAGGGTGTCACACAGCAGGAGAGCAAAAGAACAAGGAAGAGAGGGAGAGAGACAGAGACAGAGACTTGCACCGGGAATGTGCATCCAAATGTCATTCAATGGAATACAAAGCAATCAGGACATTCAGGTCTTCAGACTGACACGAAAGCTCAGTGGATATTTAAATGTAATTTCATGGTCGTGTTTAAGAGTTTATTGAGGTTTCTATTATGGGAATCAACAAGCCGTGACAGAGCAAAGAACGCAGCACAGAATATATTTGTTGCACATCTTTAAAATCTTTGAAGTATTGACACAAACATGTAGTAAAAGTACAGCGATGTTTTCTCTCTTGAATGAGCTCCACCCGCACAGAACACATCCAAAATGATACATCATACAAAAATCCACTTAACACACCAACATGCACACACACATGAGCACATGATGATGTGAGGCAGATGTTTAAATGGGTGACATATGGCAGATGAGATTGACAAAGCACAAGTTGATGTGCCTTCTGACACAAGACGTGGCTCGGCAGATAAATTTTCTGGCCGGCGACATCTCCCGTTGAAGGATGGGTGCAGGCAATCCAACCAATCAGTTTAGCTGACAGATTTCTGGACTTGAAGCTCAGATCAAAGATTGAACTCACCACACTTTTCTACTCATGCCACATCCCTTAAGGCAAGCTTGCTATTCTACCACTATTCTACAAGTCTCAGATGTGCTCACTGCTTTGTTTCTCTGTAAGTCTGAAAAACAGTTTGACTTAGTAAATGCTTACTAATTTAATTTGGCTTGGCTGTATTTGACTGATGCAAAATAAATATTCTGCTGGGGGGAATTTATTCTGGTCTTAAACTGAGCCAACAGTATATCAAGAGATCATTCAGAACATAAATTGTACTGCAGCTCAGTCAGAAGCCACAACGCTGGCTGATTATAATAATAATAATTACATTTATAAAGCAAAGTTAAATGCAGCAGTTATAGCTAATCAAATTGTGGGTCGATCAAAAAATGACTCATTCAGTTTTTAGTTCTTTATTTACCAGAGTTTTCAGCAAATCTTACCTACATTGATGATGTACACCCGAAAAGGCATATACAGCTCTGTCGCCTTCCCTAAACTGTATTTTCTTACCAACATAATTCTCTTATAATACATAATATTTATATTATATTAACCTTACATTACAATAATGCAATGGATAATCTAAAAAATCTGTAAGCTTTTCAAAATGATTAAAGACTTTAGACTTTGAAAGATAATCCCATTATATTCTGGCTATGTTCTTATGACTCCAGTCACCAGAACAAGTTAGATACTTTAAAGCACAGGAACACAGTCCTTTCACAGATCAAAGATGAAATCTGTTAACTGTGATCAATGATTACAATGGACAATTTAGGTATTATTTTACCATTCTTCTTTATTTCCTCTTCCAAAATAAGTCTGGCTTCTGTTATGGCCTTGTCACTGCGTTCCCCAATCTCAGAAATTATCTCGGTGAGTGAAATATTACTATTAACGATGGTGACAATGGCCAAAACTGCCATGAAAAGAAGGCACAAGTTATGATGAACCAGAATTTCCCTTTAAGCTTTGGGCTTCTTCAACCATTACATATTCCATTTGAGGTAAAGCTACAATGTGAAATGTACAGTAATATAAAATTAATGAGATTGTGACCTAGCCGCACTATACTAGTCCTCAGTAACTTCCTTTCCACAGAGCCTCTGTACCCACGAGCGAAGTCTGTCCCACAGGACCTGAGGTGTTGCTGGTTTAATCATCCCATCATCCTGCTCAGCCTTACACCTCCTAACCTGCCACATGACACCTGCAGACCTGGCCCAAACCCCCTCTATAACACCTCCGGTTGCCCATCCTTATTCATGGGGTGCACCAGAGGAAGAGAATTTGACAGCTTGGTTATATAGCTCGACGATGATTCAGTGTTCAGGGAGTTGATCCAGGACAACAAAAATGACGATGATTTGAGCTGAAGCACCACTTGACAAAATCACAAGATGCCCATGAGAGACCACAGTAAATTCTCAACTTTCAATCCGTGCGAAAAGGCAAGCTCTCCTTGCCATGCACTCACACAGTACCTCAATATAGAGTATGATACCTTTGTGGTGATAGGCCAAAAATGATGATATCAAGGTAGATCTAGGTCAGCTTTTTAGAAGAGGGAATGCTCAAGTGTATAGTGAACACAGAGACTGGGTGTTGATCCTTTCAGGGCTTGGTATAAGCCCTGATGGAAGAGACAGCTGAGATGAGCCATGGTGAGATATTGGGAGAGTCAGAGCTTTGGCAGAAACTCAATAGAGCTTTAATGACCTGCAGTCAGAGCCAGCAGTGGCTCACAACAGAGCCAGGCTTTTCATTCTTCTGACCTTCAGAGGAATGAAGGACAGGAGGATTGCTCATCTGACCTGTGAGTGCTCCATCATATCATATCTGAGGTTAGAGGGTTGTGAATGTCTGAGGCCTGACAACAGATAATGGCAATTTGCTATCATGTTTATAAAAGAAACACCGTCTTACAGTGATTGTTTGATAATCCACACGGTTAGAACATGTACAGTGACATCTGAGGGTGTTAAAGCTTACTAGTGGTTTTGCACATTTGAACCCATTTACTGAAAATCACATCTTTACATTACTGTGAATGATTTTGTAGAGTGTTCTGCTGTGTTTAAGAAATTACAATATACTTCATCTACCAATACAGGTAGCTGTTGACCAATGTTGCCCACATTTGTAGTCGAGCCAAAGAGGTCAGGAACCACCAATGCAATTGATCACAGTCAACAGTAAGTTCAATAGGTGTGCGTACTTTTCTGTCCAAAATATATATATTTTTAAGTAATTCAGTGTAGACTTTTCAAATCTACTTGGTACTCCACTGATATAGTACATAAAGTTTAACCTGCAAGAGACAAGTTTGGACTTCAATACTGTAGAGACAGATCGCAATACCAAGAGTGTTTGGGTTGTGGATCTGAGTCTGTTTGGCTTCAGCTAAGAAGATATCAGTGAAATTAGTGAAGTACTTTTGTGGAGATTTATTATGCAGATTGGCTTCTCTTGTTTGTATATCAACTGTATATTTATAATGTGCTAATTTTTCTGATTAGATGGCGTATACAGAAGACTTTTTCAGTTTTCAAAGGATTTAACAGGATTTACAGGAATGAATGGAAACCACTGACTGCTTGTAATGATTGTGTGATGAGCTAAATGGTGAGGACATGTGGAGGATTTCTTGAAAAATAACAATGGCTGCTTGAAATGGTGGAGGAAAAAAAAGCTATGGAATGCTTTCAAATATTGTCAGAAAGTTATTTGCAAGAAACATCCGCATGTTCCTTCAAGTGTCACATGTAAGGCTGCACACAGAAAACAAATGAAAACATACGCATCAGGTGGTTAAGTAAACAGCACATCAGAGGGCGCAGAGGTGATGGCTGCAACTTGCTATCGGCGCAAATGTCTGATCAAAACAAAAACAAAAACTTCTCCCGGCGCTCATGTTTCGATTTGCCACATGCCAAGCACTCCGCCCTTTGGAATGTAGCCCTCGCCAAAGCAGTCCCTTTGAGGACTGCAGCGCAGCCAGTCTGGCCTTTTGAAGTACACTGCTTGGAAAATCAACCGCGCCGCAATCCAGGGCTGCAGCCTTGATTGGGATTCACAGGGCGTCAGCAGACGAGGGGGAAACGCACTCCAAATTAATTAACACCTGGCCTCATTATCTGTCCCATGTGGCAAAGTCCCACCAGGGTAAATTTAACACCACCTTATTATCATGGGGGATGGTGGTGGTCTTTCATGTGTGTGTGCATTTGCTTGTGTGTATGAAAATCTGCGTGTTTACATGTGGAAAAGTGTGTGCTTGTTGTATTTGTGTGTATTTTCATCTGTCCGTAAGCATACCTGTATATTTCCCTGTGTGTTGGCGTCTGTGCGGCTGCACGGCACTGCGTGTGTGAGCTTGCTTGTGTGTGGGATTAGATTCCCTCTGATGTCAGGATTCAATAAAAAGCTTTAACATTGCTATAATGAGAGGATGTTTAATTCTCTTTGCTAGATCTCTCCCTCTCTTTGTGGCGCTCTGGATTCCAAAGCAGTCGCTGGATAAAACATCGCCTGCATGTGCAGTAAAAATTGATATCTCTGTTGTCAAGATACTTTGGACAGAATACTTAATGCGAGCAGTTATTTGTGTGTAAAATAAACACATCAGATGAATTTACAGGCATCTCTTTTGATCCTGTAGAGATAAAGCATGGCATTAAGAATGCCAAGGTTGTAGGTTTGTGTCTCTATGGATTTAGCTGTGCTAAAAACATCTATATTTATGAATATGGCCTCAAACATATGACAAGATTCATATGTTGTAAACCATATAGAGTGCTCTGAGTATTGTCAAGTATTTTAATTACATATTTCAAACAGCATTGTACTTCTACAGTTGGAAATGGCTCCAGCTCCACCGTGACCCTGAAGAATAAGTAGTACAGACAATGGATGGGTGGATTATACTTATACAGCACATATACTTTGAGTATGGCAGTTTAGTTCCCCATATATGTCACTGGTCTCTCCGGCTTGGACAATAATATGTTTCCTAAACATTAATAGTAGAAGTTCAACACTTTATTTAACATGCTAATTTGCTAATTTGCTAATTTTCATTCGGAGAACTAGATGAGAAGATCAATATCAATCTCATGTCTGAGCATATGGAGTTAGAGTCAGGAGGCAATTAGCTTAGCTTGGTTAAAAGATTTGACAGAGAGGAAAACCCGACTGACTCACCGCAAAGTTAGCAAAAAAATAAAATTACTAATTAACACATTGTATCTTGTCCATTTAATTACACTATTTGAAAAGAACCACTGTTTATATTATTGTTTGTGAATGGATTAAACAAATGAGAGATTTAGAGCCAATGGTAGGCATATTTTTTAATGTTGACAGAGCCAGGCTAGTTGTTTCCCCTCTGCTTTCAGTGTTTATGCTAAGATAATCGCTGCTCAGCTCTAGCTTTATTTCGTGATGCACAGACACGACAATTCTGTTGTGAATTGTATACATAAACCCACATTTCGAATTGATCTACTCTGTTGCACTCCCACTGGGCCATATACTTTGAAGCAATTTTTTTTTTTTTTAAATGAAAATGAAAGTGTAATCCATTTGTTACCCCAGGATGCCTCTACCCTAACAATACACTAATAAACTATTTTAAATCATTGCATTATTGATTTTGACCCTTGCTAGTTTCATATAAGCAGCTTTAAAAACATGTAAATCTACCACTGAGGGATTCTAAGTGCTCTCTTATTGAGCAGAAAATCAGAGGACACGGACCGAGTTCTTGGTCTTTTTACAATGAGATGCAGGGGTCATCGCGGAAAAATTGATAGAAACTGGGATGAAATTGAGAAGAGTGAAAGAAAGAACGAGAGGCAGCGAGAGTGAAATTGCTGCATTGTTCAGTGTGTTAACTCATTGTGTGTCAACTCATCCTCCATCTTTCCAATCTGCATAGTTATTAGAGGCTTTTATTAATTTGAAATGCCAAAGTGAGGAATAAAGCATTACTGAAATGTCACCCTTTCAGTGAGCGTGATAAAATCACACCAGCCACTTTTGGAAACGAACATTCTTCCCCTCCGTACTTTCATCCCTACCTCTCTCTCTCTCTCTCTCTCTCTCTCCCTCACTCTCTCTACAGCGCAGTCTCTTTCGCTCTTTCTCAAAGATCGATATGGTCTGACAACATGATGGCTGGGTTTCCTAAGGGGAGGTGGGTTGCAACAGTTGCCTGTCATCTTACCATTATTTCTCTCTTTCAAGTCTTTCCCCTTCAACGCTGTTCATGATTTCTCAAAATAAAAAATAGAAATGAATACTAAAACATAAAATTCTGCCCTGTTATGCTTGACCTTTTCAAAAAAAACACAGCCAGTGTTTTGACATCTAGGGGATTTTAGAGGTAACAGTGCAGAAGGGAATGTGCTGTACATATTAACAACTTTAATGTGCAGCTCATTTTGGGAAATATGTTCATTTGCTTTCTTTCCAAGAGATGAGAAGATTATGATCAATATCAATCTCATTGTGCTTAAATATAGAGCTGAGCTGGCAGTGGAGGAAAATGTATTGCGATCTTATACTTGAATAAAAGTACTAACACTGTATAAGTATTCAATGCAGAAAAATATTCAAACAATGTTGGACCTTTACCTAGAATTATAAAGTGAATCACACAATATACTATTGAGGGTATTTAGAAACGTCTTTCAAGATTTTGAATGACATTTTCTTGATTTGGCAACAGAACCAGGATCTTCCACTTTAGCTCCCTATAGGCAGAGACACCACACAGAAGCACTGAACAAAGTGAAATAACTCCCCTAAAATCACTAATTGTTAATTCTATATTTGTTCTCTCGTAGTGGTTAAACAAATGAGACACATTTCATAAGAACGGCTGCTTGACAGTTGGGAGGCTCCAGTGGTTCAATATCTGACTCATTCTGTCTATTGTCTGTTCACCCCTACAATATGAGCTTACTGTGCATCATTGGATTATGTGCAATATCAGGTTAATGGACTATTGAATGTATAGGCACCGCTTATTGCTTATTCTAGCTCTTTTCATTTTTGAAAACAGATATACCGTACATTTTATTGTTTATCGTATTTTTTCTCATATTCTGTAAACTCTCTAAACATCTCTTTATATTTTTATATTTTATGATTTGAAAAAGTACCTTAACTTTATATAGTACATATACTATATACTTCTATATGCAGCAAATAAGTTTGGAAGGAAGCGTGATGCCAACTTAAGTATGTTTTGTATCAGCATAACGAGGAAATAGGGTTAGGGTTAATTAATGTTGTTAAATGTTGTTACTGAATGTGTCTGTACTATTTTCACAGGCAATGTATTTCATTTATCTTTTGGATATTTGTTTTCCTGCCAAAATAAGTGTAATGATGACCTCTTATCTTAACTACAGTGCTTTTGTTGCCCCAGCTCAACCACAGACAGGAGACTGGACATATTTTCATTTGTTTTCTGCCAAAATAACAGAAAGGTTGATCTTTTCCTAACCTTAACCAGAGGGCTTATGTTTCCTAAACTCAACCACAGGCCAGAGTGTGGATGCGATCTCTAGACTGTGGTGTGACAGTCCTGCACTTCTTACACCCACTGTGCACCCCAACCTATTCCTTATGAGCCCACTGCGTGTGTCATCCACTCAAAAAAATGTTGGCTGTGAACATAATCCAGGTGGTGATTATCTGGTTACGTTACAAAAGCAAATTCATTGCTTATAGATGTCATTTCTGGGACACAAGGTTGCAACATTATCTGTCCTCTGATGTGAAAAGGTAAATGAGCCCTTTTTGCAAAAGCTATAGTTGTGACAAAGCTGCATTCCCCCCCAACACAGACTTTTGAGGTTAAAGCTTTCAAAATGTTCCTCTCCCATGAAAGCACGGCTTGATTGCTTCACACTCCTCAGTCTGGCCAAAATTATACACAGTGTCTTAAGGGAAGGGAAGTCCTTCACATGCACACGCACTCCCCTGCTAAGAAAAAAAAAAAAAATCCTTTGGCAGCTGGGTGAGCCAAGTTGAATTTTTTGGGCAGTAACAGAGAGCCAGCCTGCCAAATAGCTTTTGAGTAATTCAATTACTGTATCTTTTACAAGAATCCCATTCAGCTTGTCAAGCATAAAAGGGCGCTGAATGGTTGTAAAAGCACTTGAAGGCTGGGCAAGCGAAAAGGATTCAATTTAATGGTAAAGGAATTCCTTTTATTTCTAAAATTACGATGCGGATAGTCCAGTTACCATTACCCTCTCAATTCTTTATTAAAAGAGGAGCTGAGGCGGACACGGCAACATGGGTGCAACAAGAAGCTCTCTGAGGAGGAATTGAATCTCAAACTAGCTGAGGTCCACGGGTCACCACAGCAACGTCATCACTAGAGAAGCACTTCATTCAAAACTCTGAATTCCTGTTGCTCTCTAAGAACCACCTTGGTATTGTGAGACACCACATATAGTGAAATAGCTAATTTTGTGTCCTGTGTACTGAGGTGTAAGACAAACACAGTGATTCATTGATGAAACATTCATGCTCATGCTGCCGTATGCCTTTGCCAAGCAAGCGGCAAAAATGCTTTGGCACAAGAGTCTACAGCAAATTAGTTAAATGTGGCTGGAGTACGGGAAGAAAGGAAGCTGAGTCATATTGTGAGCTAAGAGGATTTCCTTTGAATTATTCCAAAATACCATCTTATCTCCTGCAATTTTGGTCCTCAAGCATTAAATGCTAATGAGATCTGTCTTTGTCACTCTGCTTCAAAATTCAAACCTAAAGGGAACAAAAAAGATTTAATATCTTATGTTAAGTTTGTTGATGTAGAATTTGAAAAGAGGGATGTAGGGGTGCAGTCAACTCAGTCTCAGTTTGCTCAGTTTCAAATTATCAGTCACATAGTGTCAGAAACATTCCCCAAACAATAGCCCTGTAACACCCTAAAACGCCCACTGCACCTACAAAATACACTGTTTTTGATAATAGTACATAATAGTACATGTTGTCAAATATAAATGCAAGCACACTTTTTATACTGTATAAAGACATGTACTGTACATAACCACCTGTGTTCAACATTTATTCCTGCGCCTTGCACTATTTTATTCTTGTCTACAATTTACAGAAACTGTAACTGAAAGTATAGAAATTGCATGCTGTGGTTGTTGCTTTTTCAAATTGCATCCAATTTTCTGGATTGTAAGATTAAATCTATATGTTTATTGAAATCTTTTTCACTAAATTCAGTGGTAAATATTGCATTTACTATTTTTATCTCACTACATTTGTCTGATTACTTTAGTTATTGTAGATTCATACTAATAATACAAAATATAATCAACAAATTAATTACAATAATATATATATATATATATATATATATATATATATATAGGATAATCTAAGATGAGATTTTATGGATCTCTGGGAAGGAAATTCACATTACACACAGCAGTATATAAATGAGAGCCACCTTTACAAGCTGCAACATAAAAGTGATGTCTGCATTCATGCATCAACTATTACAATCCAGTAATCCAATATGGTTTATATTCTAAAATGGTTCATTCTGCATAATGAAGACTTTTACTTTTGGTACTTTAAGCACATTTTAATGATAAGGCTGTTACTCCAACAGGTGATTAGCAGTTTTGTCAGGTTTCTTACCTACAGTGCAGTTGTGATGTTCTTCTCACGCATCACCACTTAATTGTAACGGATTGGGCTGTTTGTCTCTACTTTGCCCAACTTGTAAACATGCAGGTTTTTTTCCCCCCTCCGACACTCCAACATGATGCTCCAATTAACCACAACATAACAAACGTACAATGTGATCGATTGAACAAATCACCTGCTGAGCAGAATCAGGTACATCGGGATGCAACACCCTTCTTGTTATCAATGTAGCTCCAAACGCAGTTTCAATACAGTTTAAACAATAACTTTACTCATATGTTTAAAAAGAAAAAAAACATTTTCTGTGGGATGTAGTGGTTTTGCTAATTTTCCTTCCAGCTCAAAAGCCCAATATTGTAGTTCATAAAAATATAATGATTACTTCTGACAGTAGGTGAGGCTGAGGTTGGGTGCAACTACTCTAAAACCCCCTGAGTATTCTGGATGTCCTGTGCACTGTGTAATAGCATACCCACAGCATTTAAAATAAAACGATGTGGGTTTTAGCATTGCTTGAACATGTCATAATCATAAAATGTGCACTGATATTTCTGTAGGAATCTGCCTTCAGCATTGCTTGAATTAAATGTGCCTCAAGCTGACATTTTAACTTCATCATATCAAACAGAAGAGGCAAAGTATCAAAGTACATAAAGCTCTGACAGTCTGTCATGCCAAGCAACTTGGTTCCATTACATGTCAGTGAAAGTAGCAGAGTGTGCAATACAATATTAGAGCTGTAATTGCTTATAAAAAGTATATGGATATTAGACAATAGGCTGATGTTCGTGTAACTTGACTTTACAGCAACAAAAGGAAATCTGCTATTCTTATCATTTGTGCTGTGAAAGCAATAGTCCTGCATACGCCTACAGAAGATATTGCAAACTGGCTTTTCAAGTATTATGTCTGCTTTGAGGGAAAAAAAATTAAAAAAGGATGAAACACTTATGCATATGGTTATAGAAGCCCCATTTAAGACAGCAAACATGCATTCAAATGTTAAGCTACCCAAAAAGACTCTGTCTAGTCAAAGCACAAAGCCCATCACTTTCTTTTATATCTCCATGCATAATTCATCTGTCTTTGTATTTACAACCCTCTAAGAATTAACCTGTCACAGATCCCAGGGAATAATGCCGACATATCTCTATCTGTCAAGTGCTCACCTCATATGGAGCATCCAACCTCCACATGTTCAAACATGGCATGGATATTATGCATCATCAGCTGACAGAAAACAAGGGACAGGGAAATTAAAAAGCCAGGAGACAAAAGAGGTGGCAGGCGAGTGAAAGTATAAGTGATGACTCCCCCCCTCTTCTCGAGTCAGGGGACATGTTGCATGTCATCTCGGTGTCTTGGTACGCAGTGGTGCGGTGATGATGTGCTGGGCAGGGCCAGTTCAGAACAGAGTCAAGGGCACAGGGTTGACAGGAAGCTAAACGCTCCAACTGTTCCCTGTCCCCAAACAAATATATGGATGAGTGAACCACCCCACTCCACAGAAAGAAGGGTACAAGGATCAAAGAGGGGCAATGGCAGTTTGTGATAAGACCTCTGAACTGTTGAGTTATTTTAGCAAGTAGAGATAGTCACACATGATAAAGAAGCAAAAACTGGTTTGCCACAGGCTCTTGTCTGAAATCACTTCCTATTTACTATGTGGTGCTCTATAATATATATATACTACATACTTAATTTGACTGTGAAACATATGCACAAGACGGTGCCTTTAAAAAATCCACAATAGGAGGGGGAAGGTAGTGTTGATGACATGTACACTGCTTTAAGCTAACAATCCTGTCAGTGACACAAAATGACGGTGATTCATGCACGTCAGAAATCTCAAATTACAGCTCACAACAGTGAGTGTCTACGATATAAGAAATAGTGAACAGGGGGAGTTAGGCAGTTGAATAAAGACTTGATGAATGCTCACTCAACTTTGTCTCTTAAAAGTTACTTTCTAATTCAACTGCAAATACATTTTGCAGGATTTTCAATGTCACCCAGAAGGATTTATCAATATAACAAGGAACGTCATATATTGAACAACTGTTAACTTTTTGCCTGAAAAGACGAAGCATGTCTGTATGCTTTCATGCTTATGCAACTTGTAGCACTTTGCTAAACCTGCATTCATTTATTTTTATTGCACGGATTTGTTGAATTCTCAATTCTGTATAGCAGAGCATTGCTATTTATAGCAGACCTTTGCTATGGACGCAGTTCTGATAAGCAGAAGTAATGCAATTATTTTGAAACCAATAAAGTTATATTTAAATCAATATTTTATGTCAAAGTATTGATGTATTTAGTGCAAGGCCGAGTAATAAGCAGGATACTGTACAGTGAGCCAGTCATTATTGCAAAATGAACCCCGACAAGGTGATGCAGACCTTATCCTTAAGGAATTCATTCTGTAATAATTTCTGTATTGCATGTACATTTTCCCTTACTTGGTCACTTTGGAGGAGCGAAAAAGCTGAGCACAACATTGACAGATATTAGCTCAAAAAATTGATATGACATATAGCAAACACTTGCCTTTACAAAATATATATGGAGTAGACAGATATATATTTGGAGTTGTGCTACTGGCTGTCCAATGAATGAAATCCAATATTCACTTTTTTTTTACGTCCACCAACTCCTAAGGGGAAATATTTGTCTAGAGTACCCCACTATTTTCATTAGCTAGCTACTAACTTTTTGTTGTTTGTCGATTGTTGCTGGACAGGTAGTGTACAGTGACTTTACCAGAGCCTTTTCTCTAAAAATAGCTGAAACTGAAAATGGGGGTAAGAAGAGTGGTGGGAATGAAACAAAACAGCGAAGCTCTGGGCCAGTAAACCAAGACGATGAGCTGAAATATGATAAAAGGCTCCCCAGAGCTAAGGGAAACATTAAAGTGTGGTGATATAATTCTTTGTGGGTTTGTGCACTAGAATTGGCCACTTTCACGTTGCAAGTTGTCATTTCTTTTCCATCGTTGATATTCCCCCCCCAAAAAATGCTTTAAAGTTACTGAACGAGGCACGGATGACCGAACACACTAAATGAAAAGAATTTCCATTTTCATTTTTCACGACTTAATTCAGGCAACGATAGCTGTAGTTTTGTTTCAATGTAACCAGGAGTAAGTCAGTAATATGTAATATTTGTAGGAGACACGGTTGAGTCATAAGTCATTCTGCAGATTGATTATTTCTGTCAATGACCTCACAGCCCACAATGTAGCAAAGGTTACTTCCCTTTCTCAAGTGTATAATCTATTTCTCTTTCTAAAGTCTATTACGTCAGTTCTTGTGGGCATGTAAGACACAGATTGAAAGTTCACAATGACTCCCGTCATTGCCAGCAAAGATAAGTCTGCTGCATTGACTGTCAATAATGTGGCAGTCTCCGAGCAGCTTACTGGGAGCTCTCGTCTCGTCTTTCCTTCCTAAGCCTCCAAGGGGGCCGTGTGGTGAACTGGCAGCCACAACTCCTTTCATCCATTCTGAGAGAACTGAATAAAGTTCAGAGGAATTACAAGAATCTACCCAGTTAGACTCAGAGTAGCTAGAATAAGCACCATTACTGAATCAGTTTCACAAATGTTTATACATTGCCAACATGATGTGTATGAATCAACATGGCTGCAGACACTGTGGAGCATGAGCGCCTATGACAACTAGCTCAAAGCTCACATTCATTCATTTAGATCAACTGCCAGATGACTGTAGATGTGGAGAGCAGAGTGTCTCTCAAAGTCTTCCTCAAAGATTTTCCCTGCCATGTTTCAAACCACTGGGTGAAAAGTTTTGTAATCAGCAGGGTACTAATCCAAACACTACAGTCACAGCTAGAAATGCTTGACAGGGTGGTCTGTGTTAACAAAACAGAATTTATTTACCCAGCAGATTCTGATTGTGAACATTTTAAGATGTGGCAGCCATCTGCCAAATGCTTTTTTTTTTATCTTTTGCGAATAAACATGTCCATGCCCCATTACTTGGCAACTACAATTGATTTGGTTTAACTCTGAATTGCATGAAAATCAAATCTCTCTCAAGGAAGTAGTAGCTTCCTGTTTTGTGAATTGCCATTAAATCCACCAAAGCCAACCTGATTTGGACTTGAGAGAGGTAGAGATGTGCTGTAATTAAGAACTCCCACATCTATTAACCATATCAGAAAAGACTACGAAAGGTTTTAGAGGCAGATGTCTTTCATCACTCTTTTCTTCTGCATCAACAGTTATTGCTCATTAAGGCCCATGCGTTGCAATAGGGTAATCATTTTCCCATCTATAACCATTCAAATTGATCTAATTGAATAACTTATATTGATATATGAAACTGCTATGAAAATGTCTTTTTTTTCCATTTGTCACTACAGAATGCATGACAAAGAAATATTACGCAACTTTAGAAAATGACAGAATACAGTGTAATCCAAATTACTGTGCATGGGTTTCTGTGTTGTAGCTTTTCGCGCCTCCTGTTACTGTTTATCTTTTAAAAAAAAAAAACAGTAAACCAGTGTTGGGAGATGTGAGTGACAGTGCCACAGTGCACCACAGGAGAAAAGGCTTAATACCAACACATTTTGAAGAACCCCTGAAGGTCTGCAGCTAAAAATAAAAACAGGGCTAACTCCCTGATGCAGAACACCTGTCCTAGACACTGTTTATCCCGGACTCTCTTTTTTACTTATCCGAAACATGCAAGAGAAAGCTGCCGTGGAATAAAAACCAAAACCAAAACTTTACCATTTCCCCCAAAAAGTAAACATCCTCTAAGCTCAAGTTGTAAAACACCCACTCTTTAATGATTAATGCCTTTTTCATGACCACAGACTGTGTCATAACTATATTCGGTAGAGCTTAGTTTGGAAAAAAAACATCCTTGAGCAATAGAGATGGGGATCATAAGCAGAAGGCAGTGGGAAGGGGGGGGTGGGGGATGAGCCATCCAGGATTCTTTGACCAACCGCTATGACGCAAACCAACTCCTGGGGAAAGTGATTAGACTGGGCTCACAACTGCGGGCGACTTGTGTGATTGGTTAAAAGAGCTCATTTGCATGCTCCTCTCATCTCCAACAAACTCTCAGGAAGCACCGGTGGATAAGGTCACCGGTGTCAGTCTGCCTGTGTGTGAACACAGAATGTAAACAGATCAAACACACAACAGCCATTTAGACGAGTGCAGGAGGAGCCTGTCTTCTTGATCATCTGGACTATGATGACCTGAAATTCATGTCAGAGGTTACAAACGTCCTGGCAGTCAGATGGAAGGACATCTGAGAAGTCACTTAACAAAACCTTTTAGTCAAGTGGAGGTAAAGCTTGAATACACACACATATACACATGACTGGGATTATAATTGCTATATTGACCTGCAGTGACTACGGCGACATCTGTTTTTTTAATATGGTGATAAACCCTACTTATCAGAATTACAGGATTAAACTAAATGATGCATTTGTGTTTCATCATTTAAGATTAAGTGTTGTATTGCGTCATTCATTTTACATGAAACAATAAGTGAAAATTCTGACTTGTAAGTAGCTTTTGAGGAAAAGCCAGGAGACCACTGAAGTTAATAGGACTTGTCATCTCAAGGCCGTGAATGTCTTCACAAAAAGTCATGGAAATAAATCCAATACTTGCTGAGAGATTTCAGTTTGGGTCAAAGTGATGCAGCGACTGGCTGATCCCCAACTGACTGAGCGCAGCCACAGACCGATATTCCAAGTTTCAAAATTTGCTGTCCTTGTTTAGATGAAAACAAACAATCCAGCAAACTCAGGTGCTGTATAGCCCCACAGCAACTACCTGTGTGTGTAGCATCAGCTGTTCATGAAATTATTCCACTGCTTGAATAATCAGGATAACAACATCAAGAAGAACAGATAAATTATTTGGTTGTGCTCTGCTCTTGATGGTGCCTCTCTTCATTCAGCATTCAGCATTAAAGACCACACAATTTTTTATGTATTCTTACTATTGTCTAATAATTCAAATTTCAACAAATGCCCAGCAAAACCACTTGGTTATTCAATTGAAATGCAGTCAGTACAAAATATTTCTCAAAATGAATGAAAAGATAAACATGGACAAAATTGTGAAAAGGCGCCTCTAACAACAGTAGTTCATGAAGTGAAGTATCGGCCCAACCACTTTGACACTTTGCCTCTAGTTTGCTCCATATACTCCCTGTCTTATGTTAATGTCTATTCAGGATAACCTAATCGGCTGATAAAGGTTCCACTGTTTGTTTTGATATAAAGCTTCACAGAGCGTCACCCATGACTGGAGACTCGCTCCTTTTTCATCCTACAGTGGCATTAAATGTCTCAATGCCATCTGGAGCTGCGAGAATAAAAATTCTCCTTTTAAAGATGCTCGTTTTAATTGGTAAATATTTACTTGCAGGAGCTCTCGGTGGGCATGCACATGATTCCTAATGAAGCGCTTTAAAGCCTATGGGCTCTTGCTGCTTACTTTTGAGTGTGATTCTGAACAAATTCAACCTGGGGTTGAACTGTTGATAATGGTTGATAAGGGCCAATGAAACACAGCACTAAACACTGTGGTGAGCACGCAGTGGATTACAACCGAGCTGGTACAATTACCCTGTCATGCTGACTCTTTGTCTGTGTGTGTGTGTGTGTGTGTGTGTGTGTGTGTGTGTGTGTGTGTGTATAGTTCTGACTCTGATTTGACTGTGAATGTGAAGTTATATGTATAAGTGTCTGTGTGTGCTTATGAATTCAATCTTTCTCGCTCTCTGTCATATATTTATGCATATACAAAATCTTTTAAGGGAATGCAAATAATTTTTTTTACAAGAGATAGCAAAAAATAAAATGCAAAAGAAAATTGTAACTTGCGTGGCTCCATAGAATTTAGAAGATATATACACGAGATAAATATCAGCGCTGAAAAATGCCACCTTTCATTCAACTCAAATGGACCAGACAGGCGAGCTCAGGAATTTCTGCGGGTTTTCTGTAATTCATCCCTTATGATCTGTTGCAGTTATGTACTGTGCATGTTTGTCTTAATGTATTCTTGTGCATGTCTGTGTGGACGTGTACTTAGATGTTCGTATGTCCTTGTGTAGTACTTGACGTAGTGTACTAATGTGCATAATGTATTTTCACACCTACTTCTTTGAGATTTGTGCATAAATTGCGTCTATGAGTCCATCTGTGTGACTGTGTGTGTGTGTGTGTCTAGTGTGAGTATGCTGCTGGATGTTAGCACTTGTATCCTAATGCACACTGGGATGTGTGTGTACATCAATCTTCGCTACAGCGGCAGCACGTTGCCTTGTATGCACTGTTCTCTATCCCTGACCCAGTATGCTGTGTGATCCTGCCTACAGCCTCATTTGTCTCCATCAGGGGACAGGCGAGGTTACGACTCACCAAAGCGCAGTACGTTTCTGGCGGATCGCCACACGTGATATTTGGGGGGTCGAGGGCCACTCGCAGGTACTTTGTCATGTCGGTGGCTTCCGGCTGACAGGCCATGTAGTCCCACGCCAGGCCCTCGTCCGTATAGATCTGGGATTTGCAGACGTCATAGTGTCCCCAGGCCGCTGGGTAATGTTGCATGGCATGTGCCACGCTGGAGCACACGGCTTGCAGAGTGAACAATATGGGCCAAAGCATCGCTGATCACGTTCTGTATCGTTGCTGCGGAACTACTTCTTTTGTATTTACAGCTGCTGCTTCGCCACAGGAATGACAATATCGCTGAAAGTTTTCTAAATTAACTGCCGCTTTAAACAGTGCAATGGAGCATTTGGCAATTGTGGCAGCATCTTGCTACTTTTGTGTGAGCAGCTTCAGGCAACGATTAGCCCCCATTCAGTTTTTTTGTCTTCGATTGCTGCCACTTCTGCCTGGCTGGTGAGGTGTGTCAACAAGTGAGCTTCTTCACAAGTGTTGAGCGTTGATGAAAGGGTCAACTAACGGTCAGATGTGATGTGCAGGGAGGAGTGACACTCCTCATAAGTCAGTGGCTGTCAGATGTCTTAGCTTGATCTCCTGTCTGTTGTAGATTTTGCCACAGGCAGCATCCTAAAGAACAAAAGAAAAAGAAAGTTTGATGAATTCAAGGCATAAAAACATTGCAAACACTGCACTGAAATATCAACAGAGCTTTAACGTGGTTTAAAGACAAGGAGGTGGGTAATTAATGCATCTCACTGTCTTCTACCGAACACACACGTACGTAACATGCACACAAACACAATGCAAGGTTCCACTGTTTGCATGTATAGCTCAATGATAACCTTGCCAAAATCATTGTATACATTTCAAGTGGAGCTTGTTCTGCAAAGCCTAATTTCCATTTGATTTTCATACAAAAAGGCTTATTTCCATATGTCAAGGAACTGCATTTAAGTTATCGCTTTCTCCAACTCTTGTGCCTTCATAGCCGAATGTGGAGTTTTGTTTGTCCCAACGCCTTCAGAGTCATTTGGGAAATATTAACGGAAAATTGGGAGACAGAAATGGTCTATTTGAGGGATTGTACATTTCTCAGAGCCATCACAAGCCATCAGTCAGATGGCCTAACTCGTCAGGTAATGGTGCCTGGCAGCAGTCAGTGGAGACCCACACAATCTCAGGCAGAAAGTGTGCGCGATCGCAAGGAAAATAAAATGGAGCAGCTATATACAGCTGCCTCCAACAGAGTAATGACACTGTAAATAGGAGTTAAGTAACTGTTGACTGTCAGTGTGCTCAGATGGCCCAAGGTTTTGCCATAGTGAAAAGAAGTCTATGTTCCCTGGAGTGACTGTTCAAAAAATGTACTTACATTTCAATTTAACCTTTGGCTGCTTTGGGCACAATTTTAACAAGCATGTACAGTTATCCTCTTTCAAAGCCCTTTACAAGTTTGCAATGTGGTGTCACATTTATCCTAACACAGACTTAAAAAATGCCCGACACAACCAGCTGGTACATCAAGTTGAACCACTAACTTTCTGGTCAGCAGCTTTATTCTCCAGCCTTCAGGCTACAGCTGCCCCCTGTGACTGACTGTCACTGCTGCAATCTAAAAAAAAAAAAAAAAATGTCGGTAAGCTGTGGTTTGAAGCATGTGGAGTCTTTTATGTTCAGAGTAAAGAGCTTCTTTTCAATTTGGATCAAAAGACTTGACAGTTTTTATCAAGAGATTATCGAGCCAAATCAAATTAATTAAGGAACGGATTTTAATAAAATGTTTATTATATGAACGGACAAAGATTCCGATCAGATTTTGGAAACAGAAACTCGTGTTAATGAGATGCTTTGGCTCACGCATGCAGGTTGGTTTCTGTGCTCCCTGCCGACATATGGAGGCATTAGAATTCAATATTTTAAATTGGCCATCTTGTCTTGGACCCAAAATTGTGTCAAATTGAAATCTAAAGCAATTGCTGCTTTCTTTCTCTCAACCTAATGCCCCTTTTACAAAATGACTACAGGCTTGAATACATTCCAACTGTAATGAAAGATGTTCATCTGAGCCAGACAATTTATCTGCACTGCGATTCGGGCACGGTAGCCCCTTCAAAGTGAGCCCTGTCAGGGGGTATGGATGGCAGGCTTCATTTGACAGACCTCTGGTGGGAGAACGGGAGGAAACTAGAGGAACAGGGGAAAATTTTTGGCTCTTTAAATGTGCTCCTGTCAATCAACAAGTCTCCTAAGAAGAGGCCAATTACAAATTTGATAACACCGCTGGAGCTCTGAGTGATGAATAAGCCATTTCTTTCATGGGGGATGCGTGTATCAAATTCCATAAATATAAATGTCAGTCCCTGATCAGAGATGCATCATGGGATGGACCACTCTCATCTGACATGTTCTCACTCACACACACACACACACACACACACACATCTAGATAAACTCCCTTTCATAATGCTGAGGTTGACTTTCATTATAAAGACAGACAAATTAGGTACCACCGACAGGGTGGTGGAGGTCGCTTATCTTATTTTTATTTAATAGGGAACATTCAAAGCTAATAAGCGACAGCAAATGGAGCTAACCACGGGAATATTGGATTTAATTCATAGACACCTGGAGTAATGAAATCTATACAGATGAATAGAAGGTGTCATATGCTCAGCGAACCTCCGTGAACAGATACCATTCAACATCAGAGCACGACTAGGGCGACAGTAGAGGGAAAAATCACACAATATAAAATGTTTCAAATTTGTATTATGATTGAGATTAGAGCTCTGACACCATTTAGAAAGCTAATTCATCTCCTATAGAGAGGTCTGGCAGATTAATTGGCATATGAAAATAATTGTGACTCATAATATTTCTTTGTCCTGTCCTCAGTTCACATACAGCCCATAATATCCAATTCTTTAATTAAAATTGATGGAAAAACTAGAAATTCACTATACAGCAAAATCATTATTTGATTTTTTACGTCTACCCTTGTTTTTCCAGGTCCGTGCATCGGTACCTCACAGTGGGTGGTACTCATAATGATAGGAGAACTTTGGGAATGTCACAATTTCACTGAGAAAAATATGAGGTCAGATTCTATATTAAAAGTCATCAATATTTGAGCAGCTCTTGGTATGCAGGGAGAGAGAGCTTAGAGCTTAGGGTGACCACTCCACTTCTCTCTCTCTCTCGCTCTCTCAGTTGCTCTCCCTCTCTTTTCCTTCACTTGTTTTTGAAACCTCTGAAACACCCCCTTGTGTCCGCTTGCATTCCATCCCCTGGGCAGCTCAAGCATGGCAGAGTGTTTTAAAAGTCAGCAGGCAGCCGTGCCCCGTGGCTTATATTGGTTACAAACTCCCAGCCAGACTCTTAAAAACCATGGCGGATGTATTCCATTCATTTTATACTAATCCCACTAAAGTGTTGCTTTGCTCTTAGTCTCCGAGTGTGGCTTTCTGATCCTCTCTTGGCTCCCGTACGGGGCAACGTGGATGGGGGCCGTCCATGGTTCTGAAATGCAGGACATTAGATCTGCCCCTATGCCCCACCCTAGAGGGCCACTACCTTAAACACTGATATCAGTGCAAAACGACACCGTCATTGATTTTAAATAAAAACATAAAAGAATGGACTGATGCACTCTCTGTGGTTTATCCTGCAACAACTGCTATTTTGTCTTTCTGTATTGAGCACCTGGTCAGGATTTTGGATGTGCAAACATACAGTGCTGCCTTGTTGTGTTTATTGATTTTGCTGACTTCCAACCAATAACTTCTGATCCATGGCCAATTTGAGCAGACTGATGCTTTGTGGCTGGCTGATGAGTGCAACAATAAACGGGTTAATGCTTCCAACGGTCTCCGAGCCAAGAACCAACCCCTCCATATGAGTCACAGTGGGATCGACTGGCAAGCAGAAGCATGTCTGTACTGGCACACATTTGTCTTCTTATTGTCTTTCTCTCCTTCGGTCCCTCTCTCTGTGGGTCCCTCATTCAATCTCTCAGTCCTGCTCTTTCTCTCCTCAAACTCCCTCCATTTCTTTGTCTCTCTCTGTCTCTCAAAAGCATCCGTGCTGCACTAGATCCGTAGGCACATTAAGCATGCAATTAATGTCTGGGGGCTGCACTTTTAACCTTTGCAATTGGAGTCACTTTTTATTTACAAGGACTGCATGTGCTCTCGTGCAAAGAGCTTTTGCCCTGAGAGGATGTGGTTGATGTGGTGACAATGTGAGGGTCCCTCAGTGTGGAGCCCAGCCACAGAGCCAGCCAGCCTGCACCACTGCCACACATGAAATCTGCTGTCATGCATTATTCAGAGTTCTTCTCCTGAACCACTAACATGCAAAAAATGCAGAGCATATTGCAAACATTTTAGCATTCAATGCATGTAACATTCGTTGCAATCAGAAACACGGGAGGGAGACCAGGACAAAAGTGCAACAACTTTATATTTTGTCTGGCCACGTATCAAATTTGAATTAAAACGCAAAGAAAGCAGTCATGTATCAGAACTTCCCTGATCTAGATATTTACAGTACCAGCAGCTGTGCTCTTTGTGTTTTGGATCAGATTTTGCGCAGAGGCGAGGCACACCTAGGTCTGACTTTACTGACCTGCTGCGCAACAGGTTAAAGTCACGTCATTTCGTTTGTTAAAAGACAGAGAATAATGGTTACACGTTTAAGATCAGAACAGCTTTAGATAAAGTGCATACGATGCACATCCACATGCATAATCTCCCACATCTTGCAAAACAAAGACAACCTCGTCAGTACTGTAAAACTTCTTAAAAAGGGGAAATATTAAAACGCTGAGGATATAAAACTGCATTTTTTTTCTTCTGAGCCGCTCATTCCTTATTCATTTAACCCACTTCAAACCTGATTACTGTTAACGGTCCGCCCATGAAGCAGCCCACTGTAATTACCCTGTTATTGCCAATTTAGTCACGATTGTCATCATCACAAGTGACGGTATGCAAAAAGGAAAATGAACAATCCGAACGCTCAAAACACAACAATACTCACATTTAAATGCGCTCCGGGGACCAGCTGCTCATTCAACAAGTTATTTACAGCCCGGATTAGTTGCAGAAAGATTGTCACACGTCTCGGACTGACTCTTCTTCTTCTAATTTAGCGTAATTTTGCATCCGCTGGATCAAATAAAAGCGACGTGTGCGCACAAAGCGCGCATTCAAACGGACAGCACGACGTTTTCTCTTTCTGTCAACTTTTCTTTAAACTTTTGCGTCTCGCTAAAGCAGCTTTTCCTTCCAAATAACGTTCCGGGACTCGCTCACATTCAGACCTTCTCTTTCGCTCTCACAAACGCCGCCGAGTACCGACTGGTGTCCACACAGGCTGCTTGGCTTTACGCAGCGCTGCTCTTGGCGCAGCGTTCATTGGAACGACAAACACTTCAAGTAGACGTTCAGGGGATTCGCAGCGGTCTCGCGTTCATTAAAGTCCATCAACGCGTATTAAAACGCGTCCCGATGGAGAGCAACTCTTGGGGTCCCTTGGACAGGAAACAGAGATTTCTCAGCCCAGCCGAGTTGTGGACGGGAGAGGAGGAGGAGAGAGATAAGCAATCTTCCTCAAATGGAGCCACTATGTCCAGTTACACACGAGCGCTCCGCCGGGTCCTAAAGATAATACTGACTGGCGAGTAAAGCTCAACTTCAGCTCTTTGCTTTTTACGCGGTTGTTAAATTCATCCTCCCGTTCTCATATTCTAATATTCTTATTTTTGCCACTCGGGCTGATCTGGTGTTTAAAATGCAACTCACAGAAAGCAATAAGTGACTTTATCTTGCAGTTGTGCTTCACAATAAAAAAACCCTGAAAATGTATTTCACATAAAGGTGACGAGTCCGAACCCGTGAGAAGAAGTGATTAGTTAAACGGAGACGTATTTTCAGTGGCACTAAATTAGAATTTTTCTATTTAAAGTTTCTCGTTAATTAACTCAGCGATGGCTGCATCGCTTCTTCCAGCGGCGTCCAACTCTGATCAGCCCCTAATAGCTGCTGCGGGACTAAACGCACCGGTGCCATTTGGACAACACAACAGCACAGAGCTACAGGACTTACAGTAGCTTCCCCTGTAAAGTGGGTTATCGCACGTATTAAGTGCATCCAAACGCCGTGCAGAGTTTTTATTATCACATTTCAGGAGCCACTAAAATGACCAGGGATGCATGTGGGGAGCAGATCCATCCAAACTTAACGGAGGCGAGTCCTCAGGGCAGACATTCACAGCAGGCTTACAGCACAATTACAATCTAGCCTAAGTTGCAGGAATATGATTGCTTAAGAGGGGAAAAACACTATAAATTAAATATTTTTGATTCTTTGCCTAATCGCCTGGAGGTCATACACAGATTATCACCACTACAACACCCCTCCAGGACTCGACGCTTTCGGAAAACAACACACACACACACACAAAAAAAGAAGATCTTACCTTCCATCTAAGAATGTAGGGGAATGGCACTGCGCTTTGCTTAAAAAAAAAGAAAAAGAAAATGGGGAAAAAACTCCTCTGGCCGGAGTTGTTGCTGTAATTATTCGGTGAATATTGAAGGCAGAGCTGAAAGAATAACTACAGTTAGGTGCGTCTACCGGGCTCCCTTGGCGAGGAGTCATAGATGTCACCCTCTCCACTACAGGGTGCCAAGCAGCGCGGCAAACAACCGCGGTGACAGGTCGCTTTGAACACGCATTTTAATTGTGGTGTAATGCCAACTGGTGGAGATTGCAGTATGAGGACAACCGCGCCCATCTGAAGGTCACCACAGTAATTGAGCAGACCGTATCCCATGTCGGTGCAACACAGGTTCAGAACTACTGAGTTGTACAACCAGTAACTCTAGACCTTATATTCTCCATTCATATTTTTAGGAGCATGTAAAACGATTGTGTTTCTCCAAAGACATTAAAACCGGTGCTGTTTTTCCCCCCCCCCTGTTGTTTGGAAACCAACAAGAAATACAATGGTGCAAACTGCTCTAGAAAGCTTATGATTTCTTTCTTTTTTTAAATTTTTTTTTACTGTTTTTACTGTGTGGTATTCATGTTCAGCACCCTGGACAGCTCCTGCACCCTGTCGGCAACTTAGCCTGAGGGCTGGAGAGGATCTTCAGTGAAGACAGTAACATGTTACTCATTGAAATGATGCTTTAAAGCACCGTCTAATAGTTGTTTAATGAAGTAGTTTGTGATGAATACAGTTTAGTGTAGTAAAAATTAATTTGGGGCTTCCTGTGACTTCCAAGGAACCTCCCTTTTTTTTTTGTCCAGTTTATTCATTCAGTCGTCCGTCTTTGCTTCCCTCCTTCCACACATCATCCATCCAAGAATATGCCCATTGAAATGAACCATCATGTCTCCAAGAGTACTTATTTGTTTCTTTCATACCATCTCTTCATTTCAGAAACCAAAATATATCAGTCCACTTTCCACTTTTCCTCTTTTCCTTTGCGCTTCATCACACTTTTTGCAGAATGTAAGCAAAAGCAGCTAAATGTTTTAAGTGGCCCCAAATAGAGCCGCAGCCCGTATTGATTTCTTCCAATTTAATATGCAATGAAAGGCCTGTAATCCCATTAAAAAGTGACAATGCCATTTCTGTTCTGATAAAGGCAGATTTTGGTTGGGACCAGAGCAGAATGACAACAAGTCTCTCATCCTCACCAAGGTAAAGTGGCTCGCATTATATCAGAGGGTTCAGCCTTTGCTTGAAGCGACTGCTGCTCTTGACATTTTCATTAAATCATTCCTCCTGGAAATACTACCATATCGCCCTGACAGTCACATACATAACTGTGCTCACTTATTTGGATTCTAAGCAGTATAGATAGATAGATAGATAGATAGATAGATAGATAGATAGATAGATAGATAGCATCCAAATATGCCAATGTCACCAATAATGTGAAGTTGTAAAGAGGTACCAGCCTGACGTCACCAAAACAATTTGCAAATGCAATTTAGTTTGACAGTCTCAGTTCATGTTTGACTTCCAGGGGGCGTTATCAGCAGGCGGCGGTGACCAAAATGGGCACAATTAGATGGACCTCCAGCCAGTCAGAGCACTGAAACATCTGATGTTACTAAATCCTCAGGCAAGAACAGGAAACACATCTTTCTCATAGTATAAGATGTATAAGACTTAAAAAGAATACTACACACCAAAAATTCACGCAAGTGCCATCAAGCTAACCAACGGCACTAAAGCTATGATGTCTGTGTGTTTCATTCTGAGATGTAACAACACAAGCAGGTAGACGGGTGAAATTGACTAATATCATTTGTGTAATTCATGCCACAATTTAAACAGGATCAAAAATCATTTGTCTCTTGTGTTTGACAACTGAGTATATATTTTATACATATATTTTTATATATTATTTTTTTAAATAAGGTCCCGTGGGACTCGCCAGAAGGGAGGGACTTTGCCTTTCTATAGTGTCCAGACTTGCAAATGACTTGATGGGGGATTCAACAAAGCGTTCCACATCAGGGGCAGCCATCTTGATTCTTTACTATGATCACGGATGACAAAAATGCCTCAACAGAGCTCTTCTGTACAGTTACTGTATCAAACCCATTGCATATTAGATAAAGGGGTTGAGATATGCCTGATGCACATGCCAGAGCAAATAAAATATGAGCCTGCATTTGTCTGGATTCAAGTTAAATGCTCATGTTAGGCAGGTAGAATATTTACCATGTTCATCATTTTAGTTTATCATGGTTTTCTTTTCTAAAGATTATTTTTTATGCATTTCTGTTTTTATTCAGATAGGACAATGGAAGAGAGACAGCAAAGGCAGGGGGGAGAGAGAGGAGACTCAGCGGTGAGGGCTCAGCCTCATGGGTACACACTCTACCAGGTGAGCTACTGGGGCACGACTAAGTTTAGCATTGTAGCCTCCCAAAATGTCCTAATGAGCATTACACAGAAAGCACAGCTGAGGCTGATGCTAACTAATATCATTAGTTTTGCAGATGTTTATTGGACCAATGAATTTTGATAACGACACAAGAGACAGAGTCAGTCAGAGGATCACCAAAGTCAGTAGTATTCATCCTCTGGGGACCATGACTATATGTGCAAAAATTTCATGGGAACCCCTTTCATAGTATTGAAGTTTTTCAGGCTGGGTCAATGTGGTGGACTGACAGACTGCCCTTGCCATCCCTACAGCCATGCTGCTAGTCCCAAGGTTAAAAACAATCCATATGATAAATTGAAACAATCACAAAGTTACCTTTGGCCTTATTTGTCGGTAAAAAGTGACCTTGTGGGTTTACGTCTTTGTTTTCTCTCTTTTTATTCCATAAACTGTAGTACAGCAACAACTAGTAAACAGTTCATTGAATATCAACGTTTGCAAACTACAATAGTTCAGAAGGGTGCAAATAAAAAAATGCTGCTCTCCCCAGTCTACCCCAGCCCCTCTGGTCAAAGGCTGCGGGGTCAGCTGAATGAATTCACAAAGCTTGCTTGAAATCACATCAGAGAGTCAGGAATTCCTCCGTAGCTGCTCCGCGGTTTTTCAGCATTGGTGTACGATGAGGATGCAGAGGTGGAGGCTGCCCTCTCACCCTCTGCATGTCCTCTCCCTCGGTGCCACAGAGAGCTCAGGCTGACAGAGATGGAGGGTTTGCTGTTTGATTCAGCTCCCGGGGGTCTATTGATAGTTTCAAAGTGGAGTCCACCTGCCACTGCTTTAATCATCCGTGACCCCAGCTGCATGTTGGAAGACCGCAGAGTGGTACGGGATCAGCAGCCCTGTTCGTGCGTGCATTTGTGTGTGAGATGTCAAGAGAAAGAGGAAGATAGAAGAAGAAGAAGGAGGAGAGACAGGTATAGAGAGAGGATAAAGAAACATTCAGACCAACAGAGGAGATAAGATGGGGAGAAATGTAGGTTACATTTGTCTCCACACTTGTGTTGAGATTTGGAATCGCAGTCTTTTGATTCCATCCAGCTCCAGGCTTCTTTGCCTAATGAAGCATTTCTATCTAGTTTAAATGTATTATTAGTGTATTTAATCAGATTTTTCTCCAGAGGTGGAGCAGAGTGAATCAGCATGCAAGCACAACTTATGGCTGCCAAATTAATTCAATTTATTCCAAAGCCTTTCTTAAGGCCAAGGTTGTAATTATGGCATGCAATTAGAGGGGATATAAATATTAGATAACTTCCCAATTCCCTGTGAAAGTTAACCCAAAAGTTGTTTTTTCAGGTATTGGTGATTTACATAAGAGCTCAGAGTGTTTCTGGCTATAATTAAAGCAAAATTCATATAGCACTGACAAACATCACTCATCTATGGTAGAGTTTGGCTGACAAGGATATTATAACTGTTTACCTTTTGCTGATTGCGTCACCAGAAGCCTACTGATAATTGCAGTGAAACTTCACCTTTAAAGTGACAAGTTGAGCAAGCGTGTGGTGGCATATGACAGTGTAGCTTTTCACCAAGTGAGACATAGTTGTGAATTTGAGTGGGTTGTTACCACACATAAAAGTCTCTGTGTACAAGGAAAATGTGACACTTTTCTGGAGAGTATGCCAAAGCCACTGCAGTGCAGCTTAGAACAGGAAGTGATCAGGGTAAGGAAGGAGATGGGAGAGTCAGGAAACACACTTTGGAATTAGTTCAAGCACTGTGGTGTGTCCGTGTGTGTGTGTGTGTGTGTGTGTGTGTGTGTGTGTGTGTGTGTGTGTGTGTGCGTGCACTGAGGAAAGCAATGCTCATTTGAGACACTAATCATCCGATTTATCCATTAAGTTTGTAAACATCCTTATTTACTTCTATGATAAAATATAGAAAATAAAACTTACTGTAATTACTTGGTATCTAAGAATCCTTACCTCTTTTACTCACCAATACGATTAGTAAACTGTGTTACCACAACGTATTTATCATAAGCAAATCAAACCATGGTGATTTTAATAGAAATTCCAACACCAGCATTTCCTTTTTACAGCAATGTAAATAAGTCTGGTGTTGCACTCATTGTGATGTCATCTTCCTGCAAAGCTTGCTGCCTAACCAGCAGAAACATGACCACAACATGTGTAACAAGTATAGATGGGACTCACACAGCTCTGACTTGAAGAGGCCACCACCACAAACTGAAAGTGACATCAGTGAGATGGGTACTTCACTCGCTACTGAGTGCTTTTCTCTTTATTGTTCTGGACAGTAAAAATGCTGCCATCACACCTTCTGTGTCCCAAGCTAAATGCACTTAATTTGGCTGCGATTGCAACGGAAAATCAGGCCATTATGACTCATGCGGCTGGTCAAAACAGTGCCATCACATTCTCCCTGGAAAATTATGATCTTGTGGAAGGAAATTTCAATTTAGTTTGTATTCTTATTAGTTCATATTGGTTATTATAGTTCAAAACAAGATCACATAACCCTGCTGTTTCCTATTGGAAAGAACTGCTTTTTGTTCTCCTGTCATTTGGTGACATCTCTCTGGATCTTCTCGGAGGCAATTGTGCCATAATATAATAATATATCATCAAACCTTTGAAAGCCTTTGCGGATCTCCTTTTGCACCGGATATGCTCTCACTCTTTGAGCTGTAAAGCAATCTGATTAAGACTTAGCCAAACTTTTTGCAATCTCAATAAATCGTCATATTTATGTATTCCTATGGTGTTGGTGATTACATTAACCTACTATTTATGTTACATTTATGGATGGATAGATAGATAGATAGTCACAGCCAAGACTGTACTCTTTGCACACTGGAAACCGGAATTAGAGGCCTTGTTGAGTGGGTGGCATACTTCCATTCTTTGCCAGGTATGGGAGGCAAGCGGGTGGCACCTCAGCTGCACCAAAACCAGGGCATGTAAGCAGCTGGAGCCCCGCATCTCTTGCCTTGCGAGAAGCGGGCAACTCGCCAACCTCTCTGGGAGCTGTGCTACATTTCACAACATGATGGATGGCACGAGTCATTTCTAACCGTAACAACAAATCAGTTCATCAACAGCCCTCCTTAATATTTGAGAGGATGTAAAAGCTTTCTTTTAGGATCACTGCTAAAATTTAAACTCTAATGAGGCGATAACTGTGAACTATTCCCATCTGAGCGATAGGCCAATTGACACATTCAGATTATTTCCTGTCCTCTTATCTCAACACACAGATGAGATGATGCTATTGAATGTTTAACTGTGCCTGTATTTTCAATAGATCACTCATACTGCCACAGGCTTATTGAAATTTTCATAACGAGATGACCTTTAAAAATGTAATCATATAATCAAAGTGCTTGAGTTGTCACAAAACAAGCTCGAGTGAGGAAATAAACCCATTGCTGGTTTTGGAGGTGAAAAAGAACATCCCACTATGTAATAGTCTTGGCATGTTTTTTTTTGTTTTTTTTCTTTTGCAGTAAAATGTTGATTCTGATAGCTCTAAGTTTTGATTCGCATGTCTACAAACCCATGTGAGCCTCTTGACATTTATTAGGTACGGCATGCCAAAAAGTCCACGTATTCCCTGAGGTTCTTTTGCTGTGTCTTGACAAGGTTTAGACTTTTTATGTGATGCAGAGGAGAGCTGAGATATCTGGTGGATTGACGTGCTGATAAACACTGCAGTCTACAGTATGTACGATGGGTTTATATGTCAGATTACAAACGTGTAGTACCTGACCATAACATGTTAATTGCTCTGTGGCTTGATCTTTGCCAGGATGACATTTGGTGAGGTTTAAAGCCTGGTTCCTGGGAAACTGTAGAATCAGTTGTTGGAGCATATTGCAAAGTTTATTAAATCACATCTCTTTGTCAGGGGGAATGAAAAAGAATGAATCAGGCCAAGATAGTATTTCTTGGCTCAACATTCATGTCTTGAAGCTTTTCGGTAGTTGTACGACCACTAGCCTACTTCCCAGAAGGCAGACTTAGATGGAATATATCCCAGAATCAATTATCTATAAATTGGATTGTATTACAGAGAACAGTAGCGCTGAATATGTCTACTAGAGGCACTCAAGAGACAGTCAACAGAGTGTATCCAACCAACGCTGGGCGCATGTTAACACAGTTTAGCACAGACAAATGTCGCCACTGTCATTAATTAAAATTCCAAGCAGTTAGTCATTATTCTTTGTTCGCTACTACGTGCATCGCTCTGTTTTACAGGCAGAGCCGTGTGGGTGTTGTCCTGCAAACATGAAACTATTAATTGATTGGAGTTTTTCTTGTGTTCTGCCTTATTAATCACCTGACTACCAATTAAGCCAGCGCAGACTGTGCTGAGCGTGTTAGTCTCATATATCATGCTATTTGTGTCTGTCATGTTCTGAGCGGTTCATTATTTCCAACATGGACCACTGGCAGTCGACAAGGTAGTCATTGACCTCTACCTAATTTACTTTTGATTGAGGGTAACTAATTTTGATGTTGAGACTGCTTGCTAATGTTTAGGTGCATTTAGAGAATATTGATTCAGTCGGTTGGCATTCACTGTAAAATAAAGTCCACTATCTTGAGGTGCATGTGTGTGTAAATGCTTGACTAAGCATTCACTAATCTACTTTTCATTGAGGTTAACACATTGGGATGTTTTAAACCGCAGAGACTCGTGCTGCTCATAAACTGAACTCAGTTGCCAAAGCTGGTGTAGTATCAGGAGGAAAGAGATCACATCTTCAAAAACGCCAGCCAGCTCAATGAATAACAAACCTCTCACCCCCACTAGCTCCCCTAAACTGCAGGCATTTCACTTTGAAATTACAGTAGCAGAGAAATTGGCTGACTGCTGTTTCTGACATTATTATCTTGCTTGTCTTACACCACCAAACATGGCAAGATATTAATATTTCTAAATAAATGTGAACCAGGAAACATTACCCACTTATTATATGTAATATATACAAAGTTATATAATAGTCATGAGTTACCCAGCATGGGGTATGTAGCCTCGGGGATGCACTCCACACAACCTTAATTGTCAAGTCAATTCTCATAGCAAATCAAGTAGTTGGTTTGAGGAGAGACCACGTCCAAACATGACTACAATTCCAATTATTTTAAGAGATAAGATACATTTCTGAAGATAACAATACAGTAATACAGTATTTTCTAGTGTAAAAACATCACTCAAAGGATAGGCTCACATTTCTTTCAAGTCTTGAAACAATGCTAATGTACATTGTGTACAAGTGTTGTTGGTTGCTGTAATTGTTCCTCCTGACCGTCGTGTCCATTGAGTGATTCCTTTATAATGAGATTCCATGTTAAGGAAAGAAGTCAAAAAACCACAAGTCCTCATTTAATGGAAAAATATATTCTGAAGTTCAGCCAAAGGCTGAAGCTCTAGTAGAAGAAACAGTCTTTTTAGTAAGAAATCCTCTATCCTTTAAGGTGTTTCCTAATAATAAACAGGTGCCATGCTTAAGGGCTGGCTGTCATGTATTCTTTGACTTCCAGCTACGCACTACAGAAGAAGTGACCAATCAATTCCCTGCTTTTACAGAGTTTGTTTGTATCCTAGGAAAGATGATAATATAAAATGCTGTTTTTAATGTGTTTCAGTCAAGGCAACTTTAATCTGTGGCTAGAGTATGAGATGAATATTTCTGTTGCAACATAGCAGCAGTTGTCATGTTAAATAAGTCAGTATTAGACATTAAGTTGCATATTACTGTATTCATAGAGTTTTACACTTCTATAGGGATATATTGGATAATAAGAGATATAAAAAGAGATTTTACTCAACCATTTATATCCCCCTAGGTATTCCCTTTAATACCTCAAGGTGTATGGGCCTTTTGTGGGGCAATATTAACGAATGAGCAGGTCTCCTTTATGGCAACATTAGCTTTTTATGTGAGGCTTCGGTGTGATGCAATATCTTGATTTGCCAGGTATTTAATAATTGACTGGACTGGTCAAAAGTAAGATATTCCTGCCCATTTATATTATCTGGAAACATATTTTGCTAATTTCACCCACTCTTACATTCATACCACCTTTTAATAATACACTCTTTAAATGGATTATAAACAGGAGCTAATGGGTTTAACACTGGCTTGCAAATAATTTACTAATTGTTTGTAGATCAGTTGCATAAGCTTTCGATAAGACAAACTTTTGGGTTGCCAGGTTGTTAATAATCCATTGGGCTGGTGTTTATCCTTATCCAGCATGACATTTGCTTTGTCTATTTCACCTGCTCTTTAGCTCATCAGGAAGACCATTCAACAGGTTATTGTACCTTCTTAGAAAAAGAGTATCTGGGTCACATTTTTTAATCATTTTGATAACATTTACATCCACAGACTATTGTAAGAACCTTTTATTAATGATTTATTAAGGTCCACCATTGGACATGACTGCCTAACCTTTGCTAATGACTTATTAGAAAGTAAGGAGCTGCTGACCCTTTATTAATTATTCTATTAACATTTATAACAGCTGAATTGATGGTTTAATACATGGCTTTACCCCTTATCCTTTAATATTGTATGGAATATTCATGAATGGACTACCTACATTCAGCCTATTACACGTGTGTACATACAGTCAGCTACTCATTGGTATGCTGCAGTCAGAGAACAATTCATTTGTCTTTACCTCCACTATTAACAGGCATTGACATGCCTCCAGCTAAGATATTTCATCAGAAAGTCAGGTGATTAAAAGTAGACGGAAAGCGGATTTTCGATTGTTGGAATGTCTCAGCCACAAGTTTTCTGGAGCATTGCTTGAGCAGACTTTTATGTGGAAGATAACTGTCATCACATATTTTTTTCTGCCAATCTCATCTCCCTCCCAAAAAACACGATATTTTTGGAGATAGAGCCACTGTATTTTACAGGCGTACGTATTCACCCATAGAGTTCTCTGTTCTCCTTCTATACCACCCCTGATATGTATGGTAGCTTTATTTATTCCACCCACACAAGCGGATACATGTGCACACAAGCACGCTGACACCAACACAGACATCATTCCAACAAGAATACACATATTTGTAAACACCGCCCTCAAACAGAGGCATCCTCGTCAAATGTTTCCTGTTGTTTTCTCATTCGGGATCGTCGTGCTCCTTGAAGTAACCTTACTCATTCTGAGAATCTGCAATGCAGGCTGTCTTCATTTAGGTGTTTGTTGGGTGGGCAGGATGCAGGCTGCATTATTTATGATGAGGCAAACCGGCAGCAAGTGATAGGCACCAAACAGACATGAGAACAGCCCCTCATACCAGAGTGAAGCAATCAAACACAGTCCCTGTGTATTTAGCGACGCCTCATGACACCTCTTTTCATTTTAAACATAAAACATTGCGTCCTCCCATGCTGAGAGCCTCAGAGAGGACAAAAGCGAGAAGCTTCAGAATTGGGGGCCTGAGGGAGTGTACCGGCATATCTCCCCCAAATGTTGGTGTAAAAGTGTTGCAGCTGATTTGTCAGAAAAGAAAAGACGACATAGAAATCATGATAAACATTTCTCCAGATGAACAAGGACACCTCCATCTCTGCCCCTCATCTGGAGGAAATGTCTCTGCAGAAACAAAACATCACATCAGCGCTGATATAGACAGCTGTCTCCTAGATACAGTCAGGTCTAATGAATTCATATTACAATGTAAATAGCACCTATCCTTTATCATCCACTGGTGAATCCTCTTTGCTTCTCTGGATTTACATTAATCCCAGAATTTTAAGAGTGGCTGACAGACAGAGACTTACTTGTTATGTTCATGTTATGGAAAATGAATAAAGCATGAAGGCGAAGTGTTTGGGTGCAGACCAGGCTTTGTGAAGAAAACAGGGTTGGATTGAGAGATGTGGTGGGTGGGAAGGAGGTGCTTTGGGAGGGAGGACGGCGTGGAGGCCACAGGGTCCACAGGCCAGGTCTGCCGAGAAATCCTCAGTTTTTCTTCAGTATGCAAGGCAGGTGCTGGAACCCAGTGAAACCTTTTAAATATTAAACGCCAACCACCTGCAGTTTTTCTCTCTCTTTTTATTCAATAATACAGGACAGCCGTCGAAGCTGTGATATTTCTGTGTGTGAGAGAGTGATGGTTGCATAACACTGAATGGTATGAAGCATGTGTACAATAAAACATAATCATGCACAGTTGTGTCTATGTAGTTACCTGGATGTAGATTCAAATGGATGAATGATGAACATCATTTGCATCTGTACTGAATCACCAGGTTTCCTTAATGTCATGAACACTTTTTGAGGATCTGGCTGGTGGATTGTTCTTTTAATCTTTCGATGTGTGAAATGTAAACACAATTTGAATTTCTAAAAATTCCACCTAGAGACGTAGCTGCTGTACAGCAGTAGCCTGGTTTGTATAAATTTTACTTAATTAGATAACCACAGGCTTTGCATTTGACAAATAGATAGTTTGTTGATCTTTTCATTCCCAGAATTGACTTCAATCCCCAAAATGGATTTGGGTATTTCTCTAAGGGCCCCGTGCTGGCCTCATTTCCTGATCAAAAGAGTTCTCTCTTCCTGTCTGGGACAAATCTGGGATTAAATGGCTATCTTTGATGACTCACTTAGCAAAATTACAACCCTGTCTCCAAAGATTACCCTCCCCGCTGCTTTCTTTTTCCCACCTATTTCTGAGGTTTGCCCAGTTAAAAGACTTAACTTTTAGATGTCCACTTAAAATCTTTTTTTTTTTTGGCCTATTCAGGAAATAATCTAACTTTTAAATCTTAAGTAATCTCATGAATTTCAATTAGATAATGGCATCTAGTCATACAAGAGAATACATTCCATTCAGAAACATATTTACAAACATATGTTGGTTATATCTAGATATAAACAGTTATGAAAATAAATTAAACATGCACAGCAAAATGTCCCCATGATGGCAAGCTCAAATGAAAGCAAGAGTTAACAGTTTAAATATTCAAGACTTACCCAGAGGCCCAAAGGAAGACTAAGTTCTTATGATTCCAGTTTTCTCTGGAGAGAACTAATTTACTGCTGCTGTTTAAGAATCTCCTTTGGATTTTCCTTTGAGTTTGGATTCGTCACTTGCTGTGGAAAAAGGTGGCCAAACATAAAATTTAAAGGAATAGTTTGACTGTTTGTGAAATGCACTTATTCACAGTCATGCATAGAGTGAGCCAGGAGCATCAACGCCACATCATGTCTATCTCGTGTCTGTGTTAACATGGAGCTGGTGATTTGCTTGGTTTAGCACTGTAGGCAGGTGATACTGCTCTGTCCAAAGGTTGAAACGATGCCCACCAAATCTTTCTAAAAAGCCTACCCATCTTTAAATCCTCTGTTCCATTTTAGAAATGTATGTTATGTAGTAATGTAGCACAGAAAGCGAGGTGATGGTATGAATGTTCAGGGCCTAGACAGGTTCTGTTTATACTTGAAACGAACGGCACAACACTCAAGAGTCGTATCTCTGTTCTCATCTGACTCTTGACAAGTGAAATGAGAGCAAAATGTTGTACTGTTCCTTTAATTTGGGCCATTATGATGTTTTAGTTTTTTCCCTAAGGAGAGAAAAGATGTGCTGTGCTGTTTTGTATTTAAACTCTAAAGCAGCATTTACTGCATTTCCTATAAGCTACCGTTCAACAGAGTGGCCTTGGAAATTATGTTCTGTGCATTGAGTCATTTCTTTTCTTTTTTTTTTTTTAGAAATAGTTATTTAAACAGTTCCTCGTGGAAACTTCTCTTTGTCTTACCTGGGAGCTAATGGGAGAGCAGGGCCTGGGAGGTTTGATGTAACTGAAACAGATATTGTAATTTATATGAATGTCAAAGATGTAAGGAAGTGTATTCATACCCTTGGTGCAGCTGTAGACAATGAATATATAGAGCACAGTCTCTGCTCTCAGTCAGTGCAGGGATGAGGGGGGCAACATATGGAAATGAGCTTCAAGCATTATTTCTTTCTAATATGTGGGAAGTGTAGAATTAATGTCTGGCAACCAATGGGAATATGATGTTATACAAAAAGCAAGTGCTCACAAGCACAGCAAATGCTGACATCCATTAAAGATTTTTTTTCTTTTTTTAATCAAGCATTGAATTGTGTCTCCTAACCCCCTGGGTCAGGGCTATGTGCTCATGCCATTAAATGTAGCCTCTATTTCTTCCTCCCTATGTGTCACAGCAGTTTAAATAATTGATTTTTTTTTTATCATCGGGTGGATAAGTTTGAACATTTTTAAAAAAAAAAGAAGGCAGGACAAGGCAGTACAGTGGCATTGTGGCACACGCATACAGGTGAGAGAAGCTGTTATATCACCAGTTCCAATCTCTCTCCAGCACCTCAGTGTCTGCCGCTGGAATGCTCTTAATCAAGGTACTTGATTTCCACATGCTGCAGAGGAGTGTCAGCACACTGGATCAGTCTGGACAAATACCTTTGATATTTAAACCTTGTGTCGTGTTTGTTTCAGGGTTTCGTTGGTTATATTTCCTCAAAAATAATGCCTGAATCTAGAGTGACGATGAAACGCTGTTCAACACCATTTCACAGACGTTTGCAAAATTGTTGTTGTCTTTCTTTTTTAGGAGGCAGATATTATTAGCCATGCTGGTAGCAGTGGCAAAGTTAACTTAGGTGTTATATTGTTTAATTTTGTTGCATTCTATATATACATATTTGTTTTGTTGCTTGCTTTTGCAGACAATTTTCTCATTCTAAATTTTTTATTTTTTAGCACGTTGTTAAGCATATTTTTCTGCTAATGTGCTAACATACAGGACAGTAGACCAACACCCGTGACGTGCTGACAACAGCCTGATTTCACATCCATCGACCCTCGAACCTCCCTTTCCCATCAGTACATTATGTCTCAATAAAAGAAAAGTCAACAACATCCTCTATGATGGAGCAGTCCATCAAGTTCTTCTCTAACTGTGTGATCCCAGATGTGTATATAAAAGTTAATCCCATTTCAAGGGGCAATTGTGAATGTGGCACACTAGTGATAGGCTATAAAACCTTTCCTTGGGTAGGGGTGATAGTGGTAACAAGGCCCAACAGGGCACTATTAGGGTGCATTTCAAATGTCGCCTTCATGTCATTGTGTCCTGACAGCTGTGAATGGCAGAGACAGAGAGGTCATAACGGGAAATTTCATCCGCTCTCTGGCGAGGGGCGATCCGAGACACGCGCACCTCTGTCAAGTAATACAGAGCTCGGCTGACAGATAACTGATACCTGGGCTTTAAAAGAAATGAGAACGAGAGCAAGTCTAGGGCATCATAATCCCTTTGGAAAGGTTTTCCATCTGTCACAAACGGTGGTGACCGGGCTTGGGTAATTTCCCCACAGGATTTACAGAGAACATTAAAAAAAAAAAAGAGTCATGTAATATTCCCCCTACCTCAGAGAGGATGGTAGGTAGGCAGAAGCAGCAATGCCAGGTATGGAGGGATATGAGGATCCACCCTTTTCATTTCACATGAAAAGCCAGGGCGTATGTTTGAATGGCTTGATGTGCTTGCATCTGTGAATAGCTATTGTTTGCAAGAATCAGAAATTGCATTTCTTACATCCCACCGTGTATAGAGTTGCAAAAGCACAGCTGTGATTCCACAACAGTGTTAATTTCAACAAGCTTTCACCACATACAGGAAAAATGGGCACTTGGCTATTGATAATCTATGGTTGTGGTCAGATTTGATTGAGAGTTGTCTGGTTACATTTGCAAAAACAAAACCAAGAAAAAAAAAAAGAGGCAAAAACTGTTTTTAAATTTAGTTCAAATATTACAAAATTTCGATTGGTGTACAGAAGTACATGGAGCTCTGTCTACTTCAAAACAGTGGGGAAAAAAACACAGAACTCTCTCATGTGAAATAACCCGTGTGAGCTGGTCTTGAATAAGGGAGATGTTCTTTTTAGCCCTCCTCTTTTAAACTCTCAATTCCAAAAGATTACGTTAATATACATCTAATTCACAACACAAAATATGTTTGGAAGCAAACATGATGTTGACCAGATAAAATTTTCTATTAACATAAGGAAAATTGCTGAAGATATCAGTAAAATGTTTAGTGACAGCTTTACTAATGTGTTTTCTGCCAAAATAGGTTTTCAGATCTTACAACACCCTTCTATTTTCATTATCTTCTTGATTAAAGTCAGGAGTGATGGTTTTATGGTTTAATACAGGAAAGAGTCTGCAGTGACTTTAGCTGATAAGTCAACCCAAACCATAACAGAAGCGCTTTTGTTGCTTAAACCAAACTGCACACAAGAGTCAGGATGCAAAAGCTTGAACTCTAGAGTTGCAGTCCATTGCCATCCACCCCGACCATCTCCACATGAGTCCTGTGTTAAAGCACATCACTACCGGCTTGGAAGACCCACCAGTGTTATAGTGTTTTGGCAGCAGTCTGAGTATTTTGGCTGCCGTACCCTCAGCGAGCTGCATGTGGATAACCGCAGTGACCAGGAAAACAGCAGTAACTCACTGATAACCTGACTTCCTTTTCTCCACAAATGAAGGACACATGGTGGTACATGGTGACATCTCTAGTGTTATCATGTCTCAGCGCTGGCAATCATTCTAAGCTTTTGAAGTCCAAATATTGGTAGGTGCATAATAGGAATGCCCACTGGTAAAATAAACAAGTGACCGAGATATGGTGACCATAGTTCTGGTATGGAGCAGGAGTTAAACTAAGTATTGTCTGCTATACAGTTATCAAATAGGTGTAAAAAATGTAAAAGAAAAAGTTGATTAGATGTGCAATGTCAAATAAGAAAGATGCAATAGGGAGAGGCAGACTGAGCAGCAAGCAGTCCAGGTTTCATATCCAAAATGGGAAATAATCTGATAAACTAATAAACTTACAACTAATAAAAAATGAAAAAAAAAAACAGTTAAGAAAATATGAGATACAAAGTCTACACAAAATATCAAGTTGATTTTTCAAGTAAAAACCTTTCAGTCTAAAAATACTGTTTCGTGAGGTGAATTTTAAGCCTGAGAAAAATCCTTGATGGAAAACTTTGTTTCCTCTAATGAAGTCATTGCTCACAGTTTGTGGGAAATCAACTTTTGCTATAGCATGAGCTGTGAGAGAAAATTAGATGAATGTCAGAATGTTGCAGTGATCTGCAGCAGCAATCTGGATATTAAGACGTAGACATAGACAAATCGGCTGAGAGGTCAGGGGTCACTGGAGCTCATTGCCCTTGACAAGCTTCTGCCTTCTATAATTGGATACTGCATCATCAATGGTGTTGTTCCACAGATGGAAGGAGACACAGATCTGGCAAGGGATTTGCCTGCGGGTGATATTAATGGGCCATTGCCTTCTTTTGTCCAAAGATCGCTCCACACCGTTCACAGGTTTTTTGGTTGTTTTTTTTTTTACATGGCTTCAGAAATACAAAAACACACCAAAAAGTGTGTGTAATTTGCTCTATTGTGTCAAATGTCATTCTTCGTAGCTTGGAAAAAACTTTGTATGGGCCAAAAATTGCATGGAGGTGTGCAAAGTGTGTTTTATGATAGTTATTTTGCATGGACATGTGTAATGATAAAAGTGACACTCAAGGTCTCTCGCTGTGTGCCCTCACTCTGCACCAGGAGGAGACCTTTGTGACTGCTTTGTGTTTTGAGGTGTTGTTGTACTTCATGCACCTGCTTATTTTCCTTTCCACCACCTACTGTTTGGCAGCTGGGATAACTTGTGGGTGGCATTTGCTGCCTGAGTGCAGCTGATGTGGAAGAGACCCGTGGACCAAGAAGAGACCTGTGGGTGTGAGAGACAGATGCCTGGGCGTAAAGTGCTGCGCGCCGAGTCAAATCTTGTGTGATATACTGTATGTTTCCACCACATTTGACGAGAGGCAAAGCTGTGTGGGAAGTGCCACATCTCCCTGATGGTTGATGTGTGTCGGGTACAGTATGCTCTGCTCTGGTGAGAGACCTGTGAGTATGAAAGACTGGTAGCTTTTGTCTTTTACACTGTGGTGTACTGACATCAGCCCAGTGTCAGCTGGGTTGACCACTACTTTATGTGTGTCAGAAAGAAAATGTGGTATGTGATCCTGGCCAGCTGCCAGTGAACTGACAGTTATTGAGCTATGTGCTTTGAGCAAAGCATAGGTGCAATCTCACCTTCTACTGCATTGATGCCTGGAGAAGTAAGTAATCCTGTACAGCCCAAAAAGACCTATCCTCAAAATAAAAATCCTTCAGAACTGTTCACTGGATAAAAATATTTAACTGCAAACACGGTCAAATTACTGTTATGGACTGGGAAAGAAACATTCAGTAGAATGTATGGGTATCATCATATTGTTTAGTATCCAGTTCTCATACATCTATACAGTGGGGCAAAAAAGTATTTAGTCAGCCACCAATTGTGCAAGTTCTCCCACTTAAAAAGATAAGAGAGGCCTGTAATTTTCATCATAGGTACACTTCAACTATGAGAGACAAAATGAGAAAAAAAAATCCAGAAAATCACATTGTCTGATTTTTAAAGAATTTATTTGCAAATTATGGTGGAAAATAAGTATTTGGTCAATAACAAAAGTTCATGTCAATACTTTGTTATATACCCTTTGTTGGCAATGACAGAGGTCAAACGTTTTCTGTAAGTCTTCACAAGGTTTTCACACACTGTTGCTGGTATTTTGGCCCATTCCTCCATGCAGGTCTCCTCTAGAGCAGTGATGTTTTGGGGCTGTCGCTGGGCAACACGGACTTTCAACTCCCTCCAAAGATTTTCTATGGGGTTGAGATCTGGAGACTGGCTAGGCCACTCCAGTACCTTGAAATGCTTCTTACGAAGCCACTCCTTCGTTGCCCGGGCGGTGTGTTTGGGATCATTGTCATGCTGAAAGACCCAGCCACGTTTCATCTTCAATGCCCTTGCTGATGGAAGGAGGTTTTCACTCAAAATCTCACGATACATGGCCCCATTCATTCTTTCCTTTACACAGATCAGTCGTCCTGATCCCTTTGCAGAAAAACAGCCCCAAAGCATGATGTTTCCACCCCCATGCTTCACAGTAGGTATGGTGTTCTTTGGATGCAACTCAGCATTCTTTCTCCTCCAAACACGACAAGTTGAGTTTTTACCTAAAAGTTCTCTTTTGGTTTCATCTGACCATATGACATTCTCCCAATCCTCTTCTGGATCATCCAAATGCTCTCTAGCAAACTTCAGACGGGCCTGGACATGTACTGGCTTAAGCAGGGGGTCACGTCTGGCACTGCAGGAGTCCCTGGCGGCGTAGTGTGTTACTGATGGTGGCCTTTGTTACTTTGGTCCCAGCTCTCTGCAGGTCATTCACTAGGTCCCCCCGTGTGGTTCTGGGATTTTTGCTCACCGTTCTTGTGATCATTTTGACCCCACGGGGTGAGATCTTGCGTGGAGCCCCAGATCGAGAGAGATTATCAGTGGTCTTGTATGTCTTCCATTTTCTCATAATTGCTCCCACAGTTGATTTCTTCACACCAAGCTGCTTACCTATTGCAGATTCAGTCTTCCCAGCCTGGTGCAGGTCTACAATTTTGTTTCTGGTGTCCTTTGACAGCTCTTTGGTCTTGGCCATTGTGGAGTTTGGAGTGTGACTGTTTGAGGTTGTGGACAGGTGTCTTTTATACTGATAACCAGTTCAAACAGGTGCCATTAATACAGGTAACGAGTGGAGGACAGAGGAGCCTCTTAAAGAAGAAGTTACAGGTCTGTGAGAGCCAGAAATCTTGCTCGTTTGTAGGTGACCAAATACTTATTTTACCGAGGAATTTACCAATTAATTCATTAAAAATCCTACAATGTGATTTCCTGGATCCTTTCCCCCCATTCTGTCTCTCATAGTTGAAGTGTACCTATGATGAAAATTACAGGCCTCTCTCATCTTTTTAAGTGGGAGAACTTGCACAATTGGTGGCTGACTAAATACTTTTTTTGCCCCACTGTATATCTCCAATTTATCTATGATCTATAGATCTGAGGGGTCACAGATTGATTCACCATAGATGACTATACACCTTCAAATCTTTTTTATGAGTTTGTTTGCCCTCTTACATATATTTAGATAAAACAAAAGTAAAAAATGTCTATTTTCTGGTTAAACAGTTTACAATCAATAGGAATATGCTGATAAGAGGTGACAAGTTGGCTCAGAGTTTACAGCATATGTGTAACAACAGAGGGATTATTGTGCACTGGCGTGGAAAAAGCCGAGCTAGTTCCCATATGTTTGAGCGCATCAACATTGGCTGAACAGTTACATGCACATTTTCAGAATCACAAAGATAAGAGGTCGAGTAGACTGAGGAACATTTCATGGCTCCACCTGTGTTCAGAGAACCAGGTTTACAAAATGTAGCCACCAATCTTTTTGTGTATTTTCCTTGTATTTGCACATGTTTTCACTGTGTCCACTAGTTTCCCTTCACATTCTAAAGTCTAAAGTACATGCCCAGTCAAGTGGAGACTCATTGGTGTGAATGTGTGTGTGTGTGTGTGTGTGTGTATCTGTCCAGGGTGTCTCCATGTTCTCTGCCCCATATGCGGAAATATGCTCAAGCCTCTGGACTCTAAAAAGGTCATAGATTGGGTCCGTAAATGATCTATTTTGCAGTCAAAAATACAGATCATGATCTCGAGAATGAAATGCAAAATATAAATCAAGTTGCCATTGTTTAAGTTGATCAAACACTTATTTCAGCCCTACCTCTTCACTCTTTCTTCCCACAGCTAAACAGGTAAATATGGCTCAGAATAGTAATGAGAGCAACAGTGCATGGCCTTGAAATTATGCCTGTCTGATGCTCACCCTTGAGACACAGTTGAACAGTTCAGTGCTGAACCAGAGCGGAGCAGTGTGAATGAATATGCACTTTGACTGGGTGAGTGGAAACCATAACCTCCTCAGCCTGGCTGTCTGACAGCCTCCTGCTGTTCAGCACTTGACTTGTGGCAGCTTACAAAGTTTTTGTTTTTATTATGGATGGTATGTTTTGGTGGATCACAAGCTAAGCCACACTGAAATGAGATGAGCAAAACTTTTTTTCTTTTTTTAAGATGAAGTTGTTAGGGCTGCTCAGCCTCCTTTACTGCTTTATTATTTGGACAACTGATGGGGAGGCTGTGTGCACATGCACTGCAAGCACTATCTTTAACACAATTTGTTTATCCTGTTTATTCAAAATTGTGGTCCTTAGGAACCAGGAGCTCCGCTTTAATGCAGCCATCAGGATGGTTGTGATTTACACCGGGAGTGGCAGGTGAATGCAGTTATCAAACTGGTAAGAGAAAAACAGCAGTATACTGGGGGCCTGCGGACCGATAACACTGAGTGTAATGTGAAGAATTACGATTTCATTCAGGTATCTGCAGTAACTTGTTCATCCTCTATAGACACACTCCCAAACCTATACCAGTGGCAGAGGACAATATGAAACAAATATATTTAACTACAACTACACACTTCTGATAAGACTTAAATTATTTCAAACATACACCTCCCAATCTGCTAGCCATTACAACTCACTAAGCTCAGCATTAGCTGGTCATCAAATCACCAAATTTAAACTGGTTATTAGAGAGTTTAAGTGCGAAAAGCGAAAGAAGTGGGTGAGCTCACCTCTGTAAGTGAACATATCTTGCCTCATTCTATGTAGAAATTAACTGGGCGTGAAATACAGAGTGACTGGATGTGAGTCGTACAAGAAAAACTTGTATTGTAAAAATTTATTTTTCAGTTAACTGTATCTATAATATAGGACTTCCTCGAAATTGTGTTCCCATTTGTTCACATTCTACATAAGTGATAAAACATACATATGTGGCGCTTTGGATGTATTCATTGGCCCACAGCAGCACTTTCATCACTTTTAAAAAAAAAAAAAAAAACCCTTACAGTAAAGAGGGAGTTGGCTCACTGTAATGCACTGCACTGTACGGCCTGTCACAATGAAGAGAAGCTCAGTGGAGCGAGAGGAGAGAGGACCAGAGGGGATGAGGAGGGGAGGACCGGGGCTAAGTGTTATGTGGAGACAGGCGGTGACCTCATGGGAAAGGTGCACACCACCTCAGTTCATGAATTGGCTCCATATGGGAACTGGCAAGTGGCAAAACGGAAGAGAATTGTATCGACAAGCTATGCTTGGGCAGGCCCCGAGCAAGGCCATTAGCCATGTTGCCAAGTCACCAGGGAAAGCTTCGTCACTCTGAGATTTCACTTCACCTGAGTGTTGATGGGAGCTCTCTCCGGCCAACCTGCCCGGCAGCCAGACACTAAGGCAGAATCCCAATCAAGGTGCTGATGAGAAAAGTGCAGCAAAGCTAAAGTAATAAATACTTTTAATGTAGAGAATGGATTGGGATAATGGTCTCGTCCCTGTGCTCACCTCCCTCTTTTTAATGAGATTATCACAAGGTTCTATTACACAAATGACTTGTTCTGTCCTTCCTTAACTTTTGCTAATTCACACTGTCTATTGTTAGTACCTGAACATTGGGAGGCTATTATCACCAGAGGGCTCGGCAGGGATGCACTCACTTTGTGAGTTGCCTTCTGGCTGCCTTTTGAAAAAGACACTTAAATGGCTACAGAAAAGGTTGTTATGACTGATGTGAATTTTAGATCTTAGTTGAACTAAATCTAACAAAGAAAAAAGTTTTGAAGTATGGTAATAGTAACAGTCCAAGATCATGATAACAAAATGTTATAAGCTAACATAACCAAGTGTTGCAATTGTTTATGAACATAAGCCTTCCTCACAACCTGCCACAAAAATCTGCAGTAAGTTACATATTTCATCTTTATCTGGCGCCATCAAATCGATATATTGGTCAGCCTAGGAGGCTGGGAGCATGGGCCTTAAAACTAGCCCCAAAAACAACTTGCTAAAATTTGTCCTAAAACAAACAGGCAACTCGGCAGACTTCAAGTCTTCATTGATCTCTTTCCCTGGTTTTAGTTAATGGTTTAGCTGCAGCTTTTTGTCTGTCGAGTATGTTTTTTGTGGTCTGTTCTTGTTAAGGAGACAATTTCAGTAGTCTGTTCACAGTTTCACCGTCTTTGACAATCAAAAGTGATCGAATGTTGGAAATATTTCTGAACAATAAAAACGGGACTGGACAAGTTTGCTTCCTGAGAAATTTGGGACACAATCAAAAAGCACACCTACATTTTTTTTCCCAGCATGCTGTTGGCAAAAGCTCCAAACTGTTTGTTGATCTGTACAGGCAGATCAGTGATGAGAATTTCTGAACAATTTGAGGACATCCAGCCTTTCACATCTATCACATAATAGAAAATGATCAAAAACATTGCACCTTAAACTTCAAATTGATTTTGGTTACTCTTTAAGGCCAACGTAATTCAGTAGTGATCAAACAGCAACAATCTACAATCTAAACTTCTGAAATTTCTACTTGTAAATCTGGGGTGATTTATTTTTTTTTCACTGTGAATAACTTGTTGGAGTAGAATACAAGATATAGTTATAGATAGAAAAACCCATTGCTGCGAGGTTTGCAATACCTGAAAATGGAGCAAACGTCAAAAATCATCTGACCAACTCCAGTATATAATGTATCAAGGTCATAAGAACACAGAACAGCAAACTTTCTATTAAACACAAACTTGGCTGAGGGCCTTTAAGTCAGCTCTATTCTGTGTTCAGGAGAACTCTTAAATAACTATACCTTAAAACCTGCAGGTCTTTTCACTTTACAAAAGCACTTTCTGATATTTCGTCCGGAAGAGTCAATGAGTGATACAGTCACTCACAGAGATATTTATGTTCCACTTTGCTTCTCTTGGCAGGATATGTGTGATATGTTGTAGCTGAAGCGACAGTTCTTAAACATCAGTTCGTACTGACTTCACTGTATTTGTTGATATGAATTTTTTTCCATCTCCAATACGCTTAATATTATATTTTTTGTATTACAAATCCAGACTTATACTTAAAGCATGGCCGCACAAGAAAAAGCAAAACTGACATATTTGAGAGTTTAACAAGATGTTACAGGCCATCGCCATGTTGTAAAGTGAGCATCCAACTGCAGTCCCCACTTTTTGACAGTGGTGACAGAAAGTGATGTGGAGCTCGCCTAGCAGTGCTGAGAGAGGCGTCTATGCTGATCAGCTCCACTTGGAGCAGGATATTTGGAGTGAACACTGTCAAAACCCTCTGCAGTCCTCATGTCAGCTGAAGACAACTCGTGCCACAGCACATCAGTCAGAGACAGGCCTCAATACCTTGGTTGCCATGAGAGAAAATTTGGTGTGAGAGTGTGAATACATAAAAAAAAGTTTGCAGACGACATTTTTCCTTAACACAGAGCAAATACATCTGGGTAGACAAGCCTCGATCAATTTTTAATAAACTCCACCATGCTAGAAGTTGTGAACTGAATAACAGCAGGTTGGGTATAAAATAGACATAGAGGAGAACATAGAAAATATTTGTAGCATTTTAAATGGTACAGAGATTTTTTGTCACATTGACAGAGAGGCTTTTTTTTGCAGGTAATAGGATTGCGTGATTAATAACAAACACCAAAATATGAATTGCAGTTGCAGCACATTTGTCTGTGTCTTGCTCACTTCCTATCCATCCGTCTGCCAGGATCTCTGTGCATCTGTGCACGTCTCTAACCGTATACAGTATTTGTGTGAATGTGTTCCTCCTCTTAGTTGTCGATCACCACCTACAGTATGTGTTGGCGTGTGCCTGTGTGTATGCATGTGTTCGCTGTCTGACTCTATAAGCCAGGGGAGTCGAGGGAGTTGTCAGAAGGTGGTTGCCCTGGTTTCCTTAGCAAGAAAGATGAGGGTTGTGCAGGGGATGCAACCTGCTTGACTGTAGCAGAGAAAAAATAACCATCAGAAAAAGAAAAAAAAGCTCCAAACAAGTGAAATTCACCACCAAAGCCAAATAAAATAAATTGGCTGTGATGGTACTGAGACTAATCAACACGTCTGCCTTTTCTTTTCCTGTTCATAATGAGTCAAGCTCTGTGACTTTTCAGTCCTCATCTGATGAGAAGCAGCCATTGTGACAGAGGATTAAAACTCTTCCATACACTCATCTCAGCTTTTTGGAGGTAGTTTTTGTACTGTGCTCCCGCCTGAACTCTCTCCTCCAGCTGATGGATTTTGCGTATCCCGCTCACAGCCTCCTTGGGCTTCACTAAATGAATTAGGGAGGCCTGAGTAGCTACATTTTTAGCTTCATGCACTAGATGCACATTATCCTGAGCCGTTGAAAGCCTAAATACCTGCTGGGCCTCGCTATGACCGTCCAGCTGCCATCAAGAGCCCGCAGAGAGGTCTGAGAGGAAGAGAGACTGCAGAGAATAGAGAGAGAGTGGCTGATGACAGCAAAATCGATTAATTGAATGAGTGGACAACTCTTGCTCGGATCGAGTTTCACCGCTGTGATAAAACAAAGTGCACATTATGTTTTAAAATGAGTAAAAAAATGAGTTAAGCACCTAGAGGCCCAGCAGGGATAGCGGCTGCATTCACTGCTTCGCATCTTTCATAGTTGCAAAGACTCCCTGTGCTTCGCTGCAGCTCAGACAGACGGAGAGGCACCACAAGACGCCTTTGCTTTCCCTCCCAGGAGATTCACTTCCTCCATCAATATTTAAGTTTGTTTATGTTTAGATGTTTCACTTTATTGGCCATGCTCAGGGTACTTTTATATTTTCTTTACTTATCTTTGTTTTCATAATGCAGCAGCCCTCGCCAGTCAGATTTGTGTCTTTCTGTGTAGAACTTAGTTCACTGTTTTCCTAAGAATATAAGAAAACATAAAATTATTCCATTATATAATCTAATACATACTGTGCTGCTTACGTATATAGCCCAGGTCTCTCTCCTCATCATCTTTAGTACACAGTGATTCCATATGTACCAACAACAGCCTTTTACCTTGAATTTCTGATGCTTCCCGAACAGCACAACATTCACTGCATGCTTAGCATGGCTATATCCATTATCTGCAGCATCATTTAACTCTGCCATGCAATGCTGTCCCTAATAACATCCAGTTTAGTGCTGGCTTAGCTGAAGACTAGTCAGTGATCTATGACAACCCCATAACTCTTACAAGAACCTCACTCATTTGCTGCACAGCTTTATCTGCGATCAAGATCGGGCCAGATAACCAGATCACAGGTGCACTACATCAGTCTCTGCTCGCGTCAATGGGATTACCTGTCCTCTGTAGCCCAAGCTGTACAGAGGGAGGGATGGAGCAAAGAAGCTGGGGAAATAGGTCAAGCACACTGATAAGGGCAGGTGTTCTATTGAAGATGTCTCTACAGTCTCCAGGGGACCAAGTACAACGAAACATTACCACTTCAGTAAAAAAAAGAGAAAGCTTCTGTAAAAATCAGTGCAGCAACTGTGTTTTTTCCAACAACCGCTTGGTTGAAATTTTAAGTGAAACTGCTGATGCTCCTGCATGTCCGAGCCTTGTAATTAATGACATTAAGAGCACACACACAGCAACGCCATCTCTCTTTTACTCGCTTTCTCAAACACACAGTTCCAGATAAATATTAATAACCTATATAGTTTTTGTTGTTCCTCAGAGATGCCTTTTTTTTTGCCTGAAGTACTCAGAGACCATTACAAATACACAAGTTCTGAAGATCTTATCGGGAGCCAGATAAGACGTTGGGATAACCATCTGGCAAAAAACCTGCTCAGTACTGCAACTGATGCTGCAATACTGAGGAGAAGCAGAAGGAGGAACAGAAGAGAACAGCAGTGAAGCTGAGGAAGATGCAGCCAACATTCACAAATGGAGTAGAACAGAAAATACTATATATTCTAGTGGTGGGAGGTCTAGTGTTGTGTTGCCTTGGTATACCAGGGTCTGGACCAAGTATGGAGCGTTGCACATCTTCCAGGTCACTACAGTGAGGGGCACACTTATGATATGCAGTTTTTGAGTGGAAATTGAACAATATGCTTCATTATCCTCCCAAAATATTAAGTCGTAGACTAATTAAAGCAAATTAATACAGCTACAGTAAGCACCAAGGGGGTGTATCAGTTGCTCATCATGCACTGCTTAAAGCAAACTAAACTTTGTCACAGAACTGAGTGAGTCTTCTTCCATTTCTCTTACTTCCATTAAATGATTGGCAGTTTGTTTTGTTACATAGAGAAGGTGAGTAAACAGGAGAAAAAGCTTTTGTCAGTGTTGGGCTTTAGATTTCAAGCACATGGCACATAGTCTATTATTTGTTTTTATAGCCTTGTATTTGTAATAGATTAGAATGATTCATAAAAATCAACTAGAAAATCAATGTCATGTTTCCACATGACCAATTCTAAAATCCGAAAGCCAGATAGTTAAAGGACACATCTGTCCTCCACACTGGGCTTGACAGATGTCGTGTGTATAGAATAGACCAAAGTAATACTGGTAAAATTACAATATGGAATGTGAAATTACAATATTATCTGTAAATTGTGAACATATGTGAGTGATATAGGTACAAAAGTAGTCATTAAGGTGGTGAAATATATAAGAGCTGCTCACAGGAGGACTCGGTGTGGATAATAGTGCATTTTATTGATAGAAACAAATAAAATATTACAGAATAAAGAGCATTTTAAAATCAACTGAAACTCCATTTGGGAATACAGAAACAAACATCCTGTCTCCAATTCATTATCAGTGGAGAAGATTCGGACCCCCTGATGATATCGAAAACCCTTCTGTCTGAGCTTTTGATTAAACTCTCCTCAACAACAGGAGTGATATACAGGATTTTCCCATAATATGCAGCATTTCATTTTAATGAGACGAGTTCTCAGGTGTAGCCAGAGGGATGATGTCATTGTGATGAAAGGCAAAGTGGTCATGTCTTTCATGTCGGCAATCCCTCCATTAAATAACAGATGAAAGAGCAGCTAAAGAGAAAAGAGAGCTGGTCACGCTGGATAGAAAAGACAAAGCTAATGCTTAGAACAGGATTTCAAGGACAGGTGGCATTGTATCTCTGCACTGACAATGAATCTGTCGACCCCACTGTCATCTTGGGAAGAAGCTTTGACCTCGGTGACGGATTTTGCATTTGGCATCCTTTTGACTTTCCTCCAATGCCAACATGAAATAGAATCCAGATACTTTGAAGTTAGGTGTCAAAACATGAGTCCTCACTTGCTAGTGAATAAGTTATGACAGTACCTCTTATGGTCAAAGTTTTATTCTTCAAGGTTTGTTTTGAAGTAATTCAAAACACATACTGTCCTGCTCAGTTGACTCTCACTTAAGAAATGATATAATAGCATGCAATTTCAATATTAAAAAACTATTGTGGTAACGTACTTTCCAAAGGGTGGATAGAAATACAATGAATTACTTGGTTTACTCAAAATACGAACTGAGGTTTTCATTGGATTTGGTGGTGGACAGTCGGCAATTTGTTAAGTATTTGTGCTCCTCTACATTTCATGGGGAAATATTTTAATTTTTGAAGGGTTAGGTTTACTCCTAGCTGGGGAACCTCTGGACTTGAAAACTATATCCCCCTCAGCCAGCAAGAGTGTTAAAATGTTGTTTACTCATAATTCTATAATGTCATATGCAGTATACTGTTACAACATCAGCTTTTAATACTTAATGTACATTTTGCTGATGATACTTTTGTACATTTACTTGATTAAGAGTTTGGATGCAATACTTTTACCTGTAATTGAGAATTATTTTTTTCTCAGGAAAAGGATCTGAGTGCTTTTTCCTCCACTGAATGTGTTATTCCAGCAGTATTTTTCTGCCCAAATAGGAATTCTGTGTTGCAGATCAACAACTGCAGGGTAGTGAGTGGGTAAATCAATCAATCATCATAAATGATGGACAGCTGCTGCACAGATTAATTATTCCACTCACGCTCCTACTGTGTAGCCTTCTGGAGGTATTGCGAACCAACTTCGACAAGACATCAGTGACAGGAAGACGTCCACTTGGTGATACAGTCTGCTCTCTCAGTGTTTTGCTTTAAAATCCAACTCCGCTTTATATATAGCCACGTATTCTCAAATAGCACAAGGGAGGGGTTATTCTCATCTGTTTCTGTTAAAAAAAAAAAAAAAAGGAGTTACATCACTTTACTTGTCCCTAATTATATTGATTTCAAACAAGCCGTCATGCTAGTAGTTAATAGTTAAGCTTGATGCAATTGTCTGTCTCCGCAATGTCACTGGAAGCTGCGTATTCAAAACAAACCCCTGTCTCCTCATCTCAACATTCCCGTCCCGCCCCCTCATTAAGTGAATCATTTCTTGAGATGCTCTAATGGCTCCTAGAAATTGTTTATGGGCAATTTAATTTGTGTGTAAGGAATCTTAATAAACACTCCTGGCACACAGACGAGTAATTATACGTTTGGTTAAATAGATAATTGGATGGGTTTGAAGATTGATTAGTGCATCTGTGGAATAGTGGTCGTGTTAGCAAATACAGTAACGTTTGAAGAGATGCAGGCCAATACATTTACAGTAATTGCATTCCACGCTCATTCTATGAGAATAATTGAAATGTTGCTTGGTTTGCAAGGAAATTGCTTTTTTTTTGGTCAAATTAAACACAGTAGGTTAAGTAAAATAGTGTGTGTTTTTATCATGTTATCCCATTTTGGGATGGTTTGTTTACACTGTTTTCCAAGCTGCAGCACTATTGTTCGTCTTCATTCAGTAAGATCTCATGTGTTACAGAGCAATACTAACCTCTGACATAGAAAAGAGTCTCTCACTAATGAGGTCAAATAGAATATAGCAGCAATATAACCACACTGAGAATGTGTCTCACTTAACCTTACACTGGTCTATTGATTCACAGTATTATTGTTAAATTTGAACATAGTAATAATGTCCTTAAGTAAGATGCACTGATGATTACATTTGTGACAGAATGATTACAAAATAGCAGCGTGTGGTCAAGTCTGTAGCGACATGCACGTACAGTTTGGCATCGTACATAATCATGGATGTTATGATGATGTAGGATTTGGGCTTGAGCATCAACACAACAAAGCATTTTAGCACATCGGTGGTGGCATGAGCCTTCCGTGGGCGTCCGTGGAAGTTTTCATCAGTGGAGCACCAAACAGCCCGAGACTGTGTCAAACTGAAATCTCTACGCGGCAGAGCCTGAATGATTTATGCATTTGTCATTTCTCATTTGTTGAAACAAGGTGTCAACGTTTTTGTTCCATTGCACCAGTCAAGCCTACAGAGACGAAGAGGTAAGGATGGAGCAAACGCCCTTGAAGAGAATAGCAAAGTCAACCAGGCAATTTGTTCAGGCGCGCCTCTTTTCTCAAGTATTTTCACGTGATGGTGCAATTGTGGTAGACAATCACCTTGTGACTCATTTGTAAATCCTCTCTGTCCTTCCACAATGAGAGAGGATAGTCAAGGCAAGAGAAATGATCTCTTTTCAAAATACATAACCACGGCATAACATAATGTTAAAATTAGCAGTTTGCACATCTCATTGGACGGTAATGTGTGTCAGCGCGCCATGTTAGCGTACCACGCTGCTGTATGCAAATATGTGGACATCATATCTACATAGAAGGAAGCCAGAAATAATTGTGATAACATCCTAAAGAACAACCAAGATCAAAGTAATTATAATGACAAACAGGGATCAAAACATGGGTTCTGCAGCTCGTTTTACAGAAGCAATCATGCCATCATGTCCATCTATCATACTATGAGTAACAGTCCTTGAGGATTAACAGATGGAACCTAAATTTTTGAGTCAGTCATTCGTAAAATTAGGTCTAGAGAGGATATCGAAAATACAAACAGTCTACTGCCAGTCTTCTTACTGATATAGAAGATTAAATAAGCTGGAAAACATCAATGTCAGACTGATCTCAAATGAAAAAACATGATGGAAAAATCAAATATGGCACAGGATGTAATTCTTGGTCCCACCTTAGTGCTGTCTCTGGTGGCCGGAAAGTGATGTAACTTGTGGCAGAAGATTGCGTATCTGCTGTTAGTTATGATGAGTATTGTTATTGTGACAACCCCCCCACCTGGACACTAGATGTCCCTGTCTTTTCTCTTGCTTTGTCTTTGTCTGGCAGCTGCTGAGCTGGAGGGTTGTCATTGGCATGAGTTGCACCTCAGTGTAATCAGTTGCTGTCCCCCTCTCTTCTTCCCTGGCGGAGGCCTCTCCTCTTCAGCTGACCTGGTGACATCATGTTTGACACCTCTGATGTACTGATCGTCACGTTTACTTGGTTGTGTTTCATTGTTTTGTCCTGTCCGTTTTGCAGCTTTTGAGCCGAGCTGTGACAGTTATCATAATGAAAAAAAGGTAATACATTAGTCCATCATTAAGAATAAAGACGAAAAACAGTAATGACCAAGAGAAAAGCAACACAACCGGTCATGTGATATTTCAGATCATTTAGCCTTTGTCCAAATGCTTGAGCTAGTTCATACACACTACATGTGGTTTGGGCTTTTTTCCTTACAGACATGTTGAAATTATTTGACAGTGAGTAAAATTTGGCCACCCTAACTTAATGTGACATCACATGCATACAAAAGCATGCAGGGAAATACTGTATTCACACAGCTCAATCTTGCATACACTCACGTACACCCACACGACTTTTGGGGAAGCTTGGCCTCATCCTGTCAGTGCAGGAACTGACAGACAGGCTTTTGCTGTGTGTGTCAAAAGAAGTGGTCCGGTATCGACTTGAGGGATTCACTAACTGAGCACTGAACAGGGGAAGAAAAAAGGTGAGAGAAAGAGGGAGAGACAGACAAAGAGAGAGAGAGTGACAGACACAGGAAAAGAGAGACAGAGACGGAGAGCGATAGAGAAGCAAGTGTGTGTGTGTGTGTGTGTGTGTGTGTTTGTCGTGGAGGGGGTTTAAAGTGCCCCAGGCTAAACCACGTGTGAAGATGGCAGGGCCCGAGAACTCCCTGCTGCTGGGGAAACAAGACAAAACAACAAGCCCAAATGTATAAACTTTAACACCCTGTCCTTCCTTGTAAATGCATAAGCAATACCCAAAGCCCACTTTGACATTTCACTAACTCAGTATGGGATAGAGCACTTTCAAATTGTGGTTTACATGCAGATACTGAAGATTTGAGCTACACTAGGTTAAACTGAAATATCTTGCTGGATTTTTATCAGAGTAACACTGGAAAGCACAAGATCAGTGGACTTGCAGAAGATTTAAATGCACAACATCGCAGTTTGCTACTAACAACCAACAGCTACATGTTTTATGGTTCAATAGTTCTATTTTGAATGTGCTACACGTTCTAAATGACTTTGCTATTGGTTACCTCCGCTGAGCCTCTACCTCGGCACCCTGAGACAGATCTTTGTGCTCATCAACCAATCACCATTCCACCATTTCCACCATTTTTCTGACTGCAGACAGCACTACTTCCCTTGCTGGCTCAACAACAGCGGTGAAGATAATCTACACTGGTTGATGTCACTGCTAGCTGTGTTGTGACTTCTCATCTGAAGCAGAGCTCTTGTGTCACCAGTGCCCTAACGGTTTAGCACACTTGTGCTTACTGTTAGACTAGTGCCCCTCAGGCTGTGTCGCTAGCTCACTAGCTATAGCTACACCAGCTAGCAACGCTATACCTCCCTCGCTGGCTCATTCACCAGCAACCAAGATATCTTTGTTTGACTACGCTGGCCTTGTTTCTGTTGCTGGCCCCACGATGAGTGCACGTCAGCTTCATGCCCTTCCCCAGGGCTTGTCAACTTAAGAAGCATGGCTTACTGTACCACGTTGAAACACAGGCTGTTCTTCAGTTGTAATATATGTTGATTAGAGGCACCCCTGGGATTGGTTTGCTTTCTCTCTCCCTAACTCAGGTGGGGTGAAGCGGAGAGTGTCACCTGCTCATGATCTCCCCCAGCCTTTAGCTCAGATTCCCTCCCCACATTACCTATTGCACCAGCAAGAGCAATGTGTTTCACCAGCATGTTTCATATGCAAGTCATATGTTGACTATAGAGGCACCCCATCGACAGATGGCTCTGTCTTCCCAGCTCAGGTGAGGTGAATAAAGAGGAAGGTGATGTCTGATGCTTGTTCTCCCCTGGCCTCTCTTAGCCGAGTCTCTTGCTGATGTTAGCATTTACTCTTGATTACTGTTCGCAAGCCAATGATGCAGGACGAGTCATTTCTCCAAGCAGCAGAGGCAAGTAACTTTCTTGTTATTTCTATTATTACTATTATTATTATTATTATTATTACACGTTCAATTACGCCCTACTTTGCCAGACACACAAGATCTCATAACTGGGCTCCTGCATGGATAATTGGTGATGATTCTGCCCCAGCGCGCTTTCATGGAAGGTTTCACCACCGAAGTGTAACGCCTTTCTAGGGTGCTGGAGAGGAAGCAGCTTTGAGGTGAATGGTTTTTCCTCCCTCCATTATTATTCTCTGCCTTCAACCGTACCAGGCTTCTACGCAGTCATTAGTGGTGATACTTACTCAGCGCACATAATTCTTACTTCACTTTACTTTAAGTTACTTTTCTCCTGCACAAGGAAGGGGGTGGATTCAACCCCTGTCCCATTTCCATGCTGACAGTTACTGTACTCGTTAAGTACTCGCTGCATGTGATTTCTTTGTTTTAAAGTGCTTTAAGTTTATCATCATTATTATTGTGATTGTCAACACTCTTTTGTGGCAGTGACATATAAAAATGAAAACATGTGAGCTCGATCCCCACGGGGCATGCCTGCCACGCGTCACTTTTTTTTCCCGCAGAAATATGACGTCTAATTTTATGTCTCCCTCTGTGCTTGGTGCAACATCTGGGGGAGCACCATTGGGTTCTGATTTGCACCGTTAGGTTAAGTTAACTTCAAGCTTGAAGGAAGGTGGTTAGGCTGTGGGATCCCCAGACAGACGGTGCACAGTGGCCTGGCCACTGAACTTATTTTCGCCCAGTCAGCAGTTGGGTCTAAGTTGCTGTATGCATGGGTTCAGGCTCAGCTGAAAGTACATCGCACCCCTAATGGATGAAACAGAAATAGAAATACTGAGTATAATTACTGGATATAATACTGTTTCTATTCGTACATACCTAGCAGTTAACTGCAGGCCCAGCTGGGCCCTGTTTCATTCTTGTGGACAGCAGCACTGTTGTATGCTGTGTGAATGCTACCTCCTGATTGGACATTGTGTCTCAGGGTGCCGAGACGGAGCCTCGATAGGGTCAACCAGTAGCAAAGCCTGTTGTAGGGCTACATACCACAAATAAGGCTTATTGTAATAGTTTAATTTTGTAATAGTTTAGCAAACCTAATGATGACATTTTTAAGGAATCGACCATTCGCTAAACCTCTCTTCCCCCCTAACCTCTCCCCCAAACAGCAACTGTTCAGTCATACTTTAGCAACTGTAATTAGGCATGTGGTGTGCACAGGGCTGTTGTAAGAGCAATTTTTAAAAAAGTCTTGAAGGTGGTGGTGTTTTGCCCTTTGAGAACCACAAACAAAGAGTGTGTTTGCACGAACAACGCTGCTTACTATCCACAGTAGTAACTGACTGTTACTTCCAAAGCCAAAGAGCACATCTTTAACTAACTATGTAGTAGGCAGTCTTGGATGCTGCAGGGAAATCACACTATCCCACCAATGGGAAAGCCTAATTTAGTTTAGGTTAGTGTTCGGCTGTTGGTCCTGCTGTTTAGTTTGAGAAAGCTACACTCCCCAGCCAACATTACCCAAGATAGCATTAAAATTACCAAACAAATGCCTGCATTTTTCTACCTCTGCCTGAAATAAACGATTTGTTGTTGAAAGAAATTACTATCTATTTTAAGTAGTAAAGCTTCCACTGTTATAACTGTAAACTGCATATATGCTGTGTGAGAGCTAATATAGCAACACTAACTAAAGGAAAGGAATGGCCAACTGTGTGAGGGATTTAAGGAATTCCTTTCTCGTTTTAAGTTAAAATGGTTAATTTAGATGTGGGCCGAAAGCTGTAGTCCTGTATCCTGCAGCACTGTAAGGGAATCACTTCACATACAGTATCAGAGCACTGACAGAACATTTTCCAAATCAGAGACAGGACAGAGAGACATGATACTTTGAAAGTCAAAAGGCTAAGGGCATAGGAAATGACTCCAGCACAATGGTAGTCTGCTCAATGTTCAATTATTGCTGATGAAAGGGACATTTTGTGGGGCGGACATCAGAGAGTGGGATTAGTGAGAGTGATTTCCTTGTCCTGGGTTGTTTGACAAAGTCTGCCTGTAATCCTCTTGAAAACTTTGCCGTCTTGGCTTTTCCTGACTGTTGGCTTTCCTCTGAGCTGAGGGTGGCACACAGAGCAGGAAAAAAAGATGTCTACTTGTGACTGAAGCCATACACACACAAATTGCAGAGGGTAGGGATCACTGTAGCCGATCACTAGCGTCACTTCTACTGTAGACTCATTAGGTTAAAGACATGATATAAGTATATAGTATAGCATTTAGTAAAATAATATGCATGAAATGTGTCATCTTCATTGACCTGTTGCTGCTGATAATCAGCCATTAACTTAGTGATAAGTAATCACAAATCTAGTGTCTTCAGTTTATGCACAATTGCGTTTGATTATTTTGTATAAGGAGGCCATGGAACAATGCAAATTATTCCACTGTGTTGATGATCATTAAATGTTTATTGCAGACATAAATAGTTTGGATATTGTAAAAGCGCGTTTTCTTTTCTAGAATAATTTATGCATCATTTAGCAAAGGCACTATTTTGCAGTTCTGCAAACACTGTGCAAAAAAACTCTTTGACTGTTAAATATATATTCAGAGGCATTAAAGCTTAAATTCTCAAAATCAAAACATGAGATTAGCTGAAATTGGTTCACAACTAATTCGAGCATAATTTCAATACATGTCTAAAAATGTGATTGTTTTTTCGTGGTGGTGTGTCATCCAGCACCATGATCCAGCCAAGTGGATCCAAAGATATGAGGATTTAATAAAACATACCAACATTTGGCAAACAGTCACCATTTGAATAAGGCAGGATTATAAAGATGGAGCATGGTGATAGCAGTGAGATCTGCCTGAGGCTATCACAAAGAAAAGATTTACCCCGTAGTGTCCTTTCAGACAGGGAATGAGGAAAATAATACCTACTTTTCATTTAACAAGATAGATAGATAGATAGATAGATAGAACTTATCTAACAACTTAGTCACATAGACCTTTCAGCACCAACCTTAGGAGGACATACAAATGTGAAACAATTTTTATCTGCTGTCCGGCAGGGGCTCAGATTTTTAAAAGTATTTTTGTGACCTCACAGGTGTTTATTGTCTTACCATGATAGGAACATCTTTGCCTGGGGTGAAACTGTGACTAGCTTTTCAGCAAACATCACCCCAAGGCAAGGTACTAAGGTCACAAACATGGCACACGTGGAAAAAACATAAATCGGGAATGATTAATAAAAACACATTTTTATACAAACCCTGCTTTCCCTAAAAGTCTGATGCACAACATGCCCATCTGCCAAACCCAATTCCTACAATGAAGGTCCCCTCCAAGTTCAATTGTGTGAACTTTTTCTCACTCATTGGGAAATCCAGAAGCTATAAATATGCAAATATCATTAATAATTATAAGGATTAAGTGCTTGGAACAAGATGTTTTCCTACACTGAAAAGTGAATTCTCATTCAATTAATTTCAACTTTGATATTTTATATACACCGTTGCCCATAAAGTTGGAATAATTTTGTTTTCCCCAAATTTAGTTAAAGCCTGAATGCACAGTTTGCAAAGGTTAATTGTGGTTTAAGTTTCACTGTGATATGTTTGGAAGAGGTTGATCAATAAAGTTGAGAAGATAAACACTTTATTTATCAAGAATAAATCACATTGTCACAATCATTTCATGAGAAGAGGTAAGAAACATTTTATTCCAACTTTATGGGCAACAGTGTGTATATATTTGCAAAAACGGGACCATGATTTACTTCCAAACTACTTGTGATGTCCTGCTTGTATGAACATGTCTTGACCTCAGATTTAAGGTGAGCGCAGAGAAACTTTACGCTGTCAGCAGCCTCCAAACTTTAAACATGCGTCTGTCTGCAGAGTGAAGCTCAAGCATCCAAGTGAGGTAACAAGTCAACATCTGTTTGTTTCAAACCTAAGCACAAGCTTTTCTCCCTCATTCATAGTGTAGACAAAAATGTGCCAAATGCAAGTGTGATTAAAACTAAAGATAAACCGAGCAAGCAGATATGTAATTAACAAGCATTTTTGCAATGCATGAGTTCCTGAATAAAAAAAACAACAACTTGTTTGATGCCGTGAAAAGTACCAGCAGCAGAGCACAAAAGATGATGTCACAACATTAGGTCAACTAGTAGTCTTTGTCACAAGATTTCTAGCAGTTATATATATTCGAAGCAACAGCTGAAAGACAGTTCTATGTTTTGCCCTCAGGGACTAAAAACTTGAGCTCAAAGATCCAAAATGCTTCAATCTAAAACATCTGGTTTCCTCTTCTAACGTGCAGCTGAGCATTGTGGGTTAATTCCAAACTACACAGTAATAACACTGGTAAAACTAACACCTTAAATACTTACTTAAATATCTATACTTATATATACTAAAGCAAAAGAGATCTCAATTTTGTCAAAAGCACTTCAAGAGGATGAGATCATGAACATAATATACAAACCCATTCCACCCTCACCAAAATTATCAAATTTGTTGCCTGGAAACAGATACTGTGCTGTAGCTACATAATATTTATTAAAACTCTCAGAAATCATGAGGACCTAATGTACAGTATGTGTCAAATTATTTGAAATGAAGGTGGATTACTGCTTTAATCTCCACACTGGATTAAAATGCCAGAGACAGAGTCTGGGCAAATCCATAGCTCTCTATTCACTGAGGAGTGCTGGCCGCCGCGCATACGTATAATCTGTTTAGTATTCCCAGGCAGGTCTAGTGCATTTCCTTCAGGTGCTCATCCCTTTTCTCTCTGTCTATTGAATTGTAATAGGATATTTAAATTTAAGAATGATGTTAAACATTAGGGGGTAAAGAAACAGTTCCCTGTGGTAGCCACCCCCAGACTAATGGAGGAACACCCTGCAGAGATATACATGGTTTTCATTCAAGTCACGATGTGAGCCACAAATTGATATTTTCTTAAACAATATGACGCTACATGTGCGATTGAAAAAACATTAAATTCTTATTTTTGTTTGACATTATAGATCAATTTCCACATCCATATACGCTACTGTATATACTTTATTTAGGAGGATCAAACCAGCAAAAAGATTAATAAACTTAAATATTTTAAATCCAAATCCATTTCCAGACACAAAAGCCTTGCACAATATGCTGATATGCTACAGTAATTACTTCCATAAGCCAATTTTCTATCTGTGCTGAATTAATTCTTGTAAAAAAAAAGAAAAGAAAAAACATTAATTTTAAGATTCCCCAAAATCCCCAAATGCCTCTGGATGATTTTCCATTTTCAGATCAACACTCTTCCAATTATCCGCCCCTAAAGGAACACTTAATCAATTATTGAACTCGTGTTTGTGTGCTGCTTGGGAATTTTTTTGTTATGTTTATTATGTTTATTGGACATCGAAAGCGACTGCGTAAAAGCACATGTAAATGGCTTGCTAAAGACATATAGATTGTTCAAGTAATACTGTTGAGCAGAGTGAAACCGAAAGGTTTTAACCTGTTGTGAGAAGCATTTTGGATTTTTTTATTTATTCATTTACTTATTTATTTATGTTAGAGAGCTGTAAGCATGAATCTGTCAGCAGGTGTAGTTGATATTTGATGCTTTATGCTGAAAATGAAATGTAAACAATACAATGAAAAAGAAACAAATTTAAAATTTGACTTTGCAGTGGTTTTATGGGATGGAAAGGAGGAAATGTAGAGAAATAATCAAGACTAAATATTTTCCACTTTGGTGAAGCTTACAGAGTAAACAAGCCTGATTCGTTATTTCAGAAAAGCTCCACTCAAATTCTTTTCTGGCTCCTCTTTTCCAACAGGTGTAATGCTATTACCATAGACAAATATGTGATCAAACGTGTGATGTGAAGAAATTCACTTTTTGATTGACTAGGCCTGGATAATTACTTGAGTGCCTCAGTGTGCTAACAAAAATCTTATGTGTGATGACACCCAGCTGATCCAGGTTCATATCCACTTTAATGAGTGGCAGTGCAAAGGTGTCGCTTGTAAAATAAAGCAAAACAAAATGTATACAGACTTACTGAAAACATACATTGGTAATGCAAAATAGTCACATATGACCATTGATTGTGTTGCAACGTTAGAATAAGGGTGAGATTTGTTATATTTGTTGGACTTTTTCAAAGCAGCAGTGATACACAGAGTAATTATCACTGGAGCTAAATGGCTGGTAAACATATTTGTATTTAGTGTTTAACCACTATTTCCATTTATTTTTCCCTAAGTTCAAGTGTTTTAGGCTATTGTAATCCGCTTACCATTGAGTTATGTTTCAAATACTGGATTTTTGAGCAAATACACTCTTTCAGTATATTACAGTTACAACTGCTTTCTTGCAATTTAGCAATAATGCAAAAATCCCCAAATTACTGTGACTGTAAACTCATGTCACAAATTAATATACAGTTGTTTTAGTCAAGTTAACTCACAGTTTAATTAACAGTGTACTTACTACCTAAACAGTTGAGTTACTGTCAGGCTGCTAAAATGTATAAATTCACCAATCTTCACATCTCTTGCGCTCCAAATATGTCACAACCAAAACATCAGGGAACCTTCGTCACATCCATCTCCCACACAGGAGTCAACCAAACTACAGGGAAGCTTTGTAAATTTGTCAGTGTGTGAGAGACAGAAACAGAATTTTTCACTGGAAGAATGCATGATGATAAATAATTGTATGAAAGATAAACCATCTTTCATGAAATGATCTCAAAGGTTTACATGGAGAAAGAGAGCTGTGAAAACTGTCGATCTGCGCTTTAGCAGAAAACATTTGTGCCCATGTGTTTACTCTGACACTTGTGAGGTTCCCAAGTAAAAGATCCAATACAGTCAGACTAGACAAGAAGTCATCTATGCAGCATCGCAATGATGCTTTATGTCTACAGCCCTCAGTTTGTAATACAAAGATGCTGTGAAATAAATGTACCAAAGAATATTAAAAATTTTAGAACAATAGAAAAACAACATTTAAATTCTTTTCTTCTTTTTTATGCAACGTGACACAACAAGTGACATACTGTAGAAACTAATAAAGACACTGTATAGTACAGGATACAAAACAAAACAATTATAATGGTGCCGCCGCATGTGTGACAGAACAAGACAAGACAAGGAATTGGGTTTTTTATGAAACCACTTGACTATTATGTATGTTATGGATATATGTTATGAATGTGAGAACTACATATTTTATTTGTATATTTGTTTGTCTGCATGTGATAACATGCATATAAATTGCATTTATAAACAACTAATTTGCAATAGCAATTAGGATTTGAAGGAATAGCAATGCTGGCTGGATTACATCATAAGAAGGAAATGTTGTTAATTAAGTATCTGGACAGTTGCATCATCAGAACAGTAGCTATAGTTACTATATAAAAGTCATTTCTAGGAGATAGAGTTGGTACAATACTGTACATGTGTCAGTATATGCATGGTCCTATCAGGGCATTTACAAATCTGTACAGCACACATCATAATCTATGGTTGGAAGAAAAACTGCACTGTAAGAAAAACTATACTGTAAGAAATATGCAAAAATAGTAGAGAGAAACTTCAGACAGAGCAAGAGAATAGAATATGGTCTGTACAGCACCAAAAGGTATAAATGAGCTCAGTTGGACCTTTTCAGTGTGCACACAGTGTGTCTTAACAGACGTACCTATTTGGTTCTTTCCATTAATCCTGAACTTTAAACTGTAACTTATTGTTCTATTGTTTATATTATTTTATCCTTTTTTTCATTTTTGCTGTGTCTCTTAGTAACATCTTTTCCTGTGCAGCTCAATCAGAGCTCTTGCTATGTACCAAGCATCTTCTGTCTATAATAAGAAAAACAAAAGAAACAAACAAATTACCAACAATGTATGAACAGCACAGTGAACACTGATTTCATACACAGCTGTTATATCCATTCTTGGTAATCGATGCAAGCACAAATGGAGGACCAATTCCAAAGCCCTCATTTTAATCCAGACTCACTGTGCAATTTCTAATTTACTCGACCCTTCTTTACCTACGATAATCTGTTGCACATTGACATTTGTCCATATGTTCTTTGTCTTTTCACATAATGAAAAATAAGATTGTTTTCAGCTTCTGTGAATGGTTCAACATTTGGAATCATGTGCATGAATCTTCTTATCATAATATTTAGTAAGGTTTAAAGGAAATATGGCAAAATCTTTCTACAGCATTGCGGCATCCAAACAACAGAAGGTGACTAGAAATGAGAATTGGTGCGCTATTTGCTAAACTCTCAAAATCTTAATGGTGATTGACAGCCATAAACACCTACATACATAAAGTGGAGTTCAAAGGGGTTCATTTGCATCCACAACAAGATGGTTTTTGACAATTTCCCAGCTGCTCACTGTGGGAAACTTTCTAGAGATAATGATCCCCCCTGACAGATTTGGTGCAATCAAACTTGTTTCTGCAGGTTCTTTTCATTGCGCGTACTCCACCCTAACAAGGACATTTTCAAAGACAGGAAATGAGAAGGTGTGCAACTACTGTAGGAGAAAACTTACTTACTGTGTCCGAGAGAAAGTTGATAAAAGCATGATAATACTGTGGGATTGAGGATTAAGTTGTTACTTCTGTCCAGATTTTAGAATAAGTTTGCCTGTACAATGTTCCGATGACGAGCCCATGTTTGAAGTTGCCCAGAGGAAGAGACAAGACTGGGCAGGGAGAGATAGAAACAGAGACAGATTGCCAGATGGAATGAGACGCCAGTGATTCATAGCATGTCAAAGAGCCTTGTGATGGTGGGGGGGGGGCGGAAGGGTGAAGAGAACCTCAATCTCACCCCAAGAACAGTGGCATTGTTGTTCACTTGATCATTATTCTGGCCACATGTGGCCTGCATGTTGATGTGAGGTGGTGTTAATGTTTGAAGTAGTGCACTTTACATCTCAATTTGCAACAACAAAGAGTAGTGGCATGGAATTATATTGGATAGATCTGATTGCCAAGAAAATAACTGTGGAAAAGAGGAGTTCTGGTTATTGTGTCCATGTTGAGGTTACTGTGGTATTAGATTGCACTGATGACAGCCTAAAAGTACAATGGGCTGCCTTCTATGTTATTTAATGTGCGATGAAAATAAATACAACTTTGAATAGACTGTTCCAGTGCCGGTTGTCAGCTACTGCGTGACAAAAAGTAAATATAGAAACAAATGATGTAATGAAGGTGGTGTTATTTTCTATTTTTCTCATTCACAACAAATCCTTAAAAAACAAAACAAAAAGCAATAATGATAATAATAATAGTAATAAAAAACATTTTGCCATAGAGGCTGTTCAGACCCCAAAAAATACATGGAGGCAGCTTCAGTTACTGATAAGACCATGAAATACAATCAAGTCAGAGTAACAGTTTGAGGGCTTATCAGACTCCAGAGCGGTTTATAACATGAGACAATAACATATAATGGGAGAAATCACTTTTCTCAACTCTTCTAAAATCATATTGGTGATGACAGCATTGAACATCGGAGGTCAGTGGTGCAGAAGAATAAATAAATCAGGTTTTAGCCACACGTTCATTCTTAGTTCTGTTTCTTTTCATGGCGTTTGTTGACAACAAGAAAAATATAGATCATTACCTGCTTGTCTCTTAAAAATGTGAAACCATACAGACAACAAATCCTGTCTAAGATACAAGGACCAATAGTTGTACCTTCCAGTCCTGCGACACAAGCAGAAATATATTTGCAAACAAAAGAACTTTAACGCTGATAACTCTTCAAATTCTTCACAAATTGTAATATTGCTGTGTAATTGCTGAATGAGTAGCTTCTCACTCCAATCCAACTGAGTCTTCAGATTGCAATCCTTTTCCAAACACAGCCAGGCCAATCGACAGCACAATTGATTTCCTGATTAATGTTCTGGCCCACCTACTAGCATTGAAGCCTAGAGACATAATTTCCTTGTGAGCATGATCAATAGCTGCATCAACATAAATAAATGCTGGAAGAAAAGAAATTTTGTTTAGTTGAGGCACTGAGGCCAGGAATCTAAGTAATAGCTTTTTACCTGTTTGCAGCTATCTAGAGATAAATTGAAGATCGCAGATTGGTTTTCTGTCTGAATATTTTCATGAAATTAAATTACAGAGTGCATACTTGGAAAACAACAGAAAAAAGTTCAAATGTAGAAGGCAAAATAGCTCGATAGAATGAATACAAACAGTAATTTAACATTTATACGTTACGCTAAATGCTCTTTTGCATCATTTTTTTGTGTTTTAGTTAGCTGTGGTGGAATTCCCTTAATAGGTCAAAGCTCATAATATATTGCTCAAGACACAAGTCGAAGACACAAGAGAAACACAAACAAAAACTAACTTAATACGGGCAGTCAGGTGCAAAGTAAACAGAAGAACTGAAAGCTCAGCCTGATTGTAACATTTGCTGGTGACTACAGTGGTACAAGGAGGTAGGGAAGTTGTCTCCGTGCTGGACTGCTGACCTCTCTCTCGCTTGCCTCGACATGATGAGCAGAAATAAAATATGTAGTAGGCAGTTGTCTAATTTTAGCTTCCAGCTCTTCCATCATCACTTTCTAAGTTTTGTGCTTAAAAAAAGGTCTCTTAGACTCATCATCATCTCCTGACTATTTTACAGGGTAGGGACTACAGTGTAAGACAGATATGTAGTTACAGACTTCGACCTGAAAGTCTGTAACATTTGAGGTCATAAAACATGGTCATCTCTTTCTTGCTCTCTCTCTCTCTTTGTAACCTTTTGACAGAAACAGGGAGGATGTTTCCCTTGTTTTCAGTCTTTATTCTAAGTTAAGGCTAAAAGCCTGTTTGTTGTATTGATCTTCTCATCTAACTCTTGGTAAGAGATTGAATAAGTGGCGTGTCCGTACGTGTGAGAGGAAAATAAGATGTTAGCTTTAAAGCCTGTGTGTGGTTTTGGTTATAAAATGATTATAAAATCATTATTTGCAAAAATGTTCTGTATGTGTAGACAAAGACACACAAAAAAAATCCTACTACTATATGGACGAAACAAAAAAATCTAATTTATAAATCTTTCACTTTTGTGCTCTTCAAGAGAGAGCAAGTATCTAGGCTGTGGCGTGATCTAGCATGTTATTTCATTTCACTTGGACTTAAACATGTTTATTATCATTGAGGCACCTTTAAAGGTTGTTTTCTTCCTAACGCACAATGATTTTCTAATTTTCTCTGAACGCTTCCAACATCCACAGTGGCCATCATTTATCGTCACAGTCCCTGGTGTCGTAAACCAACCCTAAACAAAAACTGTGATTCATTTGTAGTATGCTCAAGACCAGTATTGGTTCCAGCCACTGATGACTTTGAGAGAATAATTAAAGTGTGGGCTAAGTGTTGCTCAGGGATATTTTACATGCAGTAGAAGGGATGGGATGGGGAAACGGCCAGAGATATTGATTACTGCTGGGATTACAGCACCATGAGCATCGCTCTCAGTCCAACAATGTGATCATCAGCCTTCTACTTGTAATGCGCAGGTCGCTACAGCCTCACCAGGGGAGGGAAGGAGAGAGGCAGGGGAGAAGTGCAAGTGGACGCCGAACAGATGGATAATGTTTCATCTGCCATTGTCCTTCAACTCATGATGAATTTAAGGTTGAAATTTGCAGACTGGGGATTTGTTTTTAAAGAGGGTTTAAAGGAGCTGTGTCACACAGTATTTAGTATTTAAGTATTTGGATGTTAGGGCCTAATGTGTATTTACTGTCAAAAATATCTTTAAGAAATAATTGCTTTGTCCAACACCTGCTTTGTTAAATGAATTACATCCATTCCAGTGGGTAAGGCTGCATTCGCATAGAGTTTAAGCCGATTGTTTCTTCCTTGCTCAGTGACTGTCACCATGGATGCTAGCTCCAGATTGGATTCAGGGAATGCATTGATGTAAGTTGGCAGGTACTTAAAAAAAGGCCCCTCTTTGAGAGTTTAATCTTCAAAATGCATGACAGTGCTGATCCAGCAGTTTTACCTTACTTTTAGACATCTCTCAAAACTATCAGCTGACTCGATGAGGGCTTCATTACATTCATCATATACTGTATATATTTATATATAACCATACATCTTTTAAACATTGATTTTGAAATGTTTTCGACTACAAAGTACAACTTCCTGCTTGTCTCTCTCCACCTTCAGCGTTGCATCAGTGGCTTTATTTACCTTATTGTTATGTGTTTGTTGTGAAGGATGAGTCAGTGAGATGCTTCATCACAATCTGATTTGTCTTTTTCCTGTATATATTAAGAGGAAATGGAGACATAAAACAAATGAGAGAAAAAACATTTGGAAAACCATTAAAATGGAATGTATGATAAAGTTTTCAGTAGTGTATAATCACCTGAAACTAAGAATCGTTATATCTTCGTTAGCTTAGAATGAGTTTTTTATATCTACTCAAACAGTGGATCCACTTCCACAGGGTTTTCCATGTTGCAATGTTTCATGCATAGTGCACGCTATGGTTCTTATCATCATATAATGAAGTTTAGCACAAGTTCAATCATTGACTATCTTCATGCTCATTATTTACAGTCTCTTTCTCTCTCGCTCTCTTTTCCTGCTTCCAACTCAACAGTTAACTGTGAACGTTTCACTATTTCAGTTAAATCATATTTTGCCAAGTCCTCCATCAGCCAATCATGTCATTGGTGATAAAAAGCTTAAAACTGTTCCTCTCTCTGCTGCTGTCAGCTGTCATTTCAATCAAATCAGTGCAACCTTCCTCCACCCCATTCACCTCCACTGCTCATCACACTCAGCACCTAGGGGTCCTAGATCTTTCCATTTTAATGTGCATCATGTTAATAAATCACTCTTTTCTGCCTTGTTTCACTGAAGTCTCTCCTGATTTGGCAAACATGTTTGCAAAAAGTTGTTTATTTACAATTTCAGTCGACACTCAGCAACATTTAGAGTTCTTTGTCTGGAGAAGCCCATATTACCATATGTTCAATTTTTGCTCTGTTTTGGTCTCCACCAGCGCCTGAGGAAAGAGCCTTTTGCTGGTTCATCAGCTTGTTGCTAACTTTATCTGTCTGTTGTTTGGTGTTGGGCAGGTAGTGCACAATGGGTTTTCAGAGCTTTTTCATTGAAAACAGCTGCCTGCTGGTGCTGAAAGAGGGGTTGATTAGAGCAGTGAGTATAAACTAAATTAGTACAACAGTTGCTGTAGTGTTGGTCGATAATTCTCTGTGGGTTTACAACTTTTCACATTCCATGCACTCGTTTCATTTCTTGTTAGTACAAAAATAGTTATAACAGCAGCTTCACAAATGTAAAATAACAAACAATAACAAAAATATATTTAAGTTTACCTCTTTTTCTTTTTACTTCCACACTGTACCTGTAATAGATTTTACTGTAAGTCTCATTTAGCAATATGTGGCCTCAAAAGTCCTATATAAATATGTGACACTATTGTGGATGCTGCACACTGCGCTATATAATTGTTCTTTGTTTAAATGCACTTGTTCTTTGAAGAGAAAGTGCTCGAGAGACGGTCACGGGTATTTTCTTGGAGTTCTTTGAGGCGCCTTAGCCCCGGGGCGTCCCTTGAAACAACTCCCCTTCTGAGGCAGAGAAGCCGGGACATCTGAAGTAAGCAGGCCAGGTGACATCATGGTGCTCCTGTCTTCTCCTTGCAAAGTGTCACACTTGCCAACTGTCTGGCAAACTTTGCTGCAACTTCTTGACATGGATTCTTATATAAATGTTACTGCAACGGCAAAAGTGCACTGAGGTGGAGGGCTTACTTGTAACACTTCATTGTGTAAATTCATACCTGTGGTTTAATATTATCTGCCCATTTTTGTCGTCATAAATTCATCGTGCATTTACCTTATGTAACCCCCACAGCAGTGCGTTCAGTATGCCCACAATAATAGTGTATAGAAATTACAACAGTTTTTATTCTTAATGGGTAAATTAAATGAAAACAGAGTTAATGTATTTTATTAAGGTTTGTGTGTGTTGCATGCTGGGACATATTTAGTTACTGAATGGATCTTTCACCAGGTGGCACCGGTTGGTTTATCATTAGAAAAGGAGATAGAGGATTCTGTGCTGTCAATACTCAATTGAGTCATGCCTGGTGGTGGTGGTGGTGGCAGGAGTCTGGACTTGATCCTGGATAATGACAGCATCCAGTCTCATATGGGGAAAAGTGGAGCTACTTTCCCTCAGGGCAGTGAGAGGAGAGGTAGATAAGCATCCTCAGTGTGGCTCTAACTGAATAGGACAACCAAGGAAACTGTGGGTGTACAAAGAATGTCTTTAGATGCAAATAGAGACATTAAAACCCATAGATTACAATTGAATCTGATTCATGCAAAGACAGATATGCAAAGGGCTCATATTTTGCTCCATGTACCTGTAAAATTCATGCTTATATATAAATTTTCCGTGCGAAAAGTGTGTCTCTCAACTCAAACAAAACAAAAAACAGAGATCTAACAACAGCTCCTCAAAACTTAACACTAATTCTAGCTTTAGTAAGGCTGGAATGTAAGCACCAGTAATTGTGTTGGGTCACCCCTTACAGATGCCAGTCAGTGAGATTACACCATTTGTTTAAATACAGCCTGGTCAAAAGGATAAACTCAAACCAAACACAACTGAATTGCCACCTCAGTTTCCCCCGTTTGTGTGTTTGCACTGGCAGCAGAAAACAAGGGCAACTGGCGCAATATTGACAATTATCAAACACAGATGTTCAAACCCATGCAAAGGTATTGCTGCTTATTTGGTTTTGGTCCAATGTGCAGAATTAGATAAGAAAACTAAAAATGAAAACAACAATTACAGTCATATGGTCAGAACAAAAGAGTGGCATTTTCTACAGGCTCTCAAGTTTCCTACATGCAAAACATTCTTGTGAAGGAAGCATAATGAATTCTGTCTTAATGACCAGTATGTGTTGCAATTTGGGACAAATTATCGCTCTCTTTAATACGACTAAATGAATCTATTGTTTGTAAAACTGAGCAAAAGGTTGGCCTCATACTTGATCTGAATCACGGAAGACAGAAAATGCAGAAACGTCAATTCTTTTGTTTAGGGAAAAGAGTATCTGCCGGGCTTCTCTGAGGTCGCACTTGTCATTGAAGGAGTAGAGAGAGATAACCTGGGGGCCTGAAGATAAGTGAATCTAAAGACCTCAATAAAGCCCGTTCTTGGAGAGGAGGAAGACCCAGGCAGGTATTAGTCCATCCATCATTTCCTTCACCCGATCAGAGAGTACAGAAATATACCACTCTCATCTAATCTGCCTAGTCCTCTCTATCTTTGTCATCGGTGGCTTCAGATAACCAGCAGAGGCTAATCCCCGGATCATTGATGACTAGAGGTGGTGAGCGATGTGGGTTTAATATTGGATGGTCTGATTCTCCTGTATTAAAGGGAAAAAAACGAAGAGTCTTTTTGTAGTTATGGCCATGTTACATAGTTATTTCTGTTATCATGACATTTTACAAACCAGTTTCATTGGAACATCATTAACCAAAATATAACAGGACAAATAATATGAGTGCTCCAATGCATGCATGTAATCACACCCACACTTTATTATCTAATCCAAACTAGTTATTCTGTAACTGTTTCTCATGCTATGTGATTGCCACAGATTTTCGTGGCTGGTTTGAATGGTGAGATTTGGGTACATTAGAGACCACAAAAGACTTGGTATCAGTTTAACAGTTTAACATTAAGTTCATAACAACATAATCAACAATCAAAATTAAAGACAGTCTAACATATATACTAACATATAAACTTAGGCAAAAAAGCCCAAACTGTCATTGGACTGTGAATGAAATGTTTCTGCAGGGTGAGCTCAAGGTGAGCCAGGCCCACTTCAAACAAAGTAAAGCACAGAAAAAAAAAAAGAGATTGAAGTCTCTCATATGAATGATCTGTTTCTATTATTATCATTATCTGTTTGTTGTCTTTAATGAACCTTACAATAACATTTAAACAATGCTATCACAGAGACACACAGTATATTCAGTAATTACAAATCTCAAATATTGTAAACTTGAAAAGTGCACTCAGAAGAACAGGGTTGCCAGGTCTGCAGTTTTCCCACAAACCTGCTGCTGCAGGTTGAATGTTTTTCTGCTGGTTGGGTAGTTAACTAGCTCAAGCTTGCGTGTCTGCATTTCACTGCAGCAGAGACATTATAGGCATCACTTTAAGGATTGGTGTGTGATATCACCATGATACAAATGTGTTTCTGTTGGCTACACGTGTGCGTGTATGGCATTGTTGTCCCTTACTGATCCTTAGCTGTTTTATTTCAGCTGAAAAGAAATGCATGATAAGGTGCTTCAGTATTATATTTACTATAGTAAAGGCATGAAGTAGTCTAACACAGTACATTTATGTTGTCCACGCAGTGAGAAAGAAGGAAAAATGGAAGACAAAGCAAAAAAGCAACAGGTTACTTAGAGCATCAGTGAATTGATCTACTAGTTCACAGGGCTGTATTTCATTTATGATAATATACTCTATGTAATTACACAAGGCTGTTTTAGGACCTAGGTGAAAAAATGTTTAGGGAAAATAGCTTTTAAAGATGGCACACTAAACATTTATGGTGTTGCTTTATAGCTCTGTTGTTACAGTAGCAACAATAAACATGTGGTTAATGTCCTGAAATGGTCTCAGTTTGGTTACACTTAGGCACCATAGCCAGATCAAGATAATACATTTTATTTTTTTTAGGTTTATTTAAGATGTTCTGCCTTCACTTTTGGGGAGCTGTGATCCATCTTAATATACAGTCAAAGACCCAAACCTAAAGATAGAGAAACATTTCTGAAAGGACAAACAAAAACTGATAAAGCAGAATGCCAGTGAATTAATCATTATTTTGAAATTGTTCGAGCAAAAAACAAGTACAACTAGGCTGATTTATGCTTACATCAACATGCACTAGTATAATGTCAGCAGACCTACTTAGTATTCAACAGTTGTGTATCAAAGCGACACTGGAAATATCGTAATTATAAATGGAACACAAACAAATTAGCGAATGCATCTGGCAAACATCATTATCGTGGTATTTAATGGTGGATGAGTTATACTTTTCTTTGATAGCAAAAAGATGCTGGAATGTGATGTTGAGGGAAAATTGTGCCAAAATTAAAAAGTAAACCAGATTTGTTTAATTGTGTTGTCACTTAATTCTGACACAAATTGCAATGAGTAGGGTGTAGTTGTAAATGAAAGCAGGAGAAGGTTCATGGTTATGGGCAACTGTTGGTAAATCCTTATGGTCACATTGTGACATATACAGTATAGTTACATCTCTGAGCTCCGGTAAGGATTTTGTGAAATCTTTTAAACAAATGCTACACATACTGCACATTTGATGGATCATTCTGGACCAAAATCCATGTGTTTTTGCATGCAGTTCACCTTTGAATGTATAAATATGTATGTATGTATGTATGTATAGAATATATACATACATACATACAAAATATGTATAGAATGTATAAATATAGCAATGCTACAGTATGATATGGTGTGATATTAACAAATCCCCCCAAATGTCTACATTGCTACCCATCAAAGCACAACAGGAAATGCTGCTGTGAAAAGATCAATAGCAAGCTGACCTTTGCCACAACCTACACGACGTTTTGCGTCTCATTTTAAGGTCATTGTAAGAGATCCTGGTAGTTCCTGCCACATGTGATCTTTTATTGGCGGCTTTGATGTGGACTATTAAAACGGGTCATTTGCTTTATGTCCCTCTCTGTCCCATCAGCAGGCGGATGATGTTGGCTTCACTAAAACTCAAGCCAGAGGTCGACACCAGTGAATTAATTTTCAAGTGTGAGAGACGCTATTGCCGGACAACATATTGATCCGGGGATGTTGAATATGCTAAACATTTGTCTGAGAGGGGTGTTTTGAAAATCAGCGATACTACCTCCCTAGAATACCAGGAGTGAATCTGTAGGGGACTGCATTAGATTATACAACTACAACTGATAAAGGATGCAGAATTGTCATCATCAAATAGTTAATCATTGGGTCCTTTGCTTTTGTCACCACCAATTACCATGTTAAATAAGTCCTTGATTAAATTCCTTAATACCGCTATCATTGATATTTGCTTTTGTACTGAGCAGGTTTCAGAATGGCTTTTCCAGCTAAGACATGTAATCTCCTCATTTCTCTCTCTCATATGTATGCTTGTGTGTATGTACAAACTCTTGGAGGGGTGAAAATTCCTGCCTTTTGTTTTTCTACATCTGTGTCCTTTCATGTTTGTAATCTTGTTTTGAGGAACATTTTATTAGTCAAGGCATCTTTCTTTAAACACAAGTTCCTTCAACTACTTTGACAACTTTTTTTTTATCATTTTTTACTTTTACTAACAATTTTTTCATCCATACTTCTCCCTGTGTACAGACTTTTGCTTCTGGTGACATCTGCTGGCGTTTAGTTTATGGAAACCTTCACAGTTAAAGAAGGGATTGGGTGTTTAAAGGCAGGAGGTGGAGGTACTTTGCAAAAGTTTGGTCCCAGCCACTGTGTGTACAGCTGTCCATCCGTCCTTGACATACCATGTCAAAGTGCCTTGAGCAAAACATATCCAAAACAACATAAAATACATTTTGACAGTCAATGTTTGAGTTCCTTTTGGTTTTCAGACAGCCAATCTTGTAATTCAACAAACCAGCGTGTTTCCAACAGCCACAAGCCCTGCAGGGTACCTTGTCCATATTTGATGTTTAACTTTATCCAGTTGACCTGAGTGATGAGTCATGAGTCTACAGTCTGTCATTAGTCCGAAGTCTCGGTGAAAAAAGTTCTGCAGGTTCCAACAGTGTGACATGAAATGACTATAAAACCTGTTTAATTGCCTCTAGGTCCATCCGAGGCCCGTCTCAGGACTTTTGTTCCACTGCAGAGTTAGACGCCCCCACACTGTGCAGCCTTCTGTGATTGAGAAGACACACATTTGGTAGCCAATCATAGCAATGCTGTGGGAAACACTGGGAGGGAAAATGTGGAAGTTGCCTTTTGATTCTTGAAATCAGAGTATCATGAAATGTAGATTTCAGATCTTTTGGAATTTTAATCATGAAGTCCCTACTGTTTGCTTCAGTGTGGAGTAGGAGTTACTCATTAATGGTGCGCATTTTGACATTGAACAAGCACCTTATAGCAAATAACATTTGACCATGTATCACCTGAAAACTTTCCAATATATTGCTGTGATATTTTTGAATTCATATATTGATATTATACCCATTTGCATGGAGAAATGTGGTTTAGTTAAGGTCAAATGACAAAACCCTGTATTCTGCTTTCCCATAATCTAACGTAATAGCACCTTTTGTTATACCCTACCCACCTGGAAAACTTACACTGCTATCAACCTAACTAACCCAGAAATATACTCGTTGGATGTCGCTCTAATTTCCTGTGACTTTCCTGAGTCTGTATTGTTGCGCTGTGAATTTACATGTAAATCATGTAAAGACATGCAAACTGACACGGTGTTTCCCTTTAAGGATGCTCTCTATATTGTAGAATGGAGAAATAGTGATTGGGTTTTGTTGGGTCGATACAATAAATAACATATTTACCTCACACTACTGACTTACACTACACACTGAAAAACATATCACATTGTTATAAAACTGACAATACAGCTCATGACTGAAGATAAAGATGCTCTAACTGCAGTTTCACCCTGATCTTAATGTGACCTGGTTGGATTTTCAGCAAACACTGACAACAATCAGGTGACAAAACTTTACAAACGCCAACATAAAATTCGCCTCCACTGTTTGGAAGTTACTTACTGCAGCTTTATCTGTGGTAAGTAAGTGGAGAACTAATAGAAAAGACTTAAATTCTATTGCAGAGGACGACAGAATACTGTCGAGCACAGGTCAGAGCTAATGAGAGAATAAACCTAGTAACACTGAGCTCATTATGCTTTTCCTACAAACTGGGTCAGAATCAAAGGTCCAATGGGGGGAAGAGTGCTAACCACCCAGATCAGAGTGGCCAGAGCACTTCCTCTAATAGGCCTTTGAGAGGCCTCATTAGCCACATACATTTGAACTGAGATCTCCAACACGTAGCAAACTTCAAATTTAAAAATACCCAACTCAGAATGCACATAAACAAGAAATGGAAAAGAACGTGCAAAGAATTGCAATCATGAATATACACTTACAGTATAACCAAATTAGAGAGAAATCCACACAAATACATACCTATATACGAGACCTTGCCCTCCTGCTGGTAGAAATATTCTCAAGCACACTGCAGTACATGAATGTTGTGTTTTCTGTTGTGAAAAGATACAATACAACACAACAACAACTACATTTAACCTTGCATTTTTCATAGAAAGTGTGCAAATAGTTCAAACAAGTTGACTTGCTATATTTAGAACAACAGAAATACTAATTGAATCACGATTGCTAGATCTTTGTGCTTTCATTTCTCAATCTTCTTCCCTCCTATTACATTATGCATTGCACGTTCCAGCCACTACACAATACAAACCAACCATTCCTCCAACTAACGTCATTGTCATGCAGCAGCTCTCAGTTAAGTCATATTCTCCCCTCACATCTCCGAACCAAAGCCCCCTCACAAAGCCTTATAAAAATCTGTGCCCTGGGAGGGAGCAAACTGCAGAATACCAAAGCATGCCAGGTGCTGCGTTTAAAAAAGCAGGACTGTGCTTAAACAGAGATGCATTATTTAAAAGACAACTGAGAGGCATAAATAGAGTAAATGCATGACAAGGCCCTACAATCTGTAGCCCCTAATAGGCCCCCAGTGGTCTTGGTGTGGTTTTCTTGTGCAAGATCAGTCAAATCGGTCCCCCTCTGGCTCAGGATAACGTGTTGTTTGTCTTAGTTTGACCTTGAGCAGCTATTTCCCAGTCAAACCACGATAATTTAGCTCAGTTGGGATGCAACATGAAATCATAGAGCTTCGTTCAATGGCAATAAATGCTACTACAGTTAACATATTGTGCACTGTTGGCCATGCCACAGAGGAACTTTGATCCTTTCTTTTCAAGACGTCAAGGTCAAAACAATTATAGAATCAATGCTGTGCTGTGTGTGTGCTTGTCCCTACAGATTGGATGAATTATTCCCTTTGATCAAACAAAGATGACTTCATTAACATTTACAAAACAGATTAAATTTCCATCTGAATTGTTGTGCGGCATCGCCTGTAGGTCTCTACAGTACCTGAAAGCTGGCTATCATCACCGCTGCTTCTTCCCCACAATCACATCATTGTCATGTGACACAGATGCTACAAAGGCAGCTAGGCCAAGCTGTGACACATGGCAGAAATGAATCGCTCAGAGTCAGCCATGTGGCGGGCAAATGCCCAACTGCCCACTATGAAGAGAGAGATAACATAGGCTGAGTCACAGACGCTGTGAGGCACAATCCACTCGGGGCCATATCCAATCTGTACGGCAACCTACAGAGAGCCAAATGACCATCAAACACATGCTGAAAAGAATTAGAAGTAATACCTGATTAGCTCTCTGTGTTGCTCATTGTCAACAGAGGGAAAATCCAGCAGGGTCTTGTCCAAATCAGCCAGGCTAATGCATTTAATACAGTTGTTGATGAAGTCAGTGCAGCATTTTAGGCACTCTAAGGCTTTTATATTGCACTTTACTCAGGTCTTATACCTCTCCAGGCTCTAGTGAGCAATCCTCACAGATTGCTGGAGTGCAGGTGTGCCACAGAGACTCACATCTCATTAAAACGTGCATTACCCCCTTCCTATCTCCGCTCCTACCCAACCCTGCTGTAACCATATGGACCCCATACTGACTCTCATTATACAGCATGAAGCAAATTCATACCTGGGTAGACGAGGAAGACCCAGAGGTGTTTGCGTGTTCAGAGTGGCATGTTTATAATCAGATCTGGGGTTGGAAAAAGGCCGTTATGCTGACTCATTAAACCATGTCTGATAAAGGGATGATATGACTTATTAGAGATGTGAGACGAGGTCTATTACTTGACACTACCGCCACATACAGTAACTATTATCAGGTAATCCCAGAGTTGATATGTTTACTGAATCAATGCATTTTGCAGTGGTACATTTTTTATGGTGGACACCTCTGAAAGCCTGCATTATATCATCAAACAACATTATTGCGAAATTTAATGCATTATGTTTTATGGTCATTTACACAAATACCATTTGTATATAAATGAGACAACAAATATAAATTGAATCAACATTATCATATACATATATGTGGATGTCATCACAATACATACAAGTATCAGATGGAGAGACTTACTTATTGCAAATCACTTTGGACACTTGTAGATGTATAATATGCGTTAATATGGTATATTATTTAATAGGTGCATTTTTTGAGAAACTCTTTTCAGGTTTTTTTTTTTTATGTTTTTCTCAGTACACAGTATTCTGAAGTAAAGAATATACAGAAAGCATGCATGTTGCTGAGACTGCCCGTGGCTTTTTGCAGTGACACATGTACACACATGTACCACTCACTCCATTCCTCTTATTTTCAGTTGCATGTGCTGCTTGGTGGGGGCGTACCAAAGCACTCTCAGGCCCCAGTCATTAACCCCCTCTCCATCTGCTGACACAACAAAGTGAACAACCGCATAATCAGATGACAAGTGATGGAAAGAAATTAAGCGGGAGGACCGGGAGGGCGGGGAAGAAGATGTCTTAAGCTTTCCTTAAAAGACAGCACACAGCAGGCGCCTCATCAGGAAATTGGGGTGTCAGCTAGCTGTCAGGGTGCATTGACCTAACAGGGCTAGTTTGCCGGGCAGCTGTCGTTGACATGTCAATCTTGCTCTCAGCCAATCAGTCTTTGGCAGAAAGGGGAGCAGCTCTCAGAAAGTGGGGAGGAGAAGACCTGCCACTTATCCCATGACATATATATATATATATATACTGAATAACAATGATTTAAAAATGACATACTTTATTTACTATCACTTTTAAAGCACAAAGCAGAAGAAGAACCTGAATTTAATCACCATAATCATTAACGTGAACACTACTGCATGTGAACATCAGTAATGGCTTTTGCCACACCCTTATCCATCTGACAAAAAGTTGACTTTTTCCTCAGTCTGTACTCACCCACCAAACCCTCTTGTTGTCTCTGAAGGTCAAGCGACTGCTTGGGGAAAGTGTGTGTTGGTGCAGCGGAGGAGAACTGCTGCATGTGTTCAGTGCCAGCTCTGTCTGGGTGACCACGAAGCTGCCTATCTCCCCCCAATGCACCCGCTTCCCTCAGCCTGGGCATGTCAGCTTTCTGGGGCACGGCGGCCCAGCTCCCTAGGGAGAGGAGACAAAGAAGGGGGGGGGGAAGTGTTGCGGTGGGGAAGGCATAAATAAAATAACACTTGTGTTTCACCTTGGATAGGCCAGTTGCTTGTTGTTGTTTTCCTCTATGCAGATTTAAATCCAGAAAAAGCTCATGAATATCCCTGGGAAATGTGACATCTTCCCTTGGGTTTACATGTCTTCAGCCCATGGTTTGGTCATTGTTTGGGAATGCTGCATTGTGAGTGACAAGCTATCAACAACTTACAATGAACTACGCTAGCAGGGAAGCTTGCTAATTCAATTTTCATGGCAAACATACGGCACACAAGGATATTCTTACAGTAGCAGTCATAACCAATATGGTAACCAATGGATAAAGCATGCTGCACCCTGCACACAGAGAGGTAGAGAACACAAACAAGTTCAAGGGGACGTGGGATGGTGGAGTGAATTATACCCAAAAGACAAAGTACGGTGTGAGTCTGAGTTTATTAAAGAAATAGCTCAAAATTTGGGGAAATACGCTTGTTTGCCTTTCAGTGTAAAGACTAAGTCACTGTTATACACCAACTAAGTTAAGCTGACCATCTGCTGGCTCCAGCTTCATATTCACCCAACAAGCATGAGAGTTGCATAGATCTTCTCCTCTAACTCTCTACTCTCCTCTAACTCTGCCAAAGTGAATTTCCCGAAAAAACATAATTTATATAACATAAATAAAAAATAATTTAAGCAAACATACAGGTACAGGTGTGGCTCTGTGTAACTAATAATTAACAAGACTAAGAGTCAGCAACCATGCTAGCACCTGTGCACAGTGGGGCTTTGAGCTAAATGCTAATATCAGCACGCTTACAGGCTCATAGTGACAGTGCTAATATGCTGCATGCATGTTTACCAGATGTAATGTTTATCGTGTTAGTTTAGCATCTGCTAAGTACTGGACAGATAAAAACTTTTCCAAATATTCAACCTCTTCCAGGGAACCTTTGTATACAGTAAATTGTGGATGAACTGCAGAGACAGTTGGAAGCTGGCAGCTTATCAGGTTGACTGTTAAATATTGATGCAGAAAGCATGGAAATTGATTCAAGGCGCAGGTTCATCATTTTCAAATGGTTTTTAACGGGAAACTGCATGACTTAATGTTTTTGTAAATTAAACTGGGAATACAGTGGCAGAGTTCTGGGCTGACTCGGTCACAAAACAGATTTTGACATGCTCTGTCTAAACCAAGCCATATAAATTTAACGTTATGTGTTGCCCAGGGCTGCCATGTATAATTAAACCATCTGTGGGGGCCCCCACCCATCCCCCCACAATGCCTGGTAAGCAGAGAGGGAATTAGGTGGAAAAGTGTTTTTGAATCGCTCACAGAGATTAAAATGATATGAAATTACCCCTTCAACTGTCAGGTAAGCCATCAACTTCCATTTTCCACGGCAGTGCTGCATGCACAGAGACAGACAAATCCAGGATGTGTCTTGTAGTCTCCAAGAAGTTTTAAGAAGTCTGCTCCTCTTGAAGAAGTCCCAGACCCTGCATTACAGTAGTGAGCATGTCAAACTAGCAGAAATGACCTTGATGATTCTGCTACTCTGCAAAATCCAGTGATGATGGGTCCATTCCAGCACATCAATTATGAGAAGCGTTTGTTGAGGTAATGTGCTGCACGCAAGGCAATAGGTGGGGGTGGACGGGACCTTCTGCACTATTCATGTCACCATCTGCTCCCTTTCAGAGAGCCTTGCTCCACAAGCCTGTGGGCTCTGGAACCAGGCCTTGGGGTGCGTCGCTGGTCCAATTCCTCCAGCAGTGCTCGGAGCCTCTGCACAAACGTGTGATTTAGACCAGCCAGCACTGCTGCCATCACTGTTTTGGTCTCAGCTATACCACCATGTGAAACACAAACAGCCAGGCAGAGCACCTGTGCAATTGGAATCTGCTGGAATGGGGAGAGAATGTGAGGGAGCAAACATAAGCAGCAGGGGACTTCCACTGCAATAACAGGGATCAATAAAGAAAGCACAAGGCAACAGCTGAAAGGGGTCATCACATAAGATCCTAAAGCCAACACATGAAATATAAATGCTGGTGAAATAGACAGGATTTCTTTTCAGAACAAATTTCAAAAGACCAAATGTGCTTTGTGTTTCCAGTCTTTTCAATCTGTGTTAAACCCCGTATCTAAGGCACTTCTGTTCGCAACATGACTCAGGAAGCTGTTGACCCACTGCCCAATTTGCCTTTGGGGTGATTAAGACCTGGCAATGGCCTAATAAAAAGCCTTAGTTTGCACTTCCCTTAGCGTGTTTGTTAAGTAAACCCATGCTCCAATTAAATGTAATATCCACTGTGAATATCTATGAGAGGGGGCTATGTATCCTGATGGAGGCATCTTATCAGTATGCAAATTGAACAGCTCACTTTGCTCATTATATCAAATGAGCCGCGACTGAATGAGTTTGTCTCAATTATTTCAAAGTTGTGCTGGGCGCCCGCTTCACATAGTGGTGTTTTAGCCCCGCAATAGAGACTGGGTAGAAGATTCAGGGCTTAGTAGGGCTTGTCACTCTCTATGTTTAGGATGCCTGGGGTACAGACCACACACACACACACACACACACACGCCCACACATGCACACCATAGACTAAATATTGGCCACCCTGTGGGGTGTCAGCTATAAAAGATGACTTAGCCAGGCAATGATATCATTAAAGACTAAAGCAGAGAAATGTATGAGGACACAAAAGGCCAACCTTCACGTTGCTCTGTGTGCTGCTGCATAATCTGTTGGTGGGGGGTATGAATAAGCTCATTGCAAGGACAGCAAAGGTGTTGGAAAAGGGTAACTGTGACACAGACCAATGTACTAATGTATCAATGTAATTTCATGCTATTTTCTACTCTCTGTCACTGGATTAAATTGGAATGTGTGTGTTTTGGTTCTATTTGACTAGAGTGATTCTATAGGCTAAATTACAGACTATGCGTATGTGTATTTTTACACTTATTATTATAATACTCTTTCCAGAGACAGTGTGTAGGACATGTACCAGTAAAGAAGCAGTGAGGTGCAGTTCAGCATATGTAACTTGTATGATGCTTCAGTTTCTTTGGAATCATTTTATGGCATCATGTAAAGATGATTATGACCAGTGTAAGAGTTACTGAAAACATCCTCATTCACTTCATTCCAGTTTCTTTTACACAATCAATGTAAAATTGGCGCAGAGATTAAAATGTCTTTATCAATAGGCGAAAAGGGTGGCATGAACACATGATCACAACATCGTTATAAATACAGTACAAGCATAAACAGGCAAATCTCACATGCTAAAAACGAGTATGACTGAGACTGATACATCTGGTCAAGATGCATAAAAAAGTGTGAATTTCAAAACTATAGAACAAGTGAAAACAATTTGTTAAATAGATAGATTAATCTTGAAACCTTGTTTTCTCCAGGTTCATACAGATCAGATCAGACTTCATCAGAGTTGATTTTTTTTTTTTAATAACTTTTAAAAGTACTTAAAGGTGTCACTTGGAAACATACAAGTTGCGATAACATGTTGCCATGGTGAAAGTGCCTCTACACACAGACATGATTTGACAGCTATAGAGTGAGGAAGCAGGAAGCTTGACAGGACTTGCCAGTGACAAGAAAATGGATGAAGATTCTGTCAGGGGCTTGGGATCAATATTTCTCTGTGCTGAGGGCTTCGCCAGAATGATTAGTTGAAAAATTTGAACTTAATATCATGCGAGTAAACAGTGAACTGCTCACATTTCCGAACACTGAAGGCAGGGTCTGCATCAGCTGGGAGCAAACACTGACAGCCAAACATTATGCAGTTTTGCATGTATTAAGTTTGTATGAGCAATACGGTCATACATCATTCACCTCTTTTACACTCTCGTTGACGATATATATTATCCATACTTAATGCGTAAAATTAAACATCAATCATGAATTCTTTTTATGTTGAATTTCAAGTGGTTGTGAATTTAATTTCAGAGAGAGCAAAATGTCTCATGGACCTTTTTAATCCTGGTTTGGAAATTCTTATGTTTCATAGTTCTTGCTTCAATACTGCCCCCATGTGATGTGAAGCTGAACATTACCCAGGTACCACACTGCTCAAGGAATCATGGGATGATGTGTTCATGATTACAGCAATAGCCATCAAAAACAATTCAGCACCGATCATTACTGTAGTGTAATAAAGCCATATTTAAGTTTTCTTAATTCAAATTTTATTAAAATTATGTTCAAACAAAAGCTAGTTAGGCTTGAAAATATTTTTTTTTGCATTCTGTCATTTATTATATGTAAATTGACAATGCTGTAAAAACCCCTGTTCTTTATCAGAGCATAGCATGAACCTCACCTACACTGTCTTTTTGACTTTTTTAGAGCAGAGTGAGACAGCTGATCAAAACACTCAGTTGCTTCATCTTTAAGTTGATGACTGTCTTTCTCCTTGGGTGATGTGACAGGCAGGTCTGGTGCACCATATGAAATATGAAACACGATGGGGACACCGTTGACAGCCATGTCACAAAGCATCAGTGAGGATGACAGGACCAAAGACCCTGGTCTGCTACACTGACATCTCTGCTGCTAATCGGAAGGTACAGGCCCTCACAGCTGCTGGACCAAAAGATGGAGAGAGGGTCAATAATTTAGCAGTTGCAATATGTTGAGGCTAGTCCAATGTTAAGGTCTCCTTCCATCCTTCTCCTGCACTCTCCGTCACACTGACTTTCTTGCTTGCACATTTTGTGAACAACATTCATCGCCTTCCAATTCACAACTTTAGAGGGCTGCAAAGATTAATGTGAGGATACAGGTTTGCAAATGATTTATATTTTACCACTGCTTTCTACTTTGATCTACATGATTTCATTGACACTCCAAAGTCGTATTTTTGTATTGTAAGGACACATTACAGTCAGTTACTGTCAGTTTTTACACCGTCCTTACTGAGTAAATAAGACTCTCCTTTTCAATTATTGCTGTGTTATTCGTTCCATGAGGCCTTAAAGAATTTCCAGGGTTTTTTCTGCTCATGGGTCATGTTGCCATAACAACCGTGAAGAACTGAATGTTCTGTCAGACATCACCTTTGCTGTCTCACCTCTGGTGGCTGGCACTCCAGTGTCACCGGTCCAGACCTGCTGACGGGGACTCAGCGGGTGGGCTGGGAGGGTGGAGGGTGGTGACGGGACATGAAGATGGACAGAGAGAGAGAGGAAGTAACAATGGAGAGTTGGCTCACTGGCCCTCTAGCCCCAACGGCACCCTAATGATGGATGCCAGCTTGCACTCAGGTGAAACTGAAGTGGCTGCAGTGTGATGGCAAGGAGTCGTCCCAGTGGAGGAGAAGAATACACAATGCAGGAAGAACATTCGCAGGCATCCCAGGTCTTGTTCAGGACACTAAAGCGCCATGTAGTTGTCTGATTAAACATCTATTACAAAGAGATTTAAACAAAATCTTGTTAAAATGATTGAACCATTTTATTGTCATTCATGTATCAATTGACCAGTTTCTAAACCAGTAACCTGGTTACTAAACCAATCATAATTTAGCAAATGTAACTACTAGGCACGGCAGCAGAACTAAATTGCGTTTTTTTTTTTTTTATTCCATTAGTAGAAAAAAACAACAACAACAAATTAATAATTTAATTTAATGAAAACAAGATTTATTTGAAGTTGTACATGTGTGTGTTTTTACAGCTTAGACTCGGCATGAATGGCAACAAATGGGTCCTCATCTCTGTTGCTGATTCTGAAGTGGGCGCGGCCATCACCGCCAACATGGATCTGCTTCCCAGTGCACCTGCCTCCTTCTTTCTGGCCAGAAATGACATCGCAGTAGGTGCCACCGGGCATGCCAGTGTTCAGGGTCACATCCAAGTTCCTAAAGATGAAGAAAAGGTACATATTTCTTATAAAATCACCACAATGTCACAATTAAACTGGTTTAGAGAGGATCTTCCTCATGCACAGTATTTTCTATTAGAACAGGATGCAAACCAATTTGTTTGCAGTTTTTAGGAAGTAACAGTATTTTTTATATCTGCATATACATGCATCTTACAGTCTGGTTATTACTTAATATAAGTGGGTGAAATTAGTTATTTGCTAGTACCAGTTAGCGTACTTAGCAAATAGTTCTTACCAGTCATCATTGTTGAAGACGATGAAACCACGATTACCACGTCCAAAGGCAACCTGGTTGCTCTGGTTGTCCCACCAGTTGGAGTGAGGCTGTCCGTTGACCACATTACGGAAAATGACCATATTCCTAAAGGGAAGATATGGCAAAATACCATTCTAACATATAATCTACATAGTTTTCACATCAATAGGACCCAGCAGAAGTTTGCAAGGTCAATAGTTCCCTGTCACTTGCTATCTGAGGACTCACTTGATCTGACGCCATCTGTGCTCACACACCCATCCGTCACCACAAGTCTGGTCTGGGTTGATGGGAACAGACTTGGTGGATCCATCGCTATGGCTTGGAGGACCCATCCAGTCATTCTGATCCTACAAAATCACGATGGACGAATGAGTTACACACCATAGATCATATTTTGTCATTATTCCTATTTTAAAAGACAACCTACCTTTCCATTGACAATGTGGCGGTTCCAGCGGAAGCTGGACATCACCCTGGTCACTCCGTAAGGGTGGGCCAGCATGTAGGCCACGGCCATCTTGTGGAGCCTAGAGTCCCAGAAGGTAACAATAGATGCACCACCAGCACCGTGGCCTCTCTGGTTGTCATGGTTGTCAACGAAGACGAGAGCATTGCCGTTGGGCATGAAACCCCATCCCTCTCCCCAGCTCCTGCACACAAGAATACATTTTTAATAATAATGAGGAGTACACTTATAAAACACCCAAGTTTGGACAAAATGTTACCTAAATTATCTAATTCTGAACGTTGTAATTAATTTAATCATTTTGTCAGATGTTTTGTCTCTAGAAATGGTTGAATTATATAATTTGGATTAAAAAATGTAAAAAAAAAATATAAATTTGATATTTGATTTAAGCACACCAAGAGAAACACACATACTTGGTGTAACACAGCTTCTCGCCATTCCATTTTCTGAAGACAGTCCCCAGCTTGGCACCATATTTGAACTCAGTCACCCTTCCCAGATGGAAGTACTCTCTAGATGTGATGGGCTCACCCCCCAGATCAATAACCTAGAGGGAAATCAACACATAATTCAGACCATCAATACCATTCTAAGTGGATACGGTTTAGATTGAGTTCTGGTGATTTATGGACTGACAAAAACAAGTAATCTTTTTTGATTTAGCAATAACAAAAAACACATTTCTGCTGTTAAATATCCATGTTGTTTGTAAAGATGGAGCACACGCGTCATCCTTTTATATTATAGCATCAGTATTACCTGCATATATACCAGTGCTTGTGAACTAGTAATGTCATCTTGGTTATTACCATCTGCTCCCAGTGTGTGCAGTATGTTTGTGTTTGTCATCTTGATTTCTGTGCTCATTTTCCCACGGCTCTGCTGGCTGCTGGTTTGCACTTTCAGTCACAAATATTGGTCATATGGGCGGTAAGTGCTCATCTTAGCGCATGCTTGCATGTAGATTTCAGCTGGGGCATTCCCAATCGTGAACTTAAATGCAAATTAGTTTCAATGGTAGCAGTTTATGTTCGCTGGCTGCATGTTTACTTACAAATCAAGTCCAAATAAGTTCATCCAGCCTTCTGGTTCAGCAAGAAATACCATTAAAACACACAACTATCAGATACAGAGAGGTGAAGCCGCTCAACATGATGACATGTGCATCTACGGTACAGTATATGTTCTCAGCACTGCAGTATACAGTAGGTATTTAGTTGAAGTTAATGGTTGTGTGCATGTTGATATATTTTCTTCCATCTTTTTGACATATTTTATCATTTCAAATCAAGTAAACCTCTAAAAGACATTTTGAAAAACTGACCTCCTGGTAGATGAAGGGTCTGGAGCCACCACTGAACCACTTGGTGTTGAGGTTGTGCAGATTGCCGTAGATAGCAGACAGGTCACCGGGCCACATGTGCTTGCAGGCATCCACTCTGAATCCAGCCACACCCATGTCAATCAGCTTGTTCATAAAGTCGGCCACCTTGCCCCTGACGTAACCTTTCTCCAGGGCGAGGTCCAACAGACCAACCAGACGACAGTCGCGCACCTGGAGCAGCAAATGAGCATTTGCATCACTATTTAATTATTCTTTATCCTAGTCTTAAATCAAAAAAGTCAAATAATGGCTCACTGTCGAATCTTTTGACTTGTTTGTATGAATTCTTGAATGGAGTGAAAATACACAGATCCATTAATGTTTCAAAGTGACATTCATTACCTGATTGGCATCACCATAGTTCTCAATATTGCCACTGCCAGTTCTGCATTTATAGTCATTGAAGTCCAAGTGGCTAAAGGGGACACTGGGGAAGTCCTTCTTGCCAGCATTGAACCAGCTTCCACAGGAAGAGTGGGTTCCCTCTCCGCCGCCAGCGCCGCACATGTGGTTGATGACAGCGTCCACATAGATGTTGACCTGTGGGTAGATGCAGGATCGTAGGTGCAACACAACCAATCAACACCTCCCAATCTGTCTGTCCATGTTCAGCCCTTTTTTTTCGTAGCACATTGAGGTCAATCTCAGGTCATGGGAATGTGTCAAAACTGCATTGCTCAATATAGGTTCACTGTAACGCTGAGTGGTCCAGGAACCGAAGCAAATCATTCTAAACAAATAAGGAGCAGGCTGTCTAAAATTAAAATGTGGGTGTGTTTCTTCCCAGGTGCATGTTGTAATAAGACAGTTTGATGATGGTGAATAAAGCATCAAATGTTATGTAATGTATCAGGTAAAAAGGCCGTAGATTTACGAGGTGCTGTCAAAGGCACAGGAACATTGCTCCTAATGCCTTTCACCAAAACACTGGTGTGACATAGTTTACCCCAACGTTGTTGCATCTGGTGATCATGTCTCTCAGCTCCTGTTCACTGCCAGATCTGGAGCACAGGTTGTAGCTGATTGGCTGGTATCTCTGCCACCAAGGCCTCCAGGGACTGTTGAGCACAATGTGCTCATTTGGAGGGGAGATCTGAGCAACACAGAGAAAAGACATTAGAGTAATGATCACTTTTATAGGAATAGTCTGCGCACATGAGGTTGTTGTTAAATAGGGTTATTTAGAGTTCACTGTAGTTATTCCAGGTGCAGTTCAGCATTTTACACACAAAGTTTAGTTTAATTGTTGTGCAGAGTACTGTACCACTCATCCGGTGAGAACAGTGTACAGTAGCTAAACAAAGCCTACAACCTGGAGGTGTTGGATTTGAAAGACACGGACATTTAGGATTCAGAGCGCTAATAAAAGATGCAAAACAGATGAATTATGGGAAATTAGGATTAAGTATTTTTTAAGTATGATCTATACTAAAAGTCTGAGCATTGACATAATATATATCCTTTTTTATTTTTAATCATTCTCTTGAGAGTCCTCTAAATTTATGGGAGAGCAATACTAAATCACTGGAGTATCCCTTTGAATTTAAATGAAGGCATGGAGTCAGAGGATAAGAAAGACAGTTAAACCCTTCCAGTTAACTACAATAACTCTATGGTTTAGAGTTTATGAAGAACTAATAATAATTATATATAATAATAATTATTATATTATAATTATGTCTACTTATGGATCTTTAGGATTTTTTGTTTGTTTGAACTATTCCTGTGTTAACCATCCACCTGTGTTCAACCATACATACCTGAACTCCACCAAAGCCATTGGGGCCCAAGAAGCGCTCACACTCTGCAGCGATGTCCGCCCAGCGCCACTCAAACAGGTGGACGATGGCCGTCCTGTCGTGCCTGATGTGTGGGTTGTGCTGGGCAAGGCCGAGCCCAAACAGAGCCACCAGAATGAACAGCCTCATGCTTTCCCTGAATGAGAGAGAAAAACACACTTATCTGCTGCCTCGCCGTTAGTATTTATGCTCGTTTTCTCTCTCTCCTCGACCAATGAGAGGCTCAGCATGGAGGTTAGACAGGTGCTTCTTTCTCACAGCTTCCTACCTCCTACCTTTAAGGCACATAAAGGTTGGAAACATGAGGTGTGCATCTATTTTCCCAAATATAAAAACAAGTACCTTAACGGGACTGAAAATGTGGCAAAGACCCCAATGCTTTCTTAATCATTTACTGACAGTGACATATTTGTTGCACCGAATCTTAACCTCTCCGCACACCAAAACAAACTGAACCAATAATTTCAAGGATTCAGCAGCAACACCAGCCCAAGAAACCTTAATTTTTGGCTTTAAATATTAGCATAGTACCAACTTAGGTGATTTATCTAGCACTGATTCAAATATAGATATATACAAATTGTATTTTAAAGCTCTTACCATTCAAACAGGACAGTTTGGGGTTTATCCTGCTTCAGTATGTGCTCACTAACTGAGTTCAATAACCAGACGATGTTGCAACAGTCAGTTCAAACGTTGGGCTGCTAAACTTTGATTGGCAACAAAAATCTATTTTGGGGAAAGCAAATAAAAAGCTGAGGCAGGTAAATTCTGTAGTAGGTGCTTGTGTTTTGGATGAATATATTGGAAAAGTGGCTACATGTGGGAAAGTAAATGTAGCCAGTGACATTTCCTTTTCCACATTTATACATAATGAGTAATTTGAGTGTTTATGTAATGAAGTGATCGTCCTTCACATGAACTTTGCAAGAGGCCCTAAATGTTGAATAGCATTGGTAACATCACAGTTTTATGTTAATACTGATTTTTTTTTGTTTTTGCATGGCAATTTCAATATTAGAATATTACTAGAATTAGAATATTATTAGAATGTACTTTTATTTTATTATCAGTTTAAAATTTTCCTGGCAACAAATTGAGGTAAAAACAAAAAAACAGCGTTACAAAACGTGTCCTTGTATAACTTCACAGTGGTATTATCTGCTTTTCATCAAGGAAAACAAATACAGATAAGCTTCACTCGAGTGAGGAGGGTAGGAATTCAAAGATGTTATGTAAAACAAGTTCACTGAACCAGCCCTGACAAAACACAAGCATTTTCCCATGAGGGGCTTCAAATATGACCCCTTTGCCTAGTTGCCATATGGGGGAAGAGAGAAATGTACGACACTGCATTAGGTTAATCCTCAAAATACCTTAAATAACCTTAAGGAAGTTGTTTTTTTTATAGACAAACAATATATTTATCATTCATTTAAAGAGTCTAGCAGACAATCTGCAGCTCAAATTAAAGAGCAGAGTATATGAGTTAGAAAAGTGAGCTGTGTATTTTTTTTTTGCCTCCTGTTTTTTATTTGCTGGATTGTAAGTAGATTTACTACATATGAGACATAAAGATTAAAATACTAACCATGTATAAAATTGTTAAAATTAGCTCTACTTTGACAACATTAAAGCTGCTGACATATAAATGACTTCGTAATAATATTCCAGTTATATGTGTATGCTGGATATAACACTCTGAATGGGGGCTATTTTGCATACTGAAACCTTTTTACCTTTGATACTTAAAATTCATTTTGCTGCTAATTCTTGCTCCTTTGGTTTGATTTCAGTATGATTTTGAACGCAGGGCTTTCACTTGCAATGTGGTATTTTTGAGCTGCATTTATGCGACACTGCATGAATGTTTATACAAAATGTATTGAGTCTTTGGTGCTGAATTATACATGTGGAGACAGATCAATTGTCCGTGAATGCTTCCGTGTGTATGACTCTGTTACGTTGTGTAAGCAGTAAATTGCTGGCATGCCTGCATAACAGTGTTTGCAAGAGATGTTCCGACTTATACATTTACAATTTGCACTTGTTTGTTTGTCTGTAGGAGAACTAACCTCTCTGATGTCCAATTGACCCAAAACATACTATACATTGGCTTATTGTCTGCGCCTCTTTATTTTTATCTGACTTTCTGATGCACAAAATAGTATGTATGTGTCTATCAAATAATTTCTTTATTTTGGTGAAATACCATTGCTTCACTGGTCATTTGCAAATTTAGTCACTTTCATCAAATGTGCACACCCAGTTAATAGTAAAGGGAATGTTTACCAGTTATTACTTTACAAGTAAGAGCAAGAGAAGAAGAAAAAAATGATCATGTTGCATTTATTAGTAGTATCTTTACACAGACAGCAGTGGGGTATTTCAGACTTTAAAATGGACTTTGAAATGGTTCTGTAGAACCGCAGCCCTGGAAGACTTGTGACACCGTCACATTAGCAGTGTGAGTCAGTCACTGTACAACCCAAGGCAGCATGTTACAGTGTAATGGTTATGATGGGGTGTAGTTTCATATAACAATAGCTCCCCCAATGGTTCCTGAAAGAAACTGCTCCGTTTAAAACACAGTATATTTACTGTGTATTGGCTTGTGTTTTATGTTGTTTCTGACATTTTCCCTTAAGGAAGTATAACAAAATGTGCATATAGTGTCATGTGGACAAAATACCTCTGTTTATGATATAAAATAATTTCATTAGTTACTGATAGATCATAGAAATTGGAAAAAAGTCACCAAAAACCACAAGTTTTGTAAACATTACCTGCTGCATTATCGATTGTATCCCACATTGTTGCTGAATAAGTGCAATATTACAGCAGCAAAGCAATATTAAGAGTGTTCACTACCCACAACTGACAACACACAGATGTGTGTCCCTGTGTCACTGTGGGTGTATTACGTAAAAGAAAAAAGGCAGTATACCATACTGACTGTAGGTTTGCATGTGTTGAAGATTTAGTAAATATGGCCCTGAGAGCCTCATCATGCCTCATCCCACCTGCTTACTGTCTGACCCAGCTCCTGCCCCTCCCGTCCCTCCTGCCGAGAGTGTGTCAAGCGGACATCTGACCTGCCTCACTGGGGTTCGTTTCGGGTCACTCCTCCCAGTGAGTCTGTGGGTCACAGGCATGTAAAAATGAAGGGGCCCCGACACGTTTGTGGTGGAAACACTCCCTAATAACTCATCTCGGGGCAGACTGTGAGTGTTGACACATAAGGACTAAAGGGATAAAGATCTAATTTTACGGTGCAGGTTTTGCTGTTGGGTTGCAATGCCCTTTTTTCCCAGCAGCAGCAGCAGCAGCAGCACAGTTCTCTGATGTTATATGAAGCTATAGAAATAACTCTAACAAAAGCAGACAAGAGCACACTCAAAAGCATTTTATATTGCTGAATCTTAATCTGAACTGTAAAAGCAAAAAACACATGAGATTAGATAATTATCAAATATGAAATTACCTGACGTCTTAATGTGTGTGGTGAGGTCTTAAGCTCTTTTTGTGTGGAAATTGAAACAATATTTTAAACCTGCAATAACATTTTTTGGCCACTTGAGGGCAGCAGGAACAAATTGTGATCACAGCATTGATATGTCATCACTTTTTAAGCTGACGCAGTTGAACTTGCTTGCAAACATTTGCTTATGTTTTCATCCAGCAGTTATTGAACGATATTATCATTCATCTGCTTTTGGTCTTTCTCAGTGCTGTAATACTTGCTGTTTAGTTGCTAAATGCTCCACTACATTCACCAGCTAGTTGCTATCTTTGTCCGTCTGCTGTTTAGTGCTGATGAGGTCATGTACAGAGGCTTTTGGAGATTTTTCGCTGAAAATTAGCAGCTTTCTGCATCCGAAAAGTGACACTATGAGAGCAGAGAGAGTGAACCAAAACAACCAAAGTTGTGGACAGCTGAAGACTGCACTGAAACTCATTATAAAGCCACATAAAGCCAAGTAGAGCTGCAGATTCAGGTGATATTCACGCTGTTTTCACATTGAAAATGTCAGTTATATCCGCTGTAAGGTTTCTTCTGAATTACTGTCATGAAGTTTTCACCCTGATGACGCAACATGTTCTGTGGGAGGAGATTTCAGTGGGAGAGTTAAGGCCCTAACTCACTCACATTTTCCCATGGGCCCCAAAATTCCAGTCAAACCAAAGTCCTTTCCTGTATGGACAACACAGGACATACCTCCAGAGGCGATGAAGGGTTTGGGGGACAAAGCTCTCTTTCACAGCTCGAGCTCTGAGACCAGGTGAAAGGAGAGAAGCTGGTCATTTGATTCCCACCCCTGGTTCTGTCATGGGAAAGTCGATGAGTCGTGGAGAAGGGGGGGAGGTCGGAGGGTCAACTGGAGGCAGCGGAAAGAGAAAGTAAAAAAGAACGAGAGAGAGATAAAAAGAAAAGGGAAGGAATGGGGTCAGCAGGTTAAGAGTGAGAAAGAAGAGGAGAAGAGAGAATGGGAGATGGGAGTGTGTAGTGTTGAAGACAAATGAGGAAAATAAGAGAGAGAAGAGCGCGTGAGGTGGTAAAAGGGGGGCGCTGCTGTAGTTCAGGGCAAATGAGGAAATGCACAGAGGGAGTGAGTGGAAAAAGAGAAAGGAGAGTAAAAACTATAAAGGGGGGGGGGGGGGGGAAGCCAGTTGATCAGAGGATAAGAAGCTGTATGAACCTCGTCTTCGTACACCTCAGGTCGCTCTTTCAGCCAGACAGCTCAGGTTTACGAGCTGTTGGCGAACAGACAGCACATAAGCATGTTGGATAAAAGCAATGGCGCAGTGTGCAGAGTTCATATAGTCGTATTACAGTAAATGATATTCCAGACACAAAGCAAGCAGGGTTGTATTTAACACAAAACTCAGTGGGCTAAGCTGCATCACTCACTGGTTTTGGAAACATAAAAATCCACACTATATTGGATGAAGAGGTGTCAAATGAAAACTAACCACATTTATGGTTTGGTAATAGTCTGATGTAAAGCATTTGTTGCTTCACTGGGTACTGCAAAAATTTACAGCCCTTGACTTTGCATGGCTTTTTAATGATCCCAGCAATGCCATCAAGTGTACTAACAAGTGTTTCTTGCTCTGACAAGAAGCGTGTCACCACATTTTTCAATAGATGAATCCCATTTTGGGAACTTTTCAGGTTTCCTCAACTAAACTAAGCATACCGGGGAGGAAAAAGTCCTATAAAGTGAAATGCACAGGCTCTTCCAAAGGAAAGTTTCAGTCCAGTATCCCCCCTTTTTTTTTGCCATGATGATGTGTTGTGCAGATGTCGGGAAAAGCTTTCCATCTCACTGCAAAGAATAACAGCAGCAGCGGAAGTCCCCCAGGAGAGGTTCGCGCTCTTGCTAATACACACACACACACACACACACACACAGACACTTACGAACAAATAAATGCGAGTACGGACAAACATGCACATTTGCAGACATGAACTCAAACACCTTTAGATCTTTAGACGGATTCACATTTAGACACTCCCTCACCTTCTCTTCCTGTCTCACACACACACACACACATGCTCTCCATCCAGGCCCACAAAACACTTCTGGTGGAGACACATGCTTCTCACAGTGAGACATTAAAGAGACACATGTAGACACTAATCTTGACCATATTCATTACAGTGTCTCCCAAATTATTCACATCAGTGAGTCTTACCACTTTGACAGGGCTGACACAGAGACAGACACACAGGCCAGGTTCAAACCCTAAACACACACACACACACACACATATAGAAAGCCATAATTTTATCAGACTTGTGAGAGAAGATCTTCAGAATTGAAGCAGCAGAGACTGGGATATATTGACTTCCAATCTGTAGTATGTGGCGAGCTCTAAAAACAGTGGAAATTACATTTCCTGCAACACTACCAATGGCTTCGTTTTTGTTAGACCCTCCCTGCCTGATACACGCTCACGTGTTTTAAACACCACTCCCCCAGTTGAAAACGCATCCATTCTGTTATAAATTTGTCATCTCAGACTGAGAAGAACTAAACTTTACCTAGAAATCTGAATTGTCTGTAAATCAACTAATGAATTAACATCTTTATTATAATAAACCAAAATAGGTTCAGAAAACATACCATCAAGTCAAACGCCCATGGATATTTGTGTTCAAATCCTTCTCATGCCATGATTTTACTGTCAAATGAAGCACATCATGCTATGCAATACATGCCTTCAAGTGAATTTTTAATAGAACTTAATAGTAGGAATGCAGTTGTGCTGCTGGTGACTGGAAAGTTCACCATAAAATTACAGATGGAGTCAATTTTATGATCCTCTTTCACAGTAGTCAGCGGGAAATGAGAGCTTTGCTTTCACGGCCATAAGCTGAGCAACAGTTTTACTGTGAGGAAAATTCCCGAACTCCCCTGTACTGACTGCTTCTGAAATGTTTGTAGTTTCTCCTCCTTAGACTTTCGTTGCCTTTTATGCTACAATAACAGAGAACTGAAGGGTGCAGAGTTGCAGTTGCATGGCCTTTGGGAAAGACTGAAATCTACCTTTTCTTTGTTTTCTGTGATTTCCTTCTACTCGTATTTCATGATATTTCTAAGAAATGCAATTGCTGGGCAAGAAGTTATAACAAAATTACATTATGAATTTTCTGAACTATTTATGTAACATGTAAAAGAGATAAGCATAGAATGAGTTCCATCTGAATGCAAGCTTAAGATAAATCACTTTTGCTAAGAGCAACAGTAATCCCTTTGATTCTCTCCCACACCTGTCAGACTTTTCCATGATATCACTGCTGGCTTTGAGATATAGAGAGTTTCCTTTGTTTCACAGAGTGCTGCTCCTCCAGAGCGAGACGAGAGGAAGATGAGAGGAGGCGTGGTGAGGCTGTAGAGTAGGCAGGCATCTTTCAAATTACACAATATCAGCCTAACTTTTATCAGACACGTGCTGGAGTCCTGCCTCTACTCAGCGGCCACATCGGCCCAAACATCTCTTCAGTCTCACTCTGCTGATTATCTCTAGCTTGTTTTACTTTGCTCATTTCACCAGACACCATATTTCACTAACCATAAAGTGAGTGTGAGTGGCCACTGTTGTTAGAGTATGAAATATTTTGGTGAATGGAAATATGAGGGATTTAACTGGCAACCAAGCAGCACCCCAAGAACGCTCACCAGATGATGAACATCCTTGCTAAAAGTGCAGCAATGTGCAGGGCAGATGTCTCCCTGTGGCACAGGAGGTAGCATTACAGCTCTGAAATCATCTCTTAAAACACTCCTCTCCCTCAAGAAAAAAATAGTCTTTAAAGGCAAAGACGCAGTGCTGTAGGTCTCAGGCTTATACTTAAAGAGGAATAATCACAGGTTGTATAGTTGGCATGGAGAAGGAAGAGGTTGGCTGTAAACCTCGACCTGATCTCACACTAATGAGCTCTTGCGTAAACACACCGAGCACCCGTCGTTTGTTCTCTGCAGACTGTATTTGCTTTTGGTCGTAAACTGTGTAGTCCACGATTTGCCCGATCCGTCCAAGTTCCTGTCTTCAGCTGGCTGCTTCTCTGTACTTGCTGCCATAACAGTAGCCAAGAACTACCTCTGTGCAAGACACTGGCATAGACACACACACACACAGGCACATGTGTGTTGGACTCGGGGAAGATGGATCAATAGATAAAGTTAGAGGACACAATTACAGTAATCTCATCTTGAACTACCTTGATGTAATATATAAGATTGTAAGGTTAAAAAAAAGATCTAAAATCAACCTAAATGATGGTGTTTTCTAGTGTGTAGTTTTTATCATTACAAATCAGGCTAGGCTAACAGACTTCAGTGACAGAAAGTTGCTTCATATTTGATTATTTTACCTCCTAAATCCCTTTAAGCCAGTGCCTTAGTCACAAAAACTGAGCGCTCATCTTCAAAAGTTAATATTACAAACTCATATTCTACTTCACACAGGAAGTTTAAAGCTGCAGTTTACTTGTAACCCCTGATAGATGTGGGGGATATCTTCAGCTACTAATACGTCCTTCAGTCCTGTGTGCTCCAAACACATGGTGTAATAATTAAGAAACAATGCCCCCTTTCTCAGAGAGACAGAGACAGAGAGAGAAAGGGGTGGGCAGGGGGAGAGAAAGAGGGAGAGGCAAGGGGGATGGAGTAATAAAGCACATCCATTTTCCATATTGCAATACGTTTAACCCAGTTTTTCAGGAGAAGAAAAAATGTAAAACAGTATCTGTAAAGACAGGAACACAGATACTGTGTGCAAACTGGTGGATTAAAAGAAGAGTTTCCACATCATCGTCACACCTGTGTAAACTGCAGATATTAAAGGTGAGCGCGGTGAAACTTTCCCCCTTTAGCAGATGGATTTGAAAACAAAGTGGAAACAGGAGTACGCATGCACATCCAAACCAAAAAGGGCAAGTGCTGAGCCAAGAGAGAGAAAATGATGAAATAAACAAATAAACAGCTCCCACGCTGCAGGGCTCCAAAGTCCACTGCTGTTTGCGAGCTGTAAATTTCTGTATCATTTCAGGACCCGAAAACAAACTGCACAGTGATGCTCAAGCATTAGAATCAATTCAAAATAAAAAAAAAAACACATGCTAAACAATTCTCAACACTCAATGACAATTTTGTCCAAACAAATCTGTCATAGTGTGAATGATCGGAGAATTTGTATTTTTTGTGGCCGACACTGGGAGGGTCAGTCAGGTTTCCACTGCGTTCGTCTGCTGTTAATCATCTCACAGCCCCTTAAATGGATTTTGTAAGCCCTTGTGTGGTTGGGATCCAATGTTATAAGTCGGTCACTGCAGGTTGTTCTCCCTCCCACTGTTTGAATAGCATTAACACTAATAATGTCACCTAAAAGGTCTCATATCTGATATCAGATATGAAGTTCATATCTGTGTCAGGAAATCCTCTCCCTGTTTTTCTTGCTCGTACTTGAGCCTTTCAATACTGGTTCTTCTTTCTCTCCTTTATTTTCCATACGGATTTCTATATTTCTATAATACCCCGACAAATACACACCACCACCATAAAGCTGGCCAGAGTACCATCTGGGTATGAGAATGGATGTAGACATAGAGGCCTTGTAGAATATCCAGGAAGTTAATTTTGGAGGACTTCCATGAGGCATTCTGGAAAGATCCACTTCCAGCCAAATCAAATTAGAACCTCCAGAGTTGTGAGAGTTTGCAGCTGAATGAGATTCACCCCATACGACCTGTCCCTGGGTGTCTATTTTCTGCGTACTATCTGCACATCCCAAAGCACACAGCAGTCATAGAGGACCATCACAGCACCATAAACGCTTCGGGCCGTGTGTGCACTTGTACGTTTTTAACACTAGGGGTCTCTCTAAGGATTTGCTGAGTGAAAGCCAAATTGCTTAGCAAACAAACCAACAATTAGAAAACCCCTTAGTTCCAAATTAAGCTCAAGCGGAGAGAGGGCAAGAAAGAAAGTAATCTTGTGCTCAGTGATTCCATCAGTGCAGCCTGGAAGCGGGCAGCAAGTTTATTGACTCTTAAATCTTACAGAGGAGAGAGCTTTTGCCTGAGTGTCAATTTCAATTAGAGTTTCAATTTAAGTTGGCCTCACTGGCATGAAATCTGAAACATGTTGCCAAAGCACATATCAAAGAAATATAGCAGGTTAAAAGAAAGGAAAAGGAAAAGGCTTCTGAATATGATGTGCAAAAAAAACTATCCAACTACTTGGACAAAATCGTTTTTAAATTATATTTCTTCTTGATAAGATATGATCAAGTGAACTCAATGCTAACGTCAATATGGATGCTAACATTTGCAAAATAGCACTGAGGACAAAGTAGTCTCTACAGTCTCAACTGCATATTTGGCCAGTATTTTACCTCATGTAGGTGCTAGAGGAAAACATGGGGGGTCACCAAAGACTTCAGGATACATCATCTGGGAACCGTGACTGCAAAATTCAATGGCAATCTGACATTGAAATCCCCAGAGCCATGCTACTAAACATGGCTAAAAACAATGAAATTTAAAGATCTTTGGTTCAAAATCATCCCTGTTCAGCTACAATGTAAAAATGCTGCAGAGATGTAAAACAGACCATGCTGGCAGTGTTATAACCTCATCAACACTACAAGGGGTCAAGCCAAAACACAAAATAACTTTACTGAAACATTTTTATGAGTGAAATTATCACCCAACATTTACACTCATGGTTGTTTTCAGGAGCATTTTGCACTAAATTTCACAGACAAATCAGATTTGTACTTATCAGAACGTCCGTGGTGTCTGAAGTACTGAATGGTGCAATAAAAGCGGTCTGTCAGTCTGTTGTATTTACTTCTTTATTGAGTGTGATCGAGCTCCAGCCAAACGCCTGGAGCCAAACCTAAGTCCACACCGTTATTAAGGGTGCGTGTAGCACATATCTGGAGCTTGTCTGACATAACCACCCAGTATTGGGAAATGTGGGTAACAGTGGTTTCTGTAACGTAGCTGCTGCTATAAGGCATTGAAGTGACATCATGTCTTCAATTACATTGAGATGATGGCAGGTTGACGGGGCCACTTGTCACATTTGTCAAAGGAATAAGAGCTTTCTATTAAGCCCTGGAATTTTTTTCTCTCCAAAAAACAGAACATAGCTTCTCCAGGATGAGTTATGACATATATTAAATATAAAAGTACACAACTCTTTCACACGTACATCACTTCTGTCTCTTTTGTTGTGTGTACAAAGGACCCTTTCCTTATTCCTCTCAATCTTTTAGAAAACTTTCAATCTCAAATCTTATTTTGGGCTTCTCTCCTCACCAAACTATTGTAACTTTTCTTAGAGACTGAACAATGTGCCCGCATTTCACACCCACTTCCAACTAAACAGGAACTTTCAAAGTATAGCCTTTAACTTTGTGTGTGCATCTCCATCCATGAGTGTAGTCGCGCATGGGTGTGCGTTTGCTTCACAGTTTATGCGTATATGTGATTTTCTACGTTATATTTGTTCCAAGGTATCAATTTGGTAAGCAGGGCTTGACTTGGTGGCCAGTAATAAACTTCTATTCCAGTGCTGCCTGTGCAGTGGCCTTCACCACAGGCAACTATGTGGCTGGCCGCCCGTACCACCACACGGAGGGCCATACATTTGACTGGGAGTCACTGCCCATTTACAACGGCTCTCAGACACGGGGCCACAAGGTGGTGCATCGGGTTGTCAGGCTTCAAAGTTGCTTAGAGTTTCAAGAGAAATCATTTGGTGGTTTTAAATTAAATTCAGATTTGAAAAAAAAACAAAACATAATAAATTAATTTAATGTCCCTGATTGATTGCATATGACAGATTAGCATGATTCACTCAGGATTCACTGAGGATAAGCTAGTGTGCACTGTGGTGTGCTTCAAACAGTACGGCTGTCGCATTTTGTTATCTTAAAGTGGCCCACAAATAGAAACTATTTTATTATTAATTCTATTTATTTTATTATCAATTTTATTCAGTAATTTTGGTAATCAATTGTAAGGTTTAATAATGTTAAAGTTTTAACTACTAATATACAGACTGTACATTATGCTACTGTGCCAAAAAGAAACATAAGAGACTGCTCTTCACTTGGCAGTTTACCTGAAGACATACTGGCAAGATGACAGTATTCTGTAATTATGACATCAGCACATTATGGAGTACACTAAGAGCAGAAATTATTTTAAAAGTCATCTTTATAGGTGCCAATTATGCTTAACCAAGAACTCTTGCTGAAATATTTACATCAAGAATAATGATATAATTTGATATTCTATATTTTTTGTTACTCTCAGCATGAAAAGACGAAAACCAAGCATGAAGCGATTGACTAACAAATATTGTCTGTGTATCCAACCGCCTGACACATTAAAATCACATCAAAGAGACACACTGCTGCACTGGGTGATGTGCTCCTTCATTACAACAAACATAGGAACTGTAGTTTATTTTGACTTGATCCCCACATACACCCTCGTGCTGCTGTAAAATGTGTATTAGTTCTCAGCTGGACATAGTCCCCACATACGCACTATTTATTCAGCTTCTATTTCAAATAACTGCTTTAGAAAATTTGCCTTTTATAGAGAAGAATGAAAGTACATACTTTAAGTTTTTGAGTAGGGACTAGTGGGTTTGGGCTGTGTCTCACGGACCGGGAGATAAATTGAGACTTTGAGAGGTTTTGGGGTGTTTATGTGTGTTGTTGTGTTTGCTGACAGTAAAAATATACAAAATAACCTCAAGCCAGCCTCATTTTTTAAATGACCTCAAAAGGATGTGCTTTGTTGAGCCATAACTGAGCTGTTGTTCTGTTTCTGTTGTGTTCCACACTATGCATGCTTTTTTACAGAGAGAAAATATCTACCCATAATGTGCAAAGGCATTATATTATAATATTTCTCTGTCTCGGTCTCCTCAAACTGGGTCATCAATCACAAATGTTAGATCAAAACAGTCATAACTTCCTCCTGGATTCACTCTTGCATTTCTGTAAAGAACTGTATAGCTGACAGGAAAAATGAAATATATAGGAAAAAATGCTACCTGAATCATGGTGAAAGCAGAGTTGTCTTTGGAAACAATGACACTCCTATTGGGAGGAATGATTCCACATGCAGGAATGTGTTCTCACTCTGTTTAAATGATTCCAGACATGCTGCTCTCCCTATCGGCTTTACGCGGGTGCACAGGCAGCAAGCACGCACATGCATGAAAGCATACACACAAAAACACACACATGCATACACCCACCTCCCATATATACACAATCACACACTTAGTATTTAAATATTTCAGCAGTCAGGGGTCCACTGATCTGCAGCACCCATGACATTTTGCTGCAGCATCACTTGTCAGTGACTTGTTATGGCATTGTGCATTCGAGACCAAAAGACAGGCTTTGCAGCAAAAGTAAACCTAGCTGCTCTGCCGCATTTGTGTTTGACTCCCACTCAAAGAAGTGTGAGTGCCTCCACTGGAAAAGCCAATGGATCAACGTCACTCAAAAATGTTCATAATGGTCTTTTATGTTTTTGCAGGTCCACCCAGAAGCTTCCTTTCCTTACAGCCAGGGCTTGGCATTCGTTGACAGCCAGATGCTGGACACAGAAAAAAGACCTCTGGGTGGTGCCAGCCTCTCTTATTGGGAGTAGAATTTAAGGAGCAATAGCTGAGATGGGTTGAAATAAAATACATTTGTTTAAAGTGTAAAAACGCTGGCTTGAAGTGACGAATTTGCAGAGAATTGTAATCCAAGTCTTCAGTTCCACTAAGCTTTATGGAGCATTTTAGTATTTTTTAGTATTTTAGTATCCACTTAGTTACCAACTAGCTAGTGAAGCATTTAGCAGCTAAAGAGTCAGATATTTCTTTCAGGAGTTGGTGAAGAGCGGAAGTTTTTCAACTGTGAGCCCTGCTTCCCAAGTGGGTGGGTGAGTTAAAGGGGCACAAAGGAGAGACATGATGCAAAGATACTGCGTGGGGGGAAAAGGACAAGCGGAGGCCTTGTTACAAAAGCATTTTCTTAACATGGACAGCAGTTGGAGCAACAGCAGTGGACGTCACACACACACACACAATCCATGGAGGCAATTGAGGTTCTTTAAAACATACTCCCTCACAGAGTTTTTGAGGATACCATTATCTCCAAATAAACATCCATAAATCTGCTTGGATCATAGGAAAAAATGTTCCCTATAGCGCTAGAACTTCCCTGAGAATCAACACATTTTTAAGTTTTCTTCAAGTAATCCAGTGTCACTTGTACATACATCCATTAGTACACTGTAAACAGGAAGTGCTAATAGCTAATTCAGCATTCTTTCAATAGTGCCAGTTTGTTATAATATAAACAAATAAAAACTCTCTGTTGACAGAAAAAAAAAAACCCAAATTATGGGAACTGTAGTTCTTAAACTTGGAGCACGATTACCCCTAAAATCAGCAAAAGAATAATAATAGCTGCCAAATCCATATATTTTATTTTGAAATGTTAATTATCAGGGCTACAGGAGGAGTGACTCAAAATGAATGCTAATGTCGGTCATCATCTGCCTGTGTAGATAATTGCCAACTTTAAAGGTTGAAAGCCCCACCCCCAAAATTAGTTAATGCAGGTTTACGGTGAGAGATCATTTATTTTGAGGACATTTTTAACTCAGCAACTAAAGTACCCCATACCCAGACAACACAAGAAAAAAAGATAAACATATAAAACATAAAACATGTGAAACTCGTGTTTTTTCCACTCCTCCTCCACCCCAGCACTGCCTTTAAGAATAATGGCTTTTGATTGGCTTGTTGCAGAGACTTGTGAGGGGACACATAGGCACCGCAGCTTACCAGCACAGTGGAAAAAACGCTCCTTCCAGCTGGTGGTTACTGTAACTCAAAACCACCATGTTGGAAATCACCCAATCCATACACTGTGGGAGGTGATGAACATGGAAAGAAAGCCAGCTATTGCTACTACTGCGTTTACCCTTTCCACTGTTCAGTAACTGTCAGTTTAGATGCTGGGAACAATTAAGGTGGAAAGAATATATAAAAACTCCTGGCCACAGAGATGAATTATTCTGATGCAGGCTATCTACCAAAATTACTCATCGACCAAACTTTATGGTACTTTACTCAAGCAAAGCATTGTTACAGTGCCATCAATGGAAGATATGCTCAGGGCCTCTTTGCAAGTGGAACAAAATGGCCCATTCCTATTCTCAGTGTTGCGGGTGATACGAGTGCAGTACTCTATAATCTACTTCATCTGTTTTTCCATATCTCCAGCCACAGTTGTGTCTATGGTCTTCAATGGGAGCACACACAGGCGCAATCAAGGAGTGTAGCCAATGTGGTTTGTATTTTAGCCATTTTTTGCTTTAAGATATGGTGACATTTTCTGTTGGCCACAAATCTCTCTCAGTGCAATAAATTAGAGTCTTTTTTACCAGCATATTTGATGGTAAAATGATGTGTGACACGCTACATTCAAATAAACAAGGATTAAATGAACAGAAATTAACTGATTACAGCAACATTAGCACTAATGGAACAGCTTTGAGCCAGTACCATAAAAAGTGCAAGTTTTATTTTAGCAATTTCATCATTGATCTGCAACATTTTCCTTGCATCATTTGAGTCAGACAGCCCTTCAATATGTGATCAAGCAGAAAAATATGTAATCCCCAGTGTGTAATTTGGAAGCTGAGTCAAGATGTAAATTCTTGATACTTAAAGGACTCATTAGATGGCAGCTCCAATCCTTGGCTTCCGCCATGACCCACATTTTTTCATATTTTCTATTGTTCCTGTTCAACTTCTTTTCAACACATAGTTACTCTGAGGATAAAACAAGAGTGATCTGGCAAATGACTGTGATTATAATGATGATTAAGCAGTATATGAACAATACTTAGAGTCCAAAGTCGTGCTAACAGCTTTGTGACGCTTTATTTAGGCACAGTGGTGCTATGAACTAAGTACTAATGTCAGAATGCTAACATGCGCACAATGACAATAACATGATTTTGTGGAACAGGAATAATGTTCACCATCTTAATTTAGCATGTTAGCATGCTAACATTGGCTAATTAAATGAAAAATGATAATTAATTCAAACTAACTGTAAAGAATGTCATTAGTTTTGCGAGTAGTTGGTCATATATCAAAGTTTTGAACAAAATTTGACCTGATGGCGGCGTTGGATGAAAACTTAAGGAATTACCAATGTTATTGCAATTAATCCTTTGGGGAACCTGAATGTCTGTATTAAATTTCTCTGCGGTCTATTCAGAAGTTGTTAAGACATTTCAATCCACACCATCAACAAACAACAAATGTCAGCCTCACTGGTGGCACTAGTCTGGGGATCATCAGAGTTATTAGGGTTCATCATCTGAGAACCATGAATGAAAATATTTTGCTAATCCACTGGGGCATCTAGGAGATGCTGCAGTATTTCACTGGATATATGAAAAATGTTACCTGGTGGTGACACTAGATGTAAAGTTAGTTAGTAAGGGATCATCATCTGGTGACCCAGAATTTCATGGCAATCAATTCAGTAGTTGTTAAGTTATTTCAGTCTGAACCAAAATGGTGGAGAATCCAAGGAATAGAGCAAAACTGCCATCCCCAGATCCAGGTCAGACTTTCAGCAGGACAAGTGAATAAATGATGCAAGATGGAGCTCCTCATTAATAATGTCTCATTTACTTGTCATGTAGTTTCAGTCATAGTTCTTTTTTTCTCTTGTCTTCATTTTGTCTTCCTTCACAGTATCAAATCCTCCAAATGCTTGATTAATAGTCCACATTGTGTCAGTGTAGCTGATGTTCGCTGATATTCAGATGTTGATTTATTAGCTGAATCTGTGTTTGTAATCCTGGTTTCATTCATTTACAACAGACTTTCCTTTTATTTATTCACATAATAAAAATCATGGCTGTCCATGAGAGTAACAAGCCAAGGCAGGTTTTCAAGCTGATTTGAGAGGACACCTGGAACTCAATATTTTACTTGCTTGTAAGAGTATCCAAATAGCTTCAAGAACTGCTAAAAACAAGGTAGAATTAGCCAAATACTGAAATGCAGCTCAACACAAAGCTGGGCTCAGTAAATATGTCTCCATGTATTTTTGTGGAACTTTAATCTTAAAAGGGTGATGGCTGGTTGGAAAAGGGGTCTCCCCAGTGACTGATTTTATGACTGGAAACCCTGCTTGCATACCCACTCATTAAGATGTCAGAAAAAATATACCTGCTACAATAAAAACCCAGCAGACACTTGCTTAGTCACTAAACTGTAAGCAATTGCCTTCAACTCCAGCTTAAACTGTCACTCCTGCCTGGGTAAATAGACGGTCCTCAGGAAAACAGTGGAAAGAATAACCCTCTGCCTGAATGTTAAAACATTCCCACCAACCTTAACAACATCACAAGAGCTTCTCGTTTTTTAAAAGTTGATCTCAAAGTTACCTCCAAGCTGCTGTTACTGTAAATAGACAAGCTTGCTGGTGAGGTCTTAGTTGACGACCATGCTATTCATGCTATTATAGGGATCACGTATGGGCAAGTACAGAGGAGGATTAATTACAATAAGCAATAATTCTTTCTGTGTACATGTGTGTATGAGAATATTGTCCTAAGATTGTCTTGAAAACAGCTGTGTCAGACGATTTTTAGTGATCAAGTTGCAGAAGACCAGACAACCACACACAGCAAATCTTTATCATCCACCTGGAGTCAATTTTCTGGCCAAAAAGTCAATATCCCCTCTCTTTTTAGCTCTTGTTTGGTCTCCACCAATTGCAGAGAAAAATATCTGGGTCTTAAGCTTTCTAAAGACTTTACTGCTGGTCACAAGCTAGATTTTAGGAGCTAATTAGCAGAAGAACAAGTTAGCAAAGTTGCCTACACAACCAGGCTCACAGGATGTGCATCATCCAACTGGAGTCTGTTTATTTTGTAATGTAATGTAAGTCCAGTATTCACTTTCCACTTGGTTTGTCTCCTGAGAAAAACTTCTCGGTCTTTAATTTGCTCAGTGTCCGACTAACTTCACCAGCTAATGGGATGTTCGTTGTCAGCAAGTAGATCAGAGTGGGTTTATCCGAGTTGGATGTGCTGAAAATGCATAAATGCAATTGGATGGAATTGTTACAGTAAATGTGCAGATCATAAAAACAGAGCAATAAGCTAAAATGCAGCTCAACAGAACCGTATAGTTGTTGAAAATCCACATAGTTATTTAATTGGATGTAAGAGATAGAGACTATTGCAACTTTAAAGAACTCTGAATGTTGCTGAGTTGCATTCACATGCTGATTCAACGGATCTTGTGATTTACTGCTCGCCACCTCAAACTTGAACATCATCGGCACACACACACACACACACATGTTTTCTGAGAACAGTCTCAGTCGAAACAATTGCTATTGTAGAGCTGTCAGAGTGAAACTGAATTCTCTAAATAAAAAAAAAATTCTTGCAGAGCATCAAAGATGACACTTTGGATTTATACTTGACCACAATAGACAAGAGTAATGAGGAACATTCATGGCTCATAAAAGAGGCAAGATCCAAAGTGCTCTCAATCCAATACGTTTCATGAGTTTAAAGTATCTTCAGTGCACAAGCCATGTGTCCTCATCTGCCAAGTTCTTTGCTTTTTCTTTGTTTTTGCTCTCTCTCTCATCTTTTGCATCATCTTTCATATTTCTTTGAGACTTAATGTCACTTATTTGTAGTTATAGTTGAAGACCAAAGACCCAAAGTTAGTAACAACTAACTAACTAATAACTGGGTTATTTGGCATTATTTCCCCTGGAGTATCATTACAAGACATGACTTAGGGACTTAGGGTTTGGGCTGTGCCTAGCTGTGTATGCAATCCCCCCACATTCAGTGTCAGTCAGTTCCTCTCTGCTATCAGTTTTTACTGCTGGTGGCAGGAGACAGGGCTCAGAGAGACTTTGGCTCATGAAATACGAGATGCTAGGGGCATGTTTAGATTATCTCAGACCTCTCCACTTAACTCACCATAACACTCAGGTCACTGCTGGGAGAAAGGTATTCATCACGCAGACTTGACAAGAAACATGAAAATAGTATAGACTCTTTTCATCTACGTCACTCTCCTGGTACCCTGGAGGTTGAGCACTGTGATATCTGATTTCTACTTTTACTGTAAACTAATCTGCAAAATTGCTGCCAACAATTTTGTTCTTGTAATACAGATTATTCTGTAACATTGATTATTTATATACCCTCAACACTTAGTTTACTATTTCAAGCTAATATGACAGGGTTTGCTCTCTCTAGAGGTGTTCATTACAGTAAAGTCTAGTATAGTATGTCTTAATCTTGCCATACTAGCGGCATTTCTCTAGAGTTGGCAATATTTGTCAGTTCACTTGCTCTGTGCACTATTTCAATGTGTAATGCAGAAAATTATGATTTTGTATTCTAAACTCAGGTGACAATACAACATTTGAAAGTGAAAGCAGACCTCCCCACGCCCTAGCAAGCTCCCACTAGGTGAGCCTGTCTGGGTACCACATGCACCTATAATTAGCATGCCCAGACAAATATACATTCCACTCTGTGGTTATGCAGTCTGCAGTGTCTAGTACACATCCCTCTCCACCTCCAACCAGCCACACACGGCCCTCTAGCTGGATAATTCATAGTAACAAGGAGCTCTTGAGGCTACATCTACTTGTGATCTGGTAGGGCGCATCTGAGTTCAGAGCACCCAGTTGAAACTTTGTTCTTGCTGCAGCTATTTTGGCATATTGATGAGGGGAACCATCACTCAACTAGAGGCATGGGTTCAAGGGCTCCCTGTCATCCAGGTCAAGTACTGCTGAATTTCTACGTGTTCCAGTGTTGCTGACTGCTATGTGGAGGACGAAAATAAAAAGAGTCATAAATCAGGTGTTATAATTAGTATCAGAAGGAAAATTGGAAGGCATTTCCTGGACACTGTATAGTCTTTCATACGCATTACAAATTTTCTCACACATTTGAGGGAATTTTTTATCCTTTAACTATAACTCTTGAACTCAAACAACTATAAATCTGCAGAGAGGTGTGTCAGTCTACTGTTTCTGGAGAGCAACACGAAGACTAATTTTATTCTGAAACTTGAAAGCACTCAGATTAAAAGCTGCCTCCAATAGAAAAACAGCCAGTGGGCAACATTTTCAAGACATTTTTGTTTTTATAGCTGCTCTGGGCTGAACCATGCAAAGAGTAGAGACTTATTATAGAATAATTATACAATGTCATCTTGGTACACATTGGCAGTAAATGCATCAGTTGTAATCATATGCCTCCAACTACAAAGAGGGCAACTCTAAAGTCAAGTCTCCCTGAAAATTGTAGACCGTCCTTGGAAACAAGAATCTATAAGGAGCTGCTGGAAGTCTGTCAGTACATTTTGTCGGCTGTCCGAGCCTTGTTTGAAAGGAAAACTTTTGGTTAGTTTTTGTTGTTCGTATTTCCTCTCTGCCAATGAAGGAGGGCTCGTCAAGTTAAACCAAACATTTTGGGCCCCAGTCCCAGGACGAAACATGAACAAGAGGTTCTGACATTTTCTGCCAAACAACTTGAAACAAACTGACCGAAAAAAGAAAACCATCCGTCAAAATCAATATGCACAGCCAAGCTGCTTTTTACTGCTAAGCAAGCAAGGTCATCACATCAGGTCATAGATATATAATGTAAAGAATTCAGGCAGTCCAACAACACAAATTAGCCACAGGGCCCATCCTATCCCACCAAATATTTTGAACAGTGACTCCTTCTCTGGACATATTACTTTTCTGAATATGGTTGAAAAAAGATTGTTGCTTAAAAAACATTGGAAAACCTTTTTACAGCAGCATTAAATTTCAATCCAGTGATACTGCATGTTTCTCTCGATCTGCGTTTTTAGCCATGCTCCAGAGTGGCAATGTTGATCATTCATTCTATAACTTTTGGTCAAGCCTGGAATATCTCAACGATTATGGGTTATTATGAAGTTTTGTGCAATCTATCATGATCCCCAGAGGATGTGGCCTACTGACTTTGGTGATCCTCTGGCTTTTCCTCTAGTGCCACCAGCACTTCAAATTTTATCCTGTGAAATATCTTAACATTTACAGCTCTTACTGCAGCTTGTAGACTCATAGCCTTATTTAACATCAGCAGTCAATTGATATTGTATGTTTGTATGTCTTCATCACACATTTCTGTTGTCATGAGTACTCAGGTTCAGGAAGAACTGCCAGCTATAAAAAGTTACCAGTTTACATCAACAGTCGGGTTGGAAAGTCAAAGGAACTTAACTCAGCAGCTGCCATCAAAGTGCCCATGAGCAAGACAGATTTTCTTGTCCAGTTCAGCTGCAGCGGCCAACAGTAGAAAATTGCGGTATCAAGAGTTGCAACCGGAGGTGAATGAGTTTAAATTTAAAAATGCATAACAAATTTCCTTGGGTGAATAAATGTTGAAAAATTGCATGGTCCTAATAGACCACTAGTTCTGCACACCCTGGAGTCGGAAACTAATCAAAGCCACACTCCTGCACAAAGGAAGTCTAGGCATGTAGCCATTGATCTGTGTTTTATTTAATCTGTATTACACATCACCCAAACTATTAATTTTTAATTAGCAGCACCTGCCATCACTGTACTACATCTTTACCTCAACACACTAAATATCTGCTAAACCCATTGTTGTAATTTCTGCCTTGTGATAGAACACATAAACAAATGTTTCCAAAATGTGGTTTGGGTTTGTGTGAGAATGGCTGCCATCATACTGTTAAAATGTCTTTCATCGATAAACAAGAAAAACCAAATCAAGGGTAGGACTCTATAGCTACCACCTGTGCTTCCATTCTTTGTTCCAGTCATCTTTAACCATTAATTATTTTCAGGCCTCAGGAGCTCTGCTGTCCAAAAAAAGAGCTCCTCGAGGAAACTCCTAGAGTCTGGAAAACATTTCATTTTGGCCATCGAGGCATTTATATTAGCTGTTGGCCCATGTAGATGATATTCAGGCTCTTTTCACATTCTTAGGCTTTCAGGAAACGTCTAAAATAACAGCTCCACCCCACCACTTAATTTGCATTTAGTGTGTTGGATTGAGTTTAGTTCCTCCTCTGCTGTATCTCCTGCTCTATGTCCATATATCCAGTTTATTTTTAATGGGAAATTTAGAGAGAATTCCTTTAATAGTTGTGTTATTCAAATGTGTTATTTTTCTTTTACATCTTCACCCAAAAGAAAAGTGTTTACGAGTGCTTCTAGGATAGTCGGTTTGGTGTCTGTCTAGGATACTGCTCTGAGTCCTGTAATTAGGTTGCAGTGGGATGTAGTGATGCTCCGCTTGATGCTGTTCAGACCGCTTCAAAAGCACAGGGGGCGGGTCCCGAGACAACTTTCCTGACTGGTGATTTGATGAGCGGATGATTTTCCAGTGTCAGTATCTTACAGTCGGCTCAGGTTCGATGTTACGGCGTTTGTCCAGCCTCCTCACAGCGCGCAACTCTCAGGGAACCGAGTGGTTTGCGCTTTTTTTTCATGAAAGCCCTTCACCATCAGTCTGAGAGCTGGGCTGAAGGGGGAGCGGATCTGAAGGGCCCAGTCTGGCAGTGATAGACATCCTTATACTTTCACACATGGCGCTGTAGTAGAAGCATATTTCTGTGGATTGTGGAAGGGAACGAATTTTGTCAAAAGTCGCCCGATTTCTGTACAACTGCGGGCGCTCACCATGGAGATGCAAAGGTGGACCACCAGGTGGAAAACGAAAAGGTGGCTATGGGATTCAACGCTAATCGCTGTGGTCACATTAAGTTTAATTCTACAAGCTGCCAATGTCAGAGCAGGTAAGAAGCTGCATCTTACTAGTCGCTACAGTCACTGTGCCAACTCCAGGGCATCCGGGACAGTTTGAGAGCGTCCTACAGGCTGGCGGCCAGCCTGTAGGTGGTAGCCGGCGACAAACCTATTACAGTTCTCAGTAGACCTATCTACCTAACCCAACAGAGCAGATGATGTGTGTGTGTGTGTGTGTGTGTTTTAATTCGAGGCACTTTATTTTATGATGATGACCGGTGGTCTTTCTTTTTTTCCAAGTTTATTGTTGAGTGACACCAAATTGAGACCACATCATATGACTGCACCTGCATCCAAGTTTCCAGGGACTTTTAAACTCTTTTATGTCACCACAATTGTGCCTTTACGCTTTGTTGATGACTTTGAAGTTGTTACCTCAAACTTTAGCTTAAACTTTAGCTATATAGGGTTCCCATATAGTTTTAATGTGTCCAAATTCATGTTGGATTGATTATAACAAAAAGGTTTATTATTGGCACACACCGACGGAGATGCTGCTCCCTCGTAGTTTCTTCTGAGTACTTAAGCAGGCAAAGTCTGCCATCCAGGTGTGGTCAGTGAGGAGAGGCTGACAGTGTGTGACAATGGTACGTAAAAATGATCATTGAGCAATGACGACGCTCATTAGCGGAGACTGCTGTAATGTACACTCTACTGTATAACTTTAGAAGCTTATGTTATCACAGAAAACATTGCTTGTGGTTTTCTTGTGTGTTCAGCTTCATCGCTTGGCAGTACCACTGGAAACCCCTTATGGTTTTACGCATAACTTTTACGCACGAGGTTTGGCGATATAACTAGTAGCTCACATGTGGCCCATTAAGTTCTTCCAAAATATCATTGAAGTAAAAGCCTTATAGTTAAATTAAATTTACAAAAAGCAGTTTCTTATTTTGTCTTATAAGCTGCCAACTGCCTTACTGATATCACAATCTGACAGCTGTCAGCAGAGTTTATTGTAGCACAGTGTGACTTTATTTACATACTTTTTGTATTGTTGTATTAGTATATATAATATTCTGGGCACAAAAATGATGGAATTCTGGGAGTGAAATTCATATTCTGGCCTGAGGGATCACCATCTTTCCACATTATCCGAGCTCCCACTAAGTCCAAGAAGGGGCGTTGATGGAAAAAAGAAAAAAGACTGGAGTATTTTCTTTGCTTTAAAAACACATATGTGGAAGACATTAAGAACTTCTTTTATATTTCACTTGGTCTTAGGATTTATCGAGACATCCATACTAGACCACGGGTTTAACCAGGATAGATGAGTGTGTGTCAAAGTTGTGTCTCCGTTTGGACGCTAGTTGCTTTTTAATATTTGTGGTTTTGACATCACATCACTTATTATACAACCTTTCAAATACTTGCCTTCCCGTATCACACCCATAACACAGACAGAGATAAAGTTATTTAAGAAGTTTATATTTCATATTGCATTATGAACAATGTAAATCAAAGGCTGATGTACAATAGGTGGTCATTTGTATAACATATTGCATCCTGTCTAGACATTTGACGGCTTAAGTCCCAACCTGTTTTCAGCCATCATCCTTCATTGTTTTTACTGTACAAGTCCTATAATGCATGAAGAAATTATTCTACAGAGGGAAAATTTCAGAGAGCCCCCCTAAAGCAAAAAGATCATGAAAGCAAATAGCACAGTGGCGTGGCTTGCCAAGTGCCCATCTTTCTTCTCTGTGACTGATATTAAACTAACCATAATTGCATGATGTGCTAGCAAACATTTACAGGCTTTCCAATGTACTTTAATTGCTGCCTATGCTGCCAACTCTCAGTAGATGGCAGTGACACAAAAAAGATGCTGTTGCACGACCACAGGGCCACAGAGACATTAAGCCAGAATGTCACAGACTTAAAAGTTAATCACCAGTCTAAACTTAAACATCAAACTGTATGGCTCTAATGAATTTTCTATGTACAGCAGAAAATAGTATTTTAATGCATGAGGCTCTGCTGGTGAAATATCATTAATGATTTTAACAGAGACTTCTCATGTCTCTACATGGCTCACCACCTCGGGGGAAATCACACGTCTTTGTCATGTTAGAAGCCTGTTAACATGGCAGGTAGTATATCACAAGTCGCCGACAGCAGTCGGAAAGATGTGTCATTAAAAATCAGAGAGGCTGACAAATAACCCCTCAGACAAGACTGTGGCTTGTCTGACTGCTTTGGTACCTCTTGGATGAGAGAGTTGCCCTCTCTCTCTCTTGTGGTTTTCATCCTTATCATTAGAATATGGCTCATTCCTTTTTAAAGATGGAAGAATGGCAGATTTTTCAGGATGCGTCGAGGGTATCGCATGCTGGCTCAAACTCCTACCAGGCTGAAAAGCTTTTAAAAGGCTGTGCCTATTCATTTGGGGTCTTTAATGGTTTTGGGATATTGCCTGTTTTTCAGGGCTTCTGTAAAACGATGGTTGTGGAAGGAGAGGGGCTGAAGAGTGGGGGATGTGGATGGGTGGGGGTGCAGGCGGGGGGGGGTTCCTGGCCAATTCAGCACATCTGGAATATATGAGGCCTTGAGGTATGCAGTAATGCAGAAAGGCATTCTGAAACTCACAAAGAGACCTTTAGTCCAAGCTTTCTGTTTTTTTTTTTAAGAACCAGTAGCTCTGAATTGGGACAATATTCAGAAGAGCCACAGACTATTTTCTTTTTTATGAGGCATTTGGTGTGAGGTTTAAAACTTGGCAATTGGTACCTCACATTTGTATTTAATTCTGTCTGTGTTCACGTCAGAAGTCAGTCTGGTTTTCTTAAGGACAAAATAAACCCTGTGTCTGTTACACTGCTGTTAATGGCAGTGCCAGTCAGAACTCCTGTCTCTGGTCATTTCCATCACTTAAAGAGTAAATCTGCACAACTTCAAATGAGCTAAAACTCCAGATATCATCCCTGAACGTGTGCTCGAATCAAGCGAGTTTGATTCACCTCTCAAGCTGTTATTTTTCTGGTCACGGGAGAAGTAGTTACAGGGATGAGGCCTTCTCAGTTTAGTCTCATGTATGTTTTAGTTTGGGGGGTATAGGGAGTGGTGCCACTGCCATAATGGGTTCAGCATGTGGACTTCTAGCTCCACCCATCAGACCCCCTCCTGGTCACTAAACGTGAACAGGAACTGCACAATCAGCACTATCTGGCTTCATGTGTCACATGACTTACAAAAACCAAAAATATAAACTGGCATATATTTCTATAGTAAGATTCCTTAAGCTTTCATGATAGATTGCTGTTGAAGTGTACGGTAAAGAGCCACTACAGAAAAGTACAGTTCAGGGACTACGTTTTGCATGAAAAGAAAGAATATATGGTTCTTCATATAATGAGAAAATAAGGGTTTGAACACTCCTTTATATTCATTTAAATAATATTCTCACCTCCAGTGTGTGCTTATTTGGTTCATCTATGTCTCTTAAACAAACTGTCTTCCTGGTTCGCACAGTTTTATGAGGTATAATAAGGCAGAGGTGGAGATTTCCTGCAATGTGAATTCCAAGGAAGGCGTCTGTCTGATCCCTTTAAATAATTTTCCCACAATGTTTTGAAGCCAATATCAAACACATGGATCTTGATTTTTTTTCAAGGAAGGCAGATTTCACATTAAGCCTGTTATCTGCCATTGCTTAAATGCTTCATCCTCCCGCTTACCATTCAGGCATTGTTTATCATTGCTGGGCCTTTGAAGAGGACACATCCTGCCTCTTGACTCAGTGAAAAGACTCATGAGTAATGCGATGTCTGGACATGGTTGTGCTCGTTTTCGCTGCTGTGGTTTCTGTAATGGTTTAACAAGTAGCATTTAATACTTAGGTTACACTGAATTTGGTTTAGAGTGGAAATGTAACTGTTATTCATTTTATCTTCTGCACTGGATCTGTGTTAGCTTTTAATATTCCTTTCTAACAGAGCTAATACATGCTACAATATTTATGTGTGGTCTTTAAGTCTTTGTTTTTACTTTACTGTACAACAGTACAGAGATGTTATTACATGTGGTGAATGTCACTAAATTACAAGGCAGCAAATGTTACAACAGATATGGTCACAAAGTGTTTGATCTGTATTTTTTGGAGTCAATGCCAGTGTGTGTTATTAGCATTTAGCAACTTTAATTTAGGGGACGCTCACTGAAATGGATATTAAGCAATAAAGCTTTATTCATGGCTGCTTATTTAAAGTGAGACTATGTAACTTTTGAAGAAGAAATAATTCTTCCTCTCACAATTGAGGAGTTGAATTCAATAACACACCCTTGTACACAACTGTGTAACTGATATTACTTAGTCAGTCTATTAATATCTGCCATCATGCTGTAATTGTGACTTTTGGCCACAGTGGCTAGAGTTCAGAAAAAGTTGCATAGGCTTGCTTTAAAGATTTGGGTATGAAATACATAAAAGGCAACTATAAACCTTATGGATAGACCAATAGATTGCCATGTCAATATATTAGTCAATATTAGCTCATAGAAGATATTGGTGGCCGGTATTGGTGTTGGCCAATAAGTAAAAATTTGCAGTATGGACGTGCAAAACTAGGCTTGAAGTCGTTTAGAAAGTGCATTTGTGCATTCTGCTTACTGTGCATGTTAGTTACATCACAAAGAAACACACACAAAAAACAGATTTATGTCAAGACTTAAAAAAAAAATCACTATTAGCTGATAAAGCAATTTTAACCATTTCTTGCTCCCAAATATCCACGTGGGCCTCAAAAATCCAGTATCAGTCAGTATTATATATTATATTACCTCACACACTGTGACACTTTTCACAAATTTAAGTTTCTGTTCAATTTTGTATTTCAATATTTGGTATTGTTGTGACTTGACCTCTGTACCGCACTCTGGCACAACAATTTCCTCCGGGATAAATAAAGTCATTCTTATTCTTGTTCTATATTTGGTTTCTATGATAAATGGATTACTTAAGTTGACACTGCCAAGTATAGACAATAATTTACTGAAAGAGCTACACTGCCACAGCCACAGAATTTAAGCCAGACTGAAACGATTTATTCAAACCTAAATTTTGTCTTAAGCTGTTTTGTGTGTACAGTTACTATTTTATCCATTACAGCGTCCATAATGACCTTGAATTAACAGCCTCCTCTAACTGTATATTCTTAAGCAAACGCAGCCTCAGGCAGTCACGTTAAATCACAACTGACTCTGGGCTGTGCATCAACACTCCTGTTTATACACTAGCCTGAAGACATACCTTATTAGGCTTCTAAATTCCCTATAATCACACAGTAACTGATGGTGTGCCTCTGGGAATGGAAGAAATGGGTTGAGAGGAAAACAGTAACAGAATGGGACAGAGAAAGACCCTGAGAGTAAAGAGTAGAAGTCTCAGGATTTAAGGTAGAGAAGCGAGAAGCAGTGTTTATGGCTGCATTGCAAAGAGTTCCAGGTCCATTGATAGAAAAGAGCCTAGTGATGTTACGAAGCTTGTAAAGCTGCCTCCCTCTGTGTTCTGCTTATTCCAAAGACCCAGTGATCACCAGCAATGAGTTTTATCATTCTGTGAGGGTAACAGTGAAGCTGAGGAGGGGGCCAATTAAGTCTGCTGAATGGTTCCTAACAGTTTTACTGCTCCTCTGCCAAGGTGGCTCATAAACGAACAACTGCTTGAACTGACAGATTTGGCCAACAATGCGTGCCAAAGGGTGTAGTGGGTGCAAATGTTGACTTATCATCAAAATGCCATGTCCTATTAGATTTTCTGTTAACTGTTGAAATATGCTCACACTGTACTGTAAAGATTACATGCAGCTTTTATAACATGTACACTAATAATACACAATTACATACAGCATTTTCTTCTCTAATCTCATACAATGCCTTAATTGTTGCATTTATTTATATTCGTATGCTGTATGTATTCATTGTATCGCAAATTGTCTGTGTACATGATGCATTCAGCCTGTGCTTCCAGCAGACTGAGAAGTCACTGTGACGTCTCAGAGGTGATGGTGGAACAACATCACATTTACAAGATGATTAATAATCAGAAAAGTCCTGTTCTTCAATCTATACAACAACTTTTCAAACAATCTACACCTTGAACTGCATTCTCACATATAACATTAAGGAAATTATATATTTTCATATTTGCTATACAAATGTTGACATGACATTTTCCTGTCCAAATATCTTTGCAAAATCTAACCAATTCTTTGTTCTGCTTCCACAGCTGAACCAGTAGATGTACTGAAGGTTTTAGACTTCCAGAGCTCTCCTGAAGGAATACGGAAAACAACAGGCTTCTGCCCATTCCGGAGAGGATCCAAACCCGACATTGCTTACAGAGTGACAAAACAGGCTCAGATCAGCGCTCCAACCAAACAGCTCTTCCCAGGTAACCTCACTCCTTACCTTGTATAGATCACCAGCATTTACATCGAACCAATGCGTCCATATCGGATGCTCTGGACAGTAGAAAGAACTCAGTAATTAGTTTAGATGTAAGTTGCACACAGCATACACCAGCTCATCTGGGTTTGTTATTATGCTTTATACCATAGAACCTCATATTTATGAAAAAGGGCTAAATTTGTAATATTGGTGCAGCATTTTCTTGGGAAACCTCTTCAAAGTGACGCAATCATTTAACATACACTTTTATCTGACATTTGTATTTGGGTACATTTTATGAAATTAGGGGATCTCAGAGATCTCTTCACATTTTGAGATGTGATGGTTTTATGCGTTTATGCATAAAACCCTATAAGAGCAGCTTTTATACAGGAAAACAATCTCATTGGGAAAACGAGCTGCACAGCCTTTACATAGGACTGATTCTGAGTCTTAACTTAGGCACAATGGAGCTTTAAGATTAATGCTAATGTTGACATGCTAACAAGCTCATAATGATAATTTATAAAATAACCACCATAATCACCATGCTAACTATCTTAGTTGGACAAATTGAAATTTTGAGTGGTAAAGAGTTTTCTTATTCCCAGACCAGCCGACAGACTGACATAGTTAGCATGGTTAAAAATGTCATGCCTAATCAAACAAATAATTGTCTGGATGAAAATGAAATTGATGCTTTTGTTTACTGTCTTGAACCACTTAATGGCAAAATAGAAACATCTTTCAGATATGTCAATGTCACAATAAAGCAACAAAAAAATTATGCAATGGGTGACTGTAATGAAACCCTTCACTACAAGCAATTGTCCTCTAAAATGCAGTGCAGACTTTCAGGAATTGGTTTTTAGAAGATGTCTATGAATGTGCTGGTGTGTCAGTGGGCCCCAAGAGCCCATAAGGGATGAGAGTCACTCAGCACATGGTGTATGAAATGTCAAGTAAACATATGACTCAAGTAAGAAAAGCTACACCAGATTTTTGCTATGCGATATTTTGGGGAAACCTACAATTTATTACAGCAAATCAATGAGAGGAATATTTCTTTTGATGTCTTGTGGAGTGATCTTGTCAGTAAACTATCTGTCTTCAAGTTTGATTGCTGGCAGTCTGGAGTATGCTGCATTTGGCTGATGTAGTGAAATCTAGCAGGATTTTCATTGTGGATGCACATTGCCTGACTCTCATAGTCTGCTGCCCGGCTGTGAGAAATAAAGCCATATTTATTTTATTAGGAATGAGTCCACTCGGAGAAACAAAACGCTATTTGACTGTGTAACCATTTGGTTTGCTACTTTCTTACACTTATTGCTACCCATCAGCTAATCCGAAGATTGAATAATGAACTGTGGAGGACAAGACCAGTGTCATTACTGATGGCTGTAGAAAACCAATGCTGCTGACAGATGTAAAATTGCCAATTTCCAGTCTTTCCAGTTGCTTTTGTACAGCTGAAATAAGAAACGTGCTTTGTTTAAGCACAAATACAATGCATTATAACGCACAACAATAAAGTTCACATCCATCAGAGGCGTATTAATTCTTTATTACTGGGGCAAAGTGTAGAAAGAGTCCCCAGATGCTTACTTACTCAAAACTAACTTGGCAAGAAAGCATATAGAAATTTATTAGGAACTGAGTGCTGTTAAATAAATTGTCCTAGTCTGTGCCAAACTTGTTAGGTTTTTTTCTATTTGGCTTGATTTCTAAAGATTAAAGAACTGTTCAAAATAGTGTGAGGTAGAACTAAATTTCTGTGATTTTTGGCATAAACTGCTAGCACACCTTACACTTACAGTAACGGAAATTTGAAGGATATAATTAAGCTTGAGAGGTGAGGTGTTGGTGGTGCCATGGAAGCAAAGTGTCAAAATGTCCTCAGTCAGAATAATTGGACTTTTATTTGATTAGGATTAGTTATTTGCCATTGAACCGAGCTATTATGGTTTTAGAAATATGACATTTGTTTGAGTATTTACGGCCCTTGTAAAATGAATGTGGCTACATCACCACCATTGAGTCCTTTCAGGGCATGCCAAGGTCTCTTTCAGCTTCCTTAGTAAACACTGCTCCAGGTCGAGTTGTCTAGACACTAGGGTTTAATGTGAGGAGAGAATGTTAGAGAGCTAATAAACTTGCCATTATTCAATTTATTCATTACAATACAATTGCCCTTGTAATGACACCAATAGAAGATGACTGGGGTATAAGGTGTGTGCATTCCATTTGTACTTTACATTTAGTGCATAGTATTGTCAAAGACTCCCCTTTTAACGCTGTGTAGTTTTATAATATGTGTACGTCAGGTGTGGAAAGGATTAGCAATGTTTAACTTCAACTAATAGTAGTAATAATAATCATAATAGTAGGTGGAATAATAGTAATAATAGTTAACTTCAAGGAATAGTCGACATTCAGGGAGGGTTAGATTGAAAAGGTCGACACTTCTCTCTGTACTAAGGGTGAAACAACTGCCAGCAGCTTATCTTAGCTTAGCACAAAGACTGGAAAGAGTGGAAACACCTAGCGTAGCTGTGCCCTTAGCTACAAAATCCATCTTCCAATAATTAACATGTTTTATCTCATTTGTTTAATATGCACAAAAAAACCAAAGGTTAAAAACTTTGTGGTTTATATGGAATTATGTGCTGGACTAAGCTCAGTGGCTGCTGGCAGTAGCTTTATATTCACTGTACAGACAAGAGTAGTGTCAATCTTCTTATCTAATTCCCAGCAAGAAGTATTTCTCAAAATGTGTAGCATCCCCATCGACTTAAAGAAGGAAGGTAGGCAATACATCTTCACAGTATCATTCTCAGAAATGAAGAAAACATTCTTAACCCGCATCCCCACAAGAGTTACTGTATTAAATTTAATTAAAATACTGTGGTTACACTGGACAGTTCCCATGGGTGTAATTATGTGAATCTGAAGCAGAGGGATGCTGCTAAACTTCTGACAAAAGTGCACACTCAGATCTACAAACTATATATCTGTTGGTTTTTATTAACATGCAAACCAACATTCCTGCTGCTCGTGTCACCTTCAGGGGGAGTTTTCCCAGAAGATTTCTCTATCCTGTTTACCATCAAGCCCAAGGCTGGCCTCCAGTCCTTCCTGCTGTCCATGTACAACCAGCAAGGGATCCAGCAGCTCGGCGTGGAGGTGGGCCGTTCCCCACTGTTCCTGTATGAGGACCAGAATGGCAAGCCCGCCGCGGAGGAGTACCCCCTGTTCCGCTCCATCAACCTTGCTGACGGCAAGTAAGTGACTAACTGCTTCTCAAGAGGGCTTGGACAGGTTGGAGATGTGGATGGTAGATTTCTGTGTCTCCTATGTTTTTGCTTTTCTGTGCCCCATTTTCAGCACTTAATTTAAAAACTCAAGTTTGATATGAAGCTTGTGTGATTGGCGCAAAGGCAAAGCAGCACATTTTGTGGCTCATCTGGAGCACTTTTTGTAGATTTATAGGTTGTATTTTATGCTAAATAAATCCAATATGCTAAATTTGTTTCTCAAGTTCTCACAAAATACTGAACTCTTCTAGCCTAATAAACTGACACACAGCTGATTTATTATCATCTTATGTTTCTCAGTCATTAATGCCACATGAGACAAGTCAGACAGTAATGGCAAATAAATTTTCAGCCAGCAATTTGATGACAGGCTTTTCTTTTCCGGATTATTTACAGCAGTGGTATACTGATATGCAGTAATGGCAGGATCTTCATAAATCACATAGCTGTCCAATGACGTTGATATGTTACCATCAATCATTTGCAAACAAAAATGCCTTGCAGTGATCCCATGCATGTCGTTTGTCTGTAGTTAGAACTATCAAGTAAAAAAACATAGTTATGCACACTTTACATTTTACACAGTGAAATGTACCGTTTCCAAATGTATAGTAATAAAGTTACCCCTGTACTTATGAACCATGATTTATCAAGTATTGACATGATTTTTAAATTCACTGGATTTGTTTCGATCCTTTTCTTATTCTCTCTGACACACTGTCTCAACAGATCTAAATATATTTTCTTAGAAGACATTCAGAGGAATAGTCCAACATGATTGAAAATACAATCAGGCATGTACAGGCCATCAGCAGACCAGAGTATCCCAATGGGCTGTGGACCTGTATATCTCACGGTGTTAGAGAAGTGGAGCTTAGTTACTTATTTGGCGAGTCGACCTTAACAAGTACCAGACACGATGACGCTGTCCGGCTGGTAGCAGTGCAAGTGGCAATGGTCATCATGTGATACGATTAACATTGATAATGCAGATTAATGATCAACTTTCATTGCGTGTGCTTTAAAAATGTGTGAACACCCATTAGAGGCGTATCAAAGCAGTACATCACAATCATTTCCTCCTGTAGCCTAGCAGTAGGCATAGATGTGCTGGTATTGCACTGTTCATGTTCCTCTTGTTATTGCAGTAGTCTAGTAGTGTGGTTGTATCTAAGCAGAGCAGGACATCTTCCTGTCTCTGGGCACAAAAGAGTGTATTATTACAGAAGCTTCTGCTCTATTAGATCTCTATATATGTGTGTATCATTGTTGCTTAATGTAGTTGCAGTTTCTGAGATTGTATAGTAGCCTTAGCCTATGTTCATTAGGCCTACATTATTGTCAGATAAGGCAACCTAATGTTCTCATTGAGTCATTTGCAAGTTTATTTCTTGAAAATAAAGAAAAAAATGATAGACAGTCATGACATTCCAGAAAAAAAATTGCGATCGTGGGCTCATATTGAACTTCTCATCTACTTTTCAGTAAGAAATAAAGTAACCATATGTATGTAACTATTTCTTTAACCAGACTGTGCCAATTTTCTTTAAATGATAGGAAGTGCCAGAGCACCCTTGCTGTATTTCTGATCCCCTACTTTGCTTCTGTGCTGCACAGATGGCATCGCGTAGCTCTCAGTGTGGAGAAGAAGACTGTCACCATCATTGTGGACTGTAAGAAGAAGTTGGCCAGACCACTCGGGAGAAGCGACCAGGCTGTCATCAACACAGAAGGCATTACTGTCTTTGGCACCAGAATCCTGGATGAGGAAGTCTTTGAGGTAAAGCGGACATATTAAATTAAAGGAATGCTTTAAAGGAATGGTTTGGTATTTTGGAAAATGTTGAGAGTTAAAATGAGAAGATGGATTGCACCAATGTTTGTGCTACTATTGTTATTAAACTGGAGACAGGAGCAGATTAGCTTGGGATGAAGACGCATGAAGACTGGAGGCAGGGGGGAAACGGCTACCCTGGATGCACTGTGCCTGACAATGACACATCCCATAAAACCACAACTTAAACCCTGTTTCCAGTCTTTATACTAGACTAATCATGCCCTGGCTGCAGCTCCATACCTAATGCACAGCTATGAGAGCAGTAACAATCTTCTCATCTAAATGATGGCAAGAAAGAAAATAAGTGTGTTTTCCAAAAATTCCTTAACTATTCCTAAAAGTTGCAGCAGTGCAGATAACCTTAATGTTAATGGATACATTATTTTTTTTATTATTTTTGATGTTTTTGCAAATTATATTCTGGGAATAAAACAATGCAATGTACCTCTGATACTAAAATCTGTGGTAAGAATGTGCTTCAGGATGTCCTCATCATCTCCACATGAATGCCTTTTACAAATACAATGCAGACATTTACCACTAGATTGAGATAATTATGTTTTGGGGGAGTTTGGAAAGCTTACCTAGATGCCAGTGATTTTGTCCATTCTGGTTAAGTATGGATGTAATTGAAAGCACATTATGAATGTTACTCTCAATGAATCTCATTTACCATTGTGAAAATGGACAATTTTAGTGTCTAATACTTTAAGTCCAAATGCTTCAAGGCCAGGCATTTTATTTGTCTTTCATTAACTTGTGCATACAGTAAATGGTGAATTTTATTGGCCAGAACAACAATATTGGCTTTGTGTACTTGGCAAGAGCTGTGAGCAAAGTCTGTGAAAAGGCTACATGCACAGTGTGTTGTTTTTTTTCCTCTCAACACTGGTTGGATTTGTTTGAATAGTTGACTTAATGAAAGAAAGACTGAGGTCTAATACACAGCAGTTGGTCAGATTGGACAGTGTGTTATTTTGAAATGCATGAATTTTGCTGCTGTTTGTGATTTGATTTCATTTTATACCCTCAGTGACTGTGATTATCAGAGCTCAGGGTCAGAATTCACAGTTCAGTGTGCAGTTACCGAGGTGGTGATTAGGATATGGACATCCTAGCTACCGGGTTTAGCGCAGGTAGCTGTGAGCTGAGTGGAAAATGTGAGCTGAATGCTAGTTCCAAAGACAATAGCTCCTCTTTGATGTCTGCATGTGGAATGCTTGCTAAGTAGAACAGCCTGCAAAATGTTTGCCTCCAGGTCAGAGATGACTTTCCACAGAGGAGCCACTTGAAAATGAGGTCTCACTCTTTTTTAGTGATAGGTGTTTGGCACGCAGATCACATCGCTAGGCTTAGAGGTTAAACACATAGACAAGTTTACAGCAATATTTTTGCACATTTGCTGAGTACCAACAGTAAGAGGCACAAGAGTGAAAGCCACAGTGATTAGGATTGGGATTGTAATTAAGGCAATTAAGAGTTGAGGGGAGAGGATAAAAGTAACCTAGCAATTTCACTAAGCCTTTTCTGTTTTTAATGCTGATTTATGACCAGCCATTTGGCTCTTGTGAATGCTCTTTGTTTGAACATATATTACGCTAAATGGTGTTGAATTCCAGAGTAATTTGTTTTGTTCTCATTTTAAAAACCTGGAGAAGAGAAAATTATTCTTTTTGTTCCAAGGGTAGAGGCTTTTTGCACGTTGCAAGGTGGTTTTAATCAGTGTATCACACAACAGCAATGCTGTGGTGGCCTGGCTACAAATGCAGCCTTATCTTAAGCTGTAATTATTTCCACTTAAAGTTTAATAAGCCTAGATTTGGTGATTGCACACTGGCTACTTGTGAGCACACTACATTGCCAATGGCAAAAAATTCCTACAGGCCACAAGGTCCTTGGCTAATTATATATTTCTATAGATAAAACAGTGTTGTAAAGTGGATGTAAGCCATCTGTTTGGTTGTTGCTCGTAGGATTATACTTTGGCATAAATTCTACAGCTTTTGTAGGCATACAACAATCAGTATACCGTGGGGCCTATGGAGCAGTGCTGGATTATTGCATTATCTAATGCAGGTACTGAAAACACAATGTGAACATTTGAAACATCTCTGCAATGAGGTTATTATGTCCAATTCCTCCAAGGTCTCTTGGAGAATGAATGCATGTTTAAATTCTTTCTCATCCAGGTTTATTGTGTACAGTAGGTGTTAGGTTGTAAAGCCCTGCTGTATAATATAGTTAGTTAGATATATACTTACTGTACTTACTGTATAGTTTGATGAGAAGATCAATCTTCTCATTTATTTTCTCAAAACCCCCCCCCCAAAAGCCTATTTTCTAGATGTCAAAACAATTTAAAAATGAAATTTAGCATGAAAGGTAATGTTCCCTTTGGATCACAATGATTTTGTTGACTCCTAAAACTTCATCTACCACCATTGTCAGATCAGAACTTTCCCTTGACTAACACTTTGGTCTGTGAGAACATGTAACATGAAATGAAACATGAAATTTGGTTAATCATGCCCAGAAGATGAATCCTAATTTTTTAAATGCTCCTCTGACATGTTGGTATGGATCCCACTGTAGCTCTGATGGAAGTCCATTCTAGATTCATATCCTAACCTTAAAAAATTACCTTATTTAACCTTCATCATCTCAAACCCCAACTAAGCATTAATGTTAAGCATTAATCTTCTTCATGTATAAATATACCAAAGCCTGTACCTAAACTTACCTTAGATGGATCCAACATGTCTTCCATTGGGTTATCTGAGGAATTTTTAGAATAATAGCCATGAGAAAATATTTAGCCCTAACAGATTAAGTAATTGTGGCTGTGAAGCATAGCCTGAGCTAGCTTCACAACTTAAGGGCCATTCCACAGTTTAATTACTGAGGGTGGCTTTGAGCTTTCCCACTAAAACTGCTTGGAGCTGTGAGCGCATGGCTACATTACTGCAGTAGATTGCATAAGCAGGTGTCAAAGCTGGAAGCACGGTACGAGTGAAGGCTAGAGGAAAATATGACCAGTGTGTGCTTAGTCTTGGCTCAGATTGCACAGCTGTTTAAAAGATATGCTCACTGACCGGGCCTCCAAATGCCTTTTCTTATTTTCTTCTGCTTTTTTTTTTCTTTTAAATGAAAGCCACGAGATAGTTGAATCATCTCTCATTTTTATGCAAATCCTTTCTTCAGACTTTAAAGGATAGGGTGGGATTTGTTGTTTGTGCAGTACGTCAGTGCTGTTATATACGTGCTTGTGTGCATAAAAGTGTGTTTGTGTGTCTGTGAGGAGGATGGGGGGGGGGGGCGAAGATAGTTTGTTTATGTGTCTGTCATTACTGCATAGTAGATTGTTCCAAAATGCTGTCCCACAAGCAGGACAGTCTTTGGCAGAGGAATCTAACAAGGCTCTGCTGGGCTCTAGGCCTTAAAGTGAATCATTGTTTATGGTTGTGTTGGCAGAAAGAGAAATGGTCTGACTGTTTCTCATCTGCCTCAGTCACTTTTCACCCTTCACTAACCATCACAAAATGTTTTGGTTAGGCGTTTGTAATAGGAATACAGTAATTAATTCATTTTTTATAGTGTTTCTGTGACTGAGAAGGTTGTCAGTCGCATCTATGATATTTCCAACATGTGTATAGATAAACAAACAGAGGACTATAAAGTGTCTTTGTTCTCTAACTTTGTCACATTGTGTCTGTGAGTGACCTCCTTGTCCCTTGTGCTGGGAGCCTCTCTAACTGGCCCCAGCACAGCCAGTAAGTAATGGACTCAAGGTGTTGCACGAAAACTTTTGCTGATGGAAAAGAGCACAGTGAGGACAAAAAGGAAGGGAAGTGAAGAAAGGCCGGGCAGACAAGCAAGCAGATGGTTCAAACAGTTCAACAGTTTTGTGAGCTACTGGCAGGCAAAATGTTTTAATATTCGAAGGGTGCAAGACATTTGTATGCCCCCAGTGCTTGAAAAGAAACTTTATCCCTGTGCTGACCACAAAGGCTGCATTTGATAAAACACTGGGAGAAATCTGGAGAGTATTATACATTTTTCCTCTCCTCTGCTTCTTGCTTAATTGTTGTCCTTGTACAGTTTTGAAATTCCATCTCTCTATTTGTTCTTTCAAGATGTGATACCACTCCCAGAGTTTGGAAAAGCAGACTTTTAGATGAAAAATGTGTCAAGTTTGTGCAAAGGTGAGCACAAGAGATAAAATAAAGAAAATACAGAGGGGAGCTATGGCTACATAAGAAACTGCAAGTACGCACAATATGCATTTTAAGAGCAAAAATGTCGGCAAGAGACTGTTGATCTGAGCAGCTGTTGTCCATATAACCTTAAAGCTGGCCACATCTGGCTGATGTTTTGGAGTGACAGGGAGGCTGCAGTGACACCGTTGAACTTGAACTATGTCTTTGATAGAGAGTTGTTCCGATGAAAGGTTTTTACAGCAAGGTCTGCAGAGAGTTGGGACCTTATTCTTGGAAAAGCAAGATGTAAAAATGCACCTGTGCTCTGATCTAAAATCTCAAATGAAGTTGGAATAGTAAGAACTGCTCTTTGATTTCCTGTCTAGAGCCCAGACAGTTGCCCTTTAAACCCAGATAAAATCCTGGTGTTATGCAAGGATGCTCTCTCTTGAATATTAGTGAATATTAAGTGTGTAAAGTAAAAAATGATCACATGAACATATAATTTGTGATTATGGCACCCTTTTTTCCGCCAGACTCTGCATTTGCGTTTAACTGGGTCAGACTGCAGATGCTTTGGGCATATTTCCAAATGTGTCTTCCAGGTGTATTAATATCCCCCAGCTGTTCCTGCAGGCAAAGTGACCTGCTGCACCTGGCCACAGACAATAACCTCTCAACCACCTAATTACATACTGACATGTTGTTCTGTAGGAATTAGTGGAAAACTATGTATCATTTGTGTATAATGTAAGTAGGGCTGCAAAGGTGGTTAATTGTTTTGTCTGTAAAATGCCTAATATAGATTCCCAGAGTCCAAGGTGTCTTAAACTGTCTTGTGTTGTCCAATCAGTAATATTTGATTACAATGATATGAAACAGAGAATCCTCATATTTGAGAAGCTCACACCAGAAAATGTCTGGCACTTGGCTGCTTGAAACAAGTAATCAATTATCCTAACAGTTTCACCCTGTTTGACAGTTTGACTTCTCAGTTAATCTACTAATTGTCTTAATTGGCCACATTCAAATGAAGCCATTGAAGTTTTCAAATTCTAACATTAGCTCCTAATGCATTTCAAGAATATAAGAGCTCAAGGGCATATATATGGGAATATATTCAAGGGACTGAAGGTATGTCCCCAAATTTGTACTATACGTAAAAGTATTTCTGCATTTTATAAGCTTTGCAGGCAGCACTTGGTCTCAGCATTTGTTCTGCCCACAACAGTGTGTGCAAGTCAAAAACTTTAAGTTATATGTTTGTTATAACTATAGTTAAACTAGGAGCATGAGTTTTTTTTTCTTTTGCTAAAGAGGTGGGAACTGACTGCAGTTTGAGAAGATCTGCCTGTAAAGCTTGATTAAGGGCAAATGATTTCAGGCCCTGAAAAAAAAGCCAAAATTACGGTTGGTATCCCTCCAGAAATTGACACTCTAATGTTGATAAAGTTTCTAAATCAAGTATGGTCTTAATTTTGTGGAGTCAAAAACAAACTACATCTTTGTTTATGCCTCCAAATTAGTCCAACAAATGCAGGATGGGAAAACCCCCGTGCCTCCTGTCATCTCTGATCCGGCGCCAACAGGGGCTATCTGCATCTAATCAAAGTTGTGTCTTGATTGTTGAGGTCAGTCATGTGCTGTGTTGCTCATGGATGAGGTAATGTACGTTTATAATCAGATGTCAGCGACTCGCTTGATCACAATCCCTCCACAACTCTGTCCTTCTGAGTGGCATTCAGAAGCTCATATTTGACATTCTGTTAACAATACAGTGCCAAGGACAGATTTCATGGTCTGATGAGGGCTTGTTATACTGCTGACTATTAGGTGACCGTCCATCTGCCAGTTATTTTCCTTAAGTGCCTTCTGTTCCTAGAGGGTGTGGGCTGTGCTTTGGGGGGATAGTCTTCACAGCAGATGCCAAGGTCACCCAGCCCAGGGAGAATCCACTGGTGGCTGTTTTACATTTCTTAGCTTAAAATCAGATGTGAAATGTGCAGGCTTGAGGACAAACCAGTGGTGTCCAATACAAAAAAATGCACTATACACTGAAAATGGTTTGCCTATGGGTGAAATGTAGATGGAAGGAGACTGTTCTCTTGGCTTTGATCAGCCAGTCTCATTCATTTCAGTTTTTCCTTTTTCATGTACTTTTTTCCATCAAATGGTTGTCATTACAGTGTTGGATGAAGGTTAACATGTGTCGAGGTGCACTGTATTTACACACACATGCACATTGTACACAGACCCATTAATAGATCGATTGTAGTCTAGCCTAGACAGATGATTTATCCCACTGCGTCTGTGCCAGCTCTTAGCGGAGCCAGGGCATTGCTGTAGATCATTCCTGGAATTCTGAGGAGGAACCTCAACAGATGCCAGAGAGATGTGCAAGACAATCCAGACACTAACATCAACAAAAGCACAGAGATGCAGACAAAGGAGACACAGAGGGTAAAAGAAGAGAGGGGGAACGGTGAGGGAGAAGCGGATCAGGGAGTATGGGAGTGATTGAATCACTGACTGGCTTTGTAAATGGGTTAAGTATGTGTGTGTGGTCTTTTGACAAGTCCTGTATGATGGTTTTGGATTCTCCTGCAGAGCTTCACTACATATGTGTTTTCTCGTTATATATATCTCTAAATATACAAAAAAAATTCAATGTTAAATTAAAGCGAATGAGTGAGACCAAATGAAGATAAAAAAGGCAGAGTTACTGTCCGTGCACACTGGAGGACAGACATTGGAGGAAGCAGACAGAGATCTTGCCAAATGCAATGTGTCTATGTTTTTAACTGTCCTCTTTGTTTCTGGCTTCGACTTTGGATCTGTGCTGAAGTGTCATTGTAGTTTTTGTTGTAGTAGGAGGTTCAGAAGGTGCAGGGTGAACTCTTGTCAGTGGAATATTTTCCCCTTTTTTCATTGAAGGGATGAATAAGGTTCAATAAGGACAAGTTCTGTTTTGCAGAAACGCCCTTCTCCACACTCGGTTACACGCATTCACACCTGGAAGCTGCCCAGTACAACCACAGTTTGATCCCTTTGGTTACAGTTAGGCATTAAATGCCTTGCTCAAGAGAGGGTTAAGAGCTGTTTTCACTCCCCACCCAGATTTATTCTGCAGCCTGGGGATCAAACTGACAACCTTTTGCACACATGTTTGGTTTAGGCCACTGCTGCCCACTGTTATTTTAATCAGGAGGCTGTGGATGTACAGGAGAGGCACATTTTAATCTTCATTTTCACAGTTACATTACTTCTTTTTACAGCTCCTCTGGTTCCCTAGTTACAACCCTGATACAGACACGGATGGAAATGATCAGATTTTGGGTGCTACTGTTTGAAGCAAACATGTAATTTTGTCACATTTTATTACCAGTTAAGTGGGAGGGATCTTCTGTGAGATCTGTAACGCATTTTACTCCAAGATACACACAGGTTATATTGCGAAATGACCCATGTACTCTATATAAAATCTATTATGCATGTGTTTTCTCATTACAAGTGGGAACTGCAAATGCATTACAACCAAGTGTAACTGAATATCACACTAACGGTACAACAACAGTAGGTGGATGGAAGCTTACTCAGCCTGCATGCATTGGTCCATATGTAAGATTTTAGTGTGCATCTTCTGGTTGTTGTTTGGGTTGATGAATACTGTTAAGATTTACTGGTCACATATGATGAGGGTGGTGAATATCTTATGTATCCCAGAGGTCTAAGCTTGTACAGATGATGCCTCCTGTAATTTAATGCAATCTGAACATATGTGCTTCCTCTTTAGAGATCACTCTGATCACGTCCTTCTCTCACCTTTGTACAGCACTTGGGTTATTTTCCCTGTTTATTTGTCCTGTTTGTTACTTACACCAGGTGGATTCTGGAAAAGGTCAGCTGAGGTGCCCATATGATAGACTGTTATAGATCACATTCTCCACATCAGTGGCATAGCAGTTTCTGGTTTAGAAATTCCTCAGTAGACGATCATGGAAAAAGAGCCTTTGGCTGATGGAATGGTTGGGAGCAGGGATCTAATTTCCTTTTCCAAAAGCTCATGAAAAACAGACGGCCTCAGATAAGTACAGACCTTGGTTATTTATCTGCTGTATAAGGGGACTTGCCATCCCCATTAGCTGAGTGAGGGTACAATACAGTAGTTCTTGTTAAAGCTTACAGACTCCCCTACAGTCTTAATTTATTCCATAAAGTTACATGTAATTAATAGTCAAGAGACTACTGCCTCTGGTACTGTACAACATCTGCCTTGTTGTTTTATTGTCACGTTTTATTATCAACACATTGGTGCAATGCTGGAGCAATCAAGTGAGGGGGAATAGGTGCATACCTCGTGCACATTAACATTTGGTTTCTATTTGTAATCATGAAAGAAAAAAGAAATGGACAGTGTGAGTGGTCTCTGGAGTTATTGTGGGCGTCAGGGCTCAGGAAATAAGAGTCACGTTCACTTTCTGCACATACAGTGTTAGCTGATTGGCAGTTGGACCATGTCCAAGGCCTGGATGGATGCGTAATTCAAACTGAATGCTCAGTGCAAAAGATTAGCAGTTGTGTTAGAAAATACCTGTTTTCTTTGATCAGAAACTCATAGGTCAATGCTTGTGTACATAAAAATGTAAGTAGAGTGGTCATGTGCAAGCATTTCGATACATAGAAACTGTAACACATTCAGAGGTACAAATCAATTCACTTCTTGATTCTGGATCAATGTTCGATAAATTGAGCAACTATAATGACTTGTTTTGTTCCCAATACAGAACAAAGTGTTCCGTATTAGTTACAGCTCTTATGCGTGCCCGTGACTGGCTTGTCCTCAACAGTAACAGCAGCTAAGGCTCCTCAGCATTGTAATTTTTTGGATCTATTTACCAAACCAATCTGGAAAAACTTGATTTCTCAGAAATAAAGAGGAAAAAAAGTGATGGCCATAACATAAACCTATGGTACTGCTAAAAAAAAGGAAGAAAAGAAGAAAAAAACTGAGAATGAAGGAAAACTCTGACATGGTAATTCAGTGGGGAAAAATACTTCCCAATTTGTGACTCTACAGCCTGTGAAATTTGTCGACATGGCTTCTGCTGACAAGCTGCTTTTCTTCGTCTTCTCTTCTTCCAGGGTGACATCCAGCAGCTGCTGATAGTGGCAGACCCCAGGGCAGCCTATGACTACTGTGAACACTACAGCCCTGACTGTGAAACCCCCAACCACCATGACACCCCCCAGGCTCAGGAACCTGAGGATGAGGTCAGTATCTGGAATGGCCAAGACGGCAGGCTTGGAGGGGGGTTGGTGGTGGATGGATTTAGGAGAAGAGATCGAGTGAGAAGAGAAGTAGAGAAGGAAAAAGGAAGAGAGAGTTGGGAGAAAAGAGGAGGAAGGGAGGGAGGGTTTTTGAGATAGGTTGGGGGGAGGGAGGAATAGTTGTAGCAAAGAAAGGAGGGAGGGAAACAGGGAAGGGGAGAATATGGGAGCTGGAGTTTGGGATTTAGTGAGGATGATAACAGGAATTTGGAAAGAGGCCTTCAGACCACGGTGTTGTTAATAAAAGTCAGGGAGCAAAACATGAAGTAAGAGAATAAATTAGGAGGGTCTTGGATGGATGAAAATGATGTAGATCAATATGAAAGATAGGGTGACTTAAATCCAATTGAAATTTGAATTCACCTCACTTTTTGTGTAAGGAAATGAAACTATAATGATACATACATAGATTTTAGGGCTGCTGCTAGAAGACACACTGCAAGCTTTACTGATAGGACAATGTCATAACAGGATATCAGGATATATTTCTCTTTTTTCAACAAGCACACATACCATTGAAGAGGTCTGTCCCTTTATAACAAACAGTTGGATGACCCATCATAAATTTGTTCTCTTCCTGGAATGTGGAAACTAGCAAGGTACTTGGAAAGTAGACGATTGGTAACACTAGCACTGACTGCCACCAGACTTTGTTTTTTGTTCATATTATTTCAACACCTGCAGAGTCATCAGCAGCCCCTGAACACTCTGTCTTGTCCTATATTGCACAACGGAGGGTGTCTAGCTAGCATTAGCAGTCTGTCTTTTATCCTCAAATCACAGATGGGACCAAGCAGTGGCAAACAGCATCAAGTTTCCCAGTTCCCCCACCCCCATTTTGAGCTTTTTTCCTTAAACACTTCTGTGACATAGACAATGGTTTGTGACAGCTAATAGTAATAGTAGATAGCTGTTGCCCTGATGTAAGATAGTGCATTTTCAGTCTGCCAGAAAATAAAACACAAGCAAAATTGCATGATCTTAAACACATTTTTACAAACATTCCTTCAGGCACAAGTATTTTGACAGAGGCAGAGCAACTCAAATCTGTCTCTTTCTTTAGTCTGTGTTTCACTCTTGGAAACATGCTGACATATCAAAATACATTGTTGAGTTTGAACTCATCTTTTGAAATATAAATTTTACTGCCACTGGCGCCAAAACATCACTTGAGGTGTCTTCAGCCAAATCTCTTCATTGAAATATAGTGTGTTCTGTCAAGGTCTCATTTTTCCTTTCTCATCTTCATTTTTTGTTATTTTGCTAGTTCAAGCCTTTTTGTCAGCTGACATTTTCCTTCAGTATTTCACTAAATAACTGATGAGCTCACACTGGAAACTTTTCCTTTTTCCCTGCCACGAAGTCTGAGCCCACTTTGGAGTGGCCCCGTGATTTATATCACTAACGAGTTCTACAGGCTCTGCCCAGACTCCCAGGGAAATTTAAGCTTTTCCTTCCCCAGCTAGACTCCCAGTACCTGGAAAAGTAGACTTTAGATCCCTGGTTCAAGAAAAAAAATCAGGAACCGGTTCCCTACTTGAAAATATTGGCTGTACTGTGGGTACCATGTCCTGGAAAATATTGCTTCATCATCAAGTTACTCTTCAGCGCCAAGACAAGGAGCTTGTCAATTCTAAATAGACAGCAGGGAGCAGTTTGGATACAAGAACATTGTAAATCTGGTTTATTCATTGTGGGTTTCTGTACAGTTGTAACAGGAATATTTCAGCTCAGTATTATAAAGAATTGATTTCCTCCTGAAAAATATTTCCTCCAAAGGAAAGCAATCTTATAGAAGTTAAAATCTCACAGCTCACTTGTTTTTTTTAAACATAAAAAAGTGTTTGTGTGCTTTTAGGTCTGAACTTCTGAACATCTTTCTGTGTTTTTTAAAAATGCGGCTCTACAGTCACGGAGCATGGCTTTGACCTTCGCCTCTGAAGATGCTCCTTGACCTAGAACACTCTGCCTTTGCAGTTGTCAGCCACATGTCTGCAGCTGGGTTAAAAGAGGAAGAGCGAGCGATGCAGGAGGAGGAGGAAGGGGGAGATTTTTTATGAGCACACTTCAGTATTTACGCCTTTCATCCGCGCCTGTGGTGAAGGCCTTCAGCTCGGCCAAGCACCTCAGCATACCCATAAATCTTTATAAATCCCTCCTTCGTTCTCTATCTTTCTCTATATTTCTGTCTGACCCTCTTCTTCACTCCTATCAGTCAGTCAGTCTAGTTGCTCCAGCCAGGGCTTCTCTCTTTAGTGACCTTGCTCTCTCTCTGGGCCACTGAACAGAGGCCAGGCCAGCATTGCAGCAGCCCGTGGATCTTGTATTATTTTATGAGCTTAGCAGTCCATCAGGGACTAATATTTATCCCATGCGCTGATAGAGGGATGCACATCAGGAGCTACTCTGTTAACTTAATCTATTTCGCCTGTTTTGGACAGTGAAAAGGACAGAAAAGGGAAGATCAGGAGGTTTTTGACATAGACACAGGGCTAAAGTGGGTAAATTGCATAATATTTTATGGGTTGTGGGCAGTGTGCTGACAAATGCATTGGTGATTTATAGGGATGATTAGATATTTTGTGAAACACTTTATTTTGCAGAGAGTTAGATGATCGATATCACTCTCGTGTCTGTATGGTTAATATGAAGCTGGAGGCAGAGGTGGTTAGCCTAGCTTAGCATAAAGACTGAAAGCAGTGACAACAGCTAGCTCTGTAAAAGCCTAACTTCAGTTTTTTGTACAGACAAAACAAACGACACATATCGTGTTAATGTACATTAGAGATGCTGGTCTTTTTTTAAACCTTTGGAAAGAGCCAGATATGGCATCTCCCCTGCTTTTAGCCTTTACGCTAAGCTAACCGTGTCTGCGCTCTAACTTCATATTCAATGGCAGGATATACAGTAAAAGTGGTATCAATCTTCTCACCTAACCCATGTGAATAAAGTGAATATGCATATTCCTTAAAATGCTGAAATGTTCTTGTAAAGTAACAAGAAAGCCACTTCAGTCCTTTTGTTATGCATGGTGTTTATTAAGATGTTTCCTCTCTGCTGGGTCAGGTTGAATTAATTCTCAAATGTAAATAAACTGCAACATAAATACACAAAACAGACCGCATTACAAGCTGGCCGAGTGCTCTGGAGATCCAAAAAGAAACATTCTGTGAAAAAAAAAAAGATTTAAAGTAACACATGTTGTTTTTTCTGACTGGTTTAATACCCCAGCAGTGGTTTTACCCCCTGCTACTGTATTCCATATGCTCCTCATAATTTACCAACATGGGATGAGTCAGGACAGCTTAAGGTTTCTGTTTAATTGGGCCCATTAATGGAGCCTCAGGGCGATTGTTGGCTTTAAAAATGACGCAGTAGGAGCAGATAAGTTTTCACTGGAACCACATTAACCCTCCAACATCCTGTTGGAAGCAAACAAGAATCTTAATTGCTGTTTGCTTGGTTACGCATTAACATTTCAATGGGGTCATATGAGGCTCATGAGGTTTGGATAGAAAGGAGGCTGTTATCCATATGCAAAACTGTCCAGTTTTCTGGTATGGATGTGATATGTTCATAATTTGACCATGTTATTTCTAAAATAGCATGACAACACAAAAAAATTGAATGGTTTACAAATAGTTGTAAACTGTTTTGGGAATGATAAGCTCTCACATGCCATGTAAATAATGCAACATGTCTCTGAGACATTGCGCTGCCTTATTTACATGATACCCTATCCCTTTTTCCTTACAGTACACTAACTATGAGTATGGTGAGTTATATGACTACATTGAAGGAGAATTAACCACTGATGCTCCCCCAACTGAAGGAACCAAGACTGAGGTAACACATGACTAATACAGTTATCATGGCTTTTACCATGAATAACACACGTGTGTTTGTGTGTGTGTGTGTGTGTGTGTGTGTGTGTGTGTGTGTATACAAGCACTTGATTTCTTATTGTCACCCACCCATGTTCATCTCTTGTCCCTCATTTTAAATCTTCAGCTCTCTCTCTTACCCTCTCCTTTTCTATTTTTTGTCCCTCCAACTCCCTGCTTTATCTGCATGTCTTAATATATGATCATTTATCTTTTGTTGCTTGTAGCATAAATGTATACAACAAATTTCAAATATATCACGACTATTATAGCACTCGTTCTGAAGCTCTCCAAATGTATTGAGGATAATCATATCACTGCTATATTCATCATGTTCTTGGTGCTGTGGAAACAAGAGATGCGCATTAACAAAAGCTTTTGAATATAGCCTGAATTTGATTTTACCCATATCAGATATGTGATTCTGTCCTTGTGTGCTGTCCTTGTCTAATTTCAGACAAAAGTGGGTGGAGACTACTACGCGGGTGAGTATGACTACACCACAGTGGATGGAAATCAGCCAGAAACCCCCACTGAGACTGCAGGACAAGGCCAGGTAACTTTTTTAAATATGCATTTTTCTCACAGAGATCAGGCCTGGATAATGTGCTTCATTTTTGTTAACATGAGGAGAAACATGTTTGATAACCAAGTAGGTATTCATAGTACAGTCATTTGTTTGATAAATTCAGAAGCATTCAATAGTAAGTAAGTAAAATTTGAAGATTTATGAGAGAAAAAACTGTGGAAATTCCAGGACATTATACTCAATTTCACGTAACCGCTGTAGACAGCTGTTAGCTGAACAACAACATTGGCGTTACAATGTAGAATTATTTGTATTGTTGATTTTTGTGAAGTCAGCGGGGTTTGGACCACAAAAATACTGGTTGAAGATCCCCAGTGGGATACACTTTTTATTATGGTGGGAAATTCTCTGTGTATTCATCCAATTAACATCCAGATATCTATTTATGTAATCACTGGTTTCAAATTAAATTCAAGACAGTGTGGGACATCGTGAACAACAAAACATATTTTTATTTATCGTCCTTGGAGGTTGATTTCCATGAGAAGCCGCCTCCATCAAACAGATTCTGGATAAAGACCGAAGCAGGAAAACGTTGTCATTTAATGAACCATAACCAATGGAAAATCAGTAGACAGACGCATCCCCTATATCTCTGCCATATCCTGAATTTGGCAGATCCTGTCTTAATTTGTGCTAAACCATCACATAAAACACAGCATAATGAGGAACATTCGGGGGTTAAACTAAAACAATACGGCCGTGTGCTCCGCCAGCCAAATGTTTGCCGATTGCATTGTGAAGTACTGTGAGGAAGATAATGCAGCTTCAGTCAGCTTGAGACAGTACATTCATTTAAGATGACAGGCCAGTGGCTAACTACGGAAACTAAACATATGCTGTCCTATGCTGGAACACTTGTCTGATTACCGAGGACCATGACGCACTGGACAACGTTAAAACAATGTCATCAAGGGTCAATTCATTGACTGTTTAGGACATGGAAGCACTCTGAAGGAATGTTTAACCTCTAAATAAAAAAAGAAATCAAAGACCATGACGAGACCCTATAAAGTGAATCACTTTTGCGAGCTTTTTGCAATGTGCACAAATACAAGCTGCTTTACAGTGATAACATGAGCTGAAAACTGTTGCCAAAAAGATGCTTACAAAAGCAAATTTGCATGAGAGGCCTGAGTATTTTCTCTACATTCTCCCTCAAGACACTCTCAATATGTCATGTCTAATGACGCAGTTGAGTGCAACACCGATTGAGGTTTTTTTAACAGGCTGAATCCAGTTTGATTTACAAGGCAAAGCTTTCAAATCAAAATGGATTTGTTCTTATACAATAACGTTCCCTCAGTGCCTCAGATTCTTTGCAAACACAGATTCTTAAATGTATAAAAGTCTTGTTTCTTCTTAAACGGCATAGCACTTTACTTTCACTTCATTGGGTCTTTAATAGTTCTTGATTTGCATTTCACCTCTTCACTAAGACTGAAGTTTTTAAGGTTATGATGTCTGAATTACCTCACTAGTCATTCATACTGTACTTTTACCGCATGAATGAATTTTACTTTTGAAAGACATCAGTGGGTCAAAAGTTTCATTTCACATCCCTACAGCTTCGCAAATAGTCTATTTCTAATATGATTATAGCTGTTAGGGATAATAACAGTGCATGTTGACAAAACATATGTGGAGTTTCACATATGTTGAGTTTTAGATGCTGTCCCAAATAAAATACGTGGCTGTGTGCACAACTAAGCTGAAAATTCTTTTGCAGAGTTTCACTTAGTTGGTGTCTAACGCCTTGACTGTGAATCAAAAAACATGTGAGTCATTAAAGTTGTTCACATGGTTTCATTTCACTAACCAAACCTCCATGTTTCCTCCCATCCTGACAACTCCTGCCCCCTTTTGCGATGCCTGGATTGATCCCAGAGCTATGAAGGGGAAATAGTGGATGATTACATCACCGGTGTGGATCAGGTTGGGGTGGACCCCACCATTGCCGTGGAAGCTGCTGCCCCAGTGGACACTCAAGAGAAGGTGGATCCTGCCACTGACGTGTACGAGTTTAAGGAATATGACCTGCAGGATTATGACAAAGCGTTAGAGAAGCCATATGGTGAATATGGTGGCTATGACGATTACGGCCCCACTGACGCCAAGCCTACATCTGCAACACATGATGAAGAGTTTGGTCCCGGTGTTCCAGCAGTGACCGACTTCAGAGAGAGCAGTGTAAGTGGTCAGAAGTGATGGGGGTGAGGGGAGTATGGAAGTGGTGGTCAGGAATGTGGAAAGATGGAGAGGATGCTGGTGGCATTTGTTTGATGGGTTGTTTGCTGTGCCCTTTTGTTTGTTGTTTCTAATGGTATTGGGTTATAGCTCGGAGCATTCTGCATGCACAAGCAGCAAACACAAATACACCAGCAAGCACAAACACACACCTTGTCTATCTAAGCCTCCTACAAATAAACAGATGTCGACCCAGCTGTCAGCACAGACACACCTTCCATAACCTCTTGGCCTCAGTGACCTCTGGTGTTTATCAAAGACATGCTCCTCCCTGCTTATCCCACCAGTGATCCGTTTGGATTACCTGATGACAAACGAAGTCCTTGCAAATGTTTTTTTGTCAGATCCATCTAGGTCAATATCTCAAACCAGACAGAAATACCTGCTGAGCCAGTGTCTATCATGGCGTGTTTCCAGCCTCCTTCCTTGCCTCAGGATCCAGATTCTCAGAGGCAGGAAGTGACACAGTCTCTGTCTGGATGTTGGCTTGAGATCTGTCTGCTTTGGGTTGATCTGAGGCACTCTATTAGTGCTCCTCACTCTACAATCTCAGGACACCGCAGCCCTGCTCCATGACTTTTTCAAAAAGAGTTTCCTCTTCAGACTGAACTGTTCAGTCTAGCGGTTTTTGGACACACTGCTGTAGGTGGTTGGTGAATTCTTCTCATGTGAAGTCATTGTATGGATAGTGTCAGGTAACGACCTCTGCATTTGTGCACAGTTGGGGTCTTTTTGGCAGTTCCTGGCTTTAAAGGAAGCTTAATAAATAGGAGTCAGACCAAAGTCTAAATTATGGCTTCTTGCAAAATTATTCTTGAGGTTTATTTTTCCAGCAGGCAGACAAAAAAAAAAAAAAAAACAGCTTTTTCGCCTTGAGAACTACCTAAATCCTTTAAAGCGTGCAGAACACTAGTCAGCATTTTACTGAGCTTTTCTTAGCAGTTTTGTTGGTATTTTAAGTAACCTCTATAAAAGAGAAGACACCCAACACAACAGGGCATCTGCTGCTCATAGGTCTCAGTTTTTCCATTTATGGCTTCCACACCATCGGTGCTCTGCGTTTACATATAAATGTCTGGTCTTTAATTAAGTAAAAAGCTCACCTGGTCTGTCTTTATGTTTGTAGGTGAGTGGAGGTCAAAGCTACCTGGGGGAGAAAGGAGAAAAGGGTGAACCCGCTGTCATTGAGCCAGTAAGTAAAGCATTAAACCGCTATGTTGTAATTATGATAATAAACCAAACTGTTGAAGAGGAATGGTAAACTTTGTCCAAGCTGCTTTTGAGTGCCAAATTAAATCAGCTAATATTCAGATTTTGAAAGTCACATGCATCAGAAAACACCAAACACTGGGTTCACATTGAAAAATAATAAACTGTATTTGCCAACTAGAACTGTAGATCAGAACGGCACATCCGGGAACTTCAGCTTGCGTCACGCCCTGTTCCTGGAGGAAAACAAGTGACTTTAATGTAAAATATCGGTTCAAAACCAAACCAAAGGAAAAGCCGTCTGAATGAAAGTACTTTATAAATGACTTGGAGACACCGTGAAAGGCAAATATACATCCACTCTGCTTGACCTTGACAGCGGAAGATGCAGGGAAAAGGTTAATTTGATCCACAGGTCCCTTCACTCCTACTGTTTGTACCTTATTGATTCTCCAGATTAGCAAATCACCGGTGATATATTTCACTTTTCAGTCCTGCTCCACCAAAACTATGCTAGCTAGCAGCACTGCGCTCTGACAGCTGACCTAGCTAACGTTACTTTATAGCCTAAAGGTTAAGGTTAGCTTACATTAGCCCCTTAGTGTAGCCTCAGCTCCAGTCACTAGGTAACTGCTAGTGGCCTATAAAGAACACGGGTCCAACTACAAGCTATTCTTTAACAGGCTATTTTAGTTTTTATGCAATTATTAGCTACCTCGATTCTGCAAAGAGGACGCCACTGTCCTGCCCTGCATGTGCAACGGCTGATAGCGTCTGTGCTGCTAACATTAGTCTACAGAGGTTAATTTAAATTCATGCAAGTTAAATTGGTTAGGCTTTGTGCCCCCTTAATAAGCTAAAGTGGTGCAGGGTGAAGAAACACAGGTGACTCGTTTCACACTGGCAGACGATGCGTGTAGTGTTAGCATGTAGCGTTAGCATGTAGTGTTAGCATGTAGCGTTAGCGTGTAGCTTTGGGGAACAAATCAGAGGTCAGCGATGTGGGATTAAATCCTGGTGAAGCCATCTCAGCAGCATCTCTTTGGCTCAGCTTTATTAATTTAAATTGGCTTGTTTTAAGTGTGGATGCCGTGTTGTTGATCATATCTGTAGAAAGTCAGTTAGTTGCTAATTAGCTAGTTGCTAAGTAGCTAGCAAACTACTGGACATTAACGCCAAAGTCATGCAGTTGTTTATCCTGGAAATGACTGCTAATTTAACAGGCTATGAAAAAATACAACCATCTGTGTGTCTTTATAGTCTCTTTTTAGCCACAAAATGCTCAGTTAAGTGGCATATTTCAAAATTGGTCTTTCTCTTCAACTGAGCCTTTCCAACAATGAACTGAAAGTCTAAAAACATTTTCTGGGTATACATGTTGTCTTTTATGTGCTATCCTCAACTAATTAAAGACCATATAGCTCTTTAATATCAGATTTACGTTTGTTTATTTATTTCAGTTTCATTGCAACATGACACAAAGTCATGTTTATTTCACTTAAGTGGTTACAATCAAGACTGTCATGTCTCCTGGTGAGATTTAACACACATCTTCTGTCTAACTGCTGTAGACAAAACAGCCGCTGTAGACACAAAATGCCACAGTACATAAGTTCTGTAGAGAGGCATTTTATACAATTTACCACCACAGGCTAAACACTGACTGAAATAGCAGTTGCAGTTAATGTCTTTCCTCTTTTGCCATCTCTACCACAACTGGCCTCCATCCCAATCTTTAATCACACACATGTTATAGAACATCAGATAGCTGCAGCATTGTTAACGTCTTGAGCTTGTAGCTATAAGTAAACTCCACAACCTCAAACCCAAAGCATCCACTGGCTCTCATTTTCCCCCCATTCTCCATTGCATGTGGGTTTACAGGCTGCCCTATAATGCTACTGTATCCACTTTTTCCTTTTTCAGGGGATGCTTATAGAAGGACCCCAAGGAGCCCCCGGCCAGGCAGTGAGTATCACGTTCTCCCACACTCCTGTCTGCCTTCCACAGATGGAGAACAGCTAAAGAGGGAAAAAATGTCTTTATGGAAAGAGCATCAGCCCTGATCGCCAGTGAAGCTTGAGTTGGGAAAGACAGTCAAAATGTGTGATTGTGCATGAATGTGTGTGCATGAATGTGTGTGCATGAATGTGTGTGCATCTGCGTGCGTGTGTGCACAGGAGAGAGAAAGAAGGGGGGTCGGGAGCTATTTTATTTTGAGGCTTATTTCTTCTTGAACCCATGTCGTCTTCTGTCTTTGTTGGCCTATGCATGTGACGCACTGGACCGACTGTGGTGGCAGTGCTGGTTAGCAGCAGCCTGGGATATGATATGCTAAATATATGCGTGTCTGTGTGTGTGTGTGATCTCAGGGTATTCCTGGTACCCCAGGATTGCAGGGTCCCCCTGGTCCCCTAGGAGATCATGGTGAGAGGGTGAGTAAAGGCTAGCCTCATTTCACAGCTGTTTACAGATACATTTGAGAATCCCTGTAATCTATTCTGCACTCATTGTGAACATTAAAATTTTAAAATTAAAATTTGCTAAATGTACTGAAATACTAACTTTAACCTTAGCCATTTATCTAACTCTAATTATGTGAGTAAGCACATGTATAAACACACAACTGTGTGTGTTCTTCTTTATTTTAAGTCTGTGAAGTACAATCTGAATGCCATGGAATGAATAACACAATTGGACACAGCTTGCTACTGCAACAGTAGGGGGGGATTAGCAAGGAGTGGTGTAGGGAAATTAGATGCTCGTAAACTATCGACATACCAACAAAGAAAAGTTCTGAGAAAGAGCCATGTCGCTACAGGACTTGTGAGAAGTTCGAAGAGTTGGAGAAAATGTAAGATTCTACATATTTTGCAGCAACAAACTCTTTTTCCCAGCACCGTGGGATTCCACTCATTTATTTGATTGATTGGAAGACACAGAATAAGTGCCTGTCCCATCTAGACGGCTGGATCTCAGCATGTTTTTCCCAAATGTGGTGATTGCCCCGCACCCCTCTTTCATCACTCTTTTAGTACTTCTAGTCTGTCTCTGGAGGTTAACCCTTTAAGTTCCAACAAAAAAAAATCCTAGCTCGCCTCCTCCTGTACGACCAGCAGACATTGCCCATACAAAAGGCTTATTGTTCTACAGGGTCAAAGTGATCAGAAAATATTTTGTCGGTCCAAAAGTCACCCCCCCACCCCTTCATTTCCTCCCATGAGAAACGGTCTCGCTGAGGATTGACAGGGGGATTAAAAGTGACTCGTTTCTGAAGTCTTGTGGTTTTCCGTTGCGCAGTGTCCGCCTGGACTCAACGTTTGATCAGCTCATTTCTCTCATAATCACCATCTCCCTCCTTTCCACTCAAACACCACTTTCCCAGCCATGTAGGGCTGTCATTAACACTAGATGTCGCTATGCTTATTAAAACAGCAATGAATGGAGAGTATTTACCACCTCTGGGAAAAGGCAGATGGGAACACATGGTATCAATTTGAGCCAGCAGTCTGAGATAGCTGCACATGACAAGACTGCTAAATAGATTCTGGTTTCTCTGCAAACACTGGGTCCTACTCAGGATTCATTTTTTTAGATAGGTTTTTGTCTTCATTAAATCAAAATCTAGTTTCCATTATTATTCAACTGTCTATTTGTAAGTTTTATGGAAATATTCAGCTTTTTTGTAGTTTCTAGCCACACTCGGGGCATGGCTCCAAGGATGTCAGTCGTTTTGTCAGTGAAATATCACAACAACAACTTTTGGTTAGATTGCTGAAGATTGTTAGTTTGTTAGCATGCTAATATTACCCTACTATACCACCATAGCCCCAAACTGATGAATGCCAGTTGAGCCTGACACAGCACGGCTTAGACTGATGAAAACTAAGCTCTGAGTCTGAGATGTTCTAAAAAAAAAAAAAGCCACTTTAAAAGTGAATGAATCCTTTTTAATTCACGTAACAATCTCTCCTCAGGCACTGCTCATAGGCCCACTAGCAAAACTCTCAATTTTTCATCAATCAAACAACTGTGTTTTCTGGAATATAATGAGCATCACACTATAGCCTCACGGCGGCCATTACTGGATTTCCAGTCTTGTTATAAAGTCATGCTTTTCTGCAGGCAGTATCCCTTGGCCAGCTTAATGAAAATGCATGTTTTGCCTTTACTCGTGACTCAATCCCCCGTCTTATCCCTCTCAGCAGAATCAGTCAATTATCTATTTGGAATAAGCAACAACAGTGTAGCAAAGTACCTTCCCATTGAAATTATTGTACAGTAAAGAAAGTAAAGAAGGGATTTGCTGTAAACAGATTAGTGGTTCAGCCCCTGCACTGTTACTGTTGCCGCTGTTGTTTGTTAATACTGTTATCACTTTGTTCTTCTTTTAAATTTGCACAGTAGCTCCAGGGGATTACAGAGAAAAAACAATGTTATCTCAAGAGAAAGTATACTTGCTTATTATCCACATCTAATTAATTGTCCCTTGCAACGTTTCACGCTGGTGTAGAAATCAACAAAGCAATAGCAGATAACTCAAATTCAATGCCTTGAGGATGAGTGTGTTAACAACAATGCTAAGTCCATTTGAATGGCATTGTTGTTTTTAATGGGGATTCTATGTACTTTGGTTTTGTTGTTCACCTCAGCTCCAGTCATATTACTCATTCACACTGATATCTTGGTATTGTGCAGATCCAACTCTCTCTCACTCTCTCTCTGTCTCTCTCTCTCTCTCTCTCCAGGGTCCTCCAGGGCGTCCTGGTCTTCCTGGTTCAGACGGTGTTCCTGGGCCTCCAGGTACCATTCTGATGCTTCCAGTAAGTCCTGCAGCTTACCACATGCCCACTGGGCCGCCTGTCTTATTTCCCTCACGTACTGCACAACCTTCATCTCAGGCACTAGCCCGTGAACTCACTTCATTTAGTAGGTTTACCTCATAGCATCACCAGTAGGCCAAGGGATCGCAACCTTATTTTCTTTGGGTTACAAATCACTTACCCAGTAAATGTCAGACAGTGCAATGGAGTGGAACCAGTGACTGAGGCTTTGAAAGGCTTGGTGACACATATTTGTGTGTGTTGGTGTGAGCTGCCTGTGCTTATGTGCAACAGTATGCGTGTGTGAGTGTGTGTGTGTGTGTGTGATTGTGTGGCATGGTGACAGCTTTACAGGTTTAACAAAAAAACTATTTGAATACACTCACCAGAGGAGACCATTGGATGCATCACTCTGTAAAAAGAGACAAGTCAATTAGTTTTTAATTGTGTTTCTTTTTTGTTTTGTGCTTGACAGTTCCGTGCGGGTGGTGAGGCACACAAGGGACCTGTGGTTACAGCGCAGGAAGCTCAGGCTCAGGCCATCCTATCACAGGCTAGGGTAAGTGACGGCAGTAAACATGACCCCAGGGCATCCTTCTGAGTTCAGAGGACAGTTTGCTATGATTTTCTGTGTTTATTCTCACTAGCTGCTGTCTAACCTCAATGAATTGCAGTTCAGGTACAAGATTGCGATTCTAATTTGTGTGAAAAACTGTGGTCCAGATAGTAATCCAGAAAGTGTAGTAAATACCGAAAGGAGGAATCACTATTCACAAGTCCCACTCAGCCTATAAATTGTCCGAATTCCAAAATATGGTCCTGTGTCAGGGTAGGTAGTGCGTAAAGCCACGCCAGATGTTCGCACTCACTCAGGGGTCCTGATAACCATAGCACTGTTGAAAAACAGGTTGCATTATGCGGCTGTAAGCAAGGTGTGATCTATCGTTGAACACATGGAAATCATTAAGTGCTGTGCAAACGCTGAATATTCACACATTCACAACACTCTATGGAGCTGGAGGGCTGCCAAAGCTGGTGAACTGGTGTTTAGTAATGTGTTGAAAGCACTTGTCACCTTTCTATATTTATCTTTTATGCCAGAGGTTTGGCCCGAGGCAGGAAAAAGAAAACATGGCAGGAGCTGTAAGTTCTTCAAAATGTAAACAGAATTGAAGGGATTTGTTGAATTCTCTTTGATCTATTTGCACTTGGGAAAAGTTACCTCACACCTGCAATTAAAAACCACTATGCAAATATAATAGCTAATATGTGTGATATATGTGGCCTTAAGCACAGCACAGGACGTAAATTACTTTTCTTTGAATTAGCAATTTCGTTCTTTCAGTAATTGGGCTGCAAATAAATCCCAGACAACTTTTTTGGCAGTATAAGTCTGTGGTCAACCATGAACAGGAACAAAGACCAGAGTGGTAAACCCTTAACAAGAACAAAGTAAAGTTTGCACATTGTAAGCTTCTTTGCTATTCAGAGGCTACGTGGGGGGTTAGGGTTAGCTTTTTGTAGTTTTCTCTTCTTTATTCCTTTTGCTGTTAAGCCCAGTTAGTTGGATGAATGTGTCCGTTTCAGTATCACAAGTTCCTGCTTTATTAGAGAGACCACATTTTAATATTCATACCACATTCATTTTGCAATGTTGCAGTAATCCCATGAACAAACGAGTTGCATGAGATTGTCTTCATCTTGAATTTAATAAAAAAAATAAATAAAGGCAACTTGTTTTTTCAGGTAGAGAACAGACACTGACTGCAGAGGACCTTATAAAATGTCCACATGGCTATTATCCTTGGTTTTTGATACATTCAATTGGTATAGACAGATATAAATGTCAACATTGTTAGCTGACCAGTGGTTTATAAATTGTTTTCTGTCCGATCCTCAGCTGACTATGAGAGGTCCTCCAGGGCCAGCGGGCATGACAGGAAGATCTGGTCCTGTGGTGAGTAGCTTTTGAAAAACGTCTACACACAAACACATACATTCATCGACTGACTGTAACATCCATTCGTTTCACAGTTTATGAAAAACATATTTGCAAACATATTAGTGGTTAGTGCTTCTCCCTGGGAAGGATTCAACTCTGACCATTTGTCATTTCTTAACGCACACCCAGGCCGTGCATATGGCCTCCCTCTTATGACAAATGATGTGTGATAGCTATAAGATAATCTCTCACACATTCCTGAAGACTGATAATAGCTGACTAGTCTTCTACTCAACCAGTGCCTTCGTGCCTTTCTCAAACAACACATGAATGTTACACCAATCTGGTAATTCTTGGATTCAGGAGGGATTTTGTACATGTGGAAAGATGCTCCAGGAGGTCTTTCTGTTGTATATTTACAATCCAAGTTTGAAATTTTACATTATACTTGTTTGGATTCGCATTAAATTCTAGTCCAACGTAGATTACACCGGTGTCCTAATCGAATGTTTGGATGACAGAATACTTGGCTTCAGTGCAGACCAAAGCATTCAATAAATCTGTGCATCTGTGTAAATATTTTTTAAAAGGGAGGTCCCGGTGCTAGTGGACTTAAAGGTGACAGCGGTGATTCTGGACCACAGGTGAGAAGATCTTCTTTTTGTTTAACTCTTTGATTTCTACTTAAAGCATGTTTTCCACATTTCTACATCTCAACATAAGAAATTATTACATAAATAATATGTTAGTCTTGTCAATGTGTAATGTGTTATTTATATGTTTTTCCCCATAGGGACCCAGAGGTCTTCAGGGTTCAACTGGTCCACCAGGGAAAGCAGGAAAGAGGGTAAGATTTATTTCCAACGAAGCTCAATAGGTAGGTTTTTATACTTTATTACTTTATTGATTCAACACTTCCAGAGCAACACTGTGTTGCAACAGAAAATTTTCATATTTCTAATGTTTCACGCCAACAAGAGTGCAAGCGTCAATGCTACAGTGCCTAAAGAGAAGAGCCTGTCTGATTTCAAACATGGCCTCATTTCAAATAAGTCAGCTGCACCCAATAATCAGTTGTGTAAGTTCATAAAGTCATGTTTATTTAACTATAAACATGTTAGCATCTTCCCTGTGTTTGTTCTCTGTAGCCATTCAAGATAATTAGATGTTTTTCTAATGTGATTTCCACGTTGCCTGACATGATATTGCGTGTCCTCCAGGGTCGTAATGGAGCTGATGGTGCACGAGGAATGCCAGGGGAGGCAGGGGGAAAGGTAGTGTACACACCAGGTTACCCAATGAACCAGCAAGTGTTTGTGGGATGCATTTTAAAAGTCGCTCCACCAAACTGATTGATAGTGCTAACCATTTGCCACTGTCCTGTTTCAGGGTGACAGAGGTTTTGACGGCCTCCCTGGTCTTCCTGGAGAAAAAGGTCACAGGGTAAGTACAGGGAGAGAGAATATTGGGTTTGGTAAATGAACAAGGTTGGAAAACAAACATCATTTAAGGCTTCTATCTGTCTCCAAAAATAAGATGCCGCGGTCTCTTATTTCTAAACCCAAATCCCCATTGATCACAGTCCCTGCCGCTCCGTACCCTGTCCTTACAGCAGCATCACTGCTGATTGGTAGTTCAAAGGCCACCTCCCATCCAGCTCATGTAGAATCCAGTGTTGACAGATATGACTTCTTAACCACTGGAACTCATTAGGGCGTTTGACCCACTTATGAGAGTGCAGAACCACTTGGGCCACATTTAACCAGCCTGAAAAAAAAATGAGGATTGCTGAGTTTGGTGTTTGTGGAATTTGGGCCTGCGAAGAGAGCTGAAAGAGAGAGGACAGAGATCACAGAGGGGTATTTCCAGACAGGCTGTCATGTCTTATCCTATACCGAATAATTACAGAGCCACCAGAGGTAGGCTGGTCCTATATACACTATAAATAGTGGTAACCATATAGGTCTATGCCAATTGCGGTGACCATGCCTTCTGTAGATTAAAGGCAGTTTTGTTGCCATTTTTGTCGCTCTCTTTTCAGCATCTTCTCTCTTGTTCTCTGGATCTTTTACCCATATGTTTTTTTTCAAAAAGTAAAAATTAGGAGCTTTTTTCCCCCTCTCAGCTGCAGAGATCAAGCCTGTGGACTCTCTTGTAACCTGCCACTCCGACATTTTGTTGATAGTTTTTTTTTTTTTTTTCTGTGATCTTTTCTCTCCAGGGAGATTCTGGTCCGACAGGTCCTCCAGGACCTCCAGGAGAGGATGGCCAAAGAGTAAGTAGCACATCAGTGAGCATATAACTAACTCTAACTTTCAAAAATCACTCTGAATTCCCTAAAAGCACACTCTTGGTATCTACAGGGTGAAGATGGTCAGGTTGGACAGAGAGGTGTGGCTGGAGACAGTGTAAGTGCATTTATTATTTTCATATTGTGACAGAACTGCATCTTGTTTAATTAGGACAAAGATAAGAATATGATGGACAAAGGACCGTCATGCTACTCATTTCTTTCGCTACTCTCCCCCTCATTCCTTCCTCTATGTTCATTTTGTCAATTATTTAAGCACACAGCCTCACCCTCCATTCTTGCAACTCTAATGGCATTCCTGTCTGCAAGCACCATTGCATTTGTAATCTCGACCTCGCCAAGACAGAATGGCTCTGAATAATGGATCAGAAAATAGAACTGAGAAATGTGTTGTTCTGTCATTACCCCGGAGAAACTGCCATATTATGCCTGGTTCACTTCAAATGGACCGTGGAGTTGCATGAGAAATGGTTGCACCGTGTTGTACCTAAGACAGCGTTGTCCTATTCAAGAAATAGTTTCACGGCATTTCGTCACACACGCTGTCCTTAAGATGAAAGAACACAGTAAATGCAGTGATTTTAAGTGCGTGACTTAAGATGTTGAGATAAGAAACTTTCATGCTCACTCCCTGAAATACACCTGCAGTTACCATATATGGCCACAGTGGGTCACTATTTCACACGTGAGTCAAATCAGTTTTAAGGATTTTTCGGCCCACCTAATGTTGAGTACGTGATGCCAGTTTTTTTTTTATTGCCTGTTTTTTTCTAAATACAGTGCACTATTTACAAATGACTATATGTTTAGGTATTGTTTTTCAGAAATCTCTTTAATTTGTGTTTCTCCTGATCTGCAGGGTCCTCGAGGCTTGCTAGGCCCCAGAGGGTCTGCAGGTCCTGCAGGACAGCGTGTAAGCACACCTCCTACACCACTTAATACTACTACTACTACAACTCATAATTTATGTTCTAGCTCAATGAGATGGCAACGTTCATTGTCAAATTCTTATCTCTTTAGGGTCTTCCAGGACTTGATGGGCAAGCTGGTCCCAAAGGAAACATGGTGAGTTGTTGTTGATGGATGTTTTTGCTTTGCTCATTTTAAACATCAGAAAGGGCGTTTCCCCTGCACATGTATGCCAAGACCACCTAAGCAATCAGTGTGTAATTTGGCCTGCCTGAGGCCGATTGCAGGTCAGTGACCTTTCACCCCTATGCAACATAAGAATGGAGGCCATAGGTCATTAGCTAATTAGAGAAAGTAGATGAAGGTAGGGGAGTGTCTTATCATAATTGCCGGTCCCTTTCCAGAAACTTCAACGGCTGCTGACTGAAGCAGCCTTAAGCTTCAGTAAGGGGCGAAACAGAAAAGCCCGTCTGTGCACGGTCCCATCACGCACTCAGCTTCCCGTAGGGTCTCAGTGGGACATTTCAGTGAGGGTAACAGATCATTGGTCAAGACAGCTGGATGAGCCCACACATTGTCTGCGGTTGCTGAGTCACTGAGCCAGAGAAATAAACAGCTGTTAAGGACACAAAGAGACAAAAAACAAAAGGACTATGGTGTGCATCTTATTAATGCATCCAAACATAGTATATTCTAAATGTCAAAGAAGAACACTTGAAGGTATTCACAGTAGTAGAGCTTCCGATAGGGTTTTTAAAGCCTTATGGCTCTGATAACAGTAAGACATCCTTTATGAGTGAAGAACCCAAATGTTTTACTGACTAGATTTGGACCTTAGATGAATGCCCAACTTTGCATCTTGCAATCAGGGCTCTGCTAACAATCACAGTCAGGCCACCTGAAATTCTCTGAGTCCAGCATTTGTATTAAGTGTTTGTTGTAACAGCTGGAGCAGACTGTTTCACAAGGGTCTTGTCTGGTTTTTGTGTGTTTGGTTTGTGACACACTAAATCTCAGCAGGAATACCAAACAGCCCACCATTCCAGTTAGTCTTATTAGACTTAATCCATACCCAGATGGCTCCGTAGCCCTGCAGTGTGTATTTAGAGAAAGCAGTATTTCATAGTCAAACTTAGATTCTGACCTGCCACCAGATTTTGGGGGCTGGTTTTGATAGGAACTAAACAAAACTTTAGATGAGGCCAGAAAACAGACAGCTCTGCTTCATGAGCCAGTATATTGCATTTCTTCCCACCATTTGTGCCTCTTTGTTTCACATTTTCAACAAAGATTGGATAAAGCCAATTCAACCACTCTATCCATGCATGGTCACCCAAAGTTTTCACCTAACCCAGTGCCACAGTTTTGATATGGAAAAAGTAAATTTTCCCTTAAATCCATATAAAGATATTGTAAGTAAATTGTTTTTCACTCTGTTTGTCTAAATTGTCATATCTTTTTGGCTGTATTGTTTCCTTTCCAATAGCGGTGCAAATTAAACACACAGTAGAATAACTAAAATGGAATTACTTGCAGCGATTGGAAATATTGATTGCACCTCCTGTTTTCATCATGTTCAGGGTCCACAAGGAGAAGGAGGACCTCCTGGGCAACAGGGTCTGCCTGGTCCACATGTAAGTTTCTTTTCTTTCCTGTCTTTCTCTCTGTATTTATCTATTTTCTCTAACTCTGTTTGATCACACTGTTTCTCCTGTTGTGTCCCCCATCCACTCATCTCTCTTCCTCCCTGTGCTCTCTGCCTCAGTCTGTCCTTTCCATGCCCCGTCCTTGTTGCCATATCCATTGTGCAACGGGGAGAGCGATGAACTCGGATGATTTCTCGCACTCTGATTTTCTTAATCAAACATTTGCTGGCACCTTTTTCTTCTTATTCTCAATCCTTTATTTCACAAGTAGCGTCCACTCTATGGGGGATTACACAAAACGTACGTGCAAACTCTTCATAAGTGTCCACTAAAATTGTTTTTCTGCTGCTTCAAAGAAGAAAAGCAGTCTCTCTGTCTCGCTGAGATGAGACATATTGCACTGATTTGATAGCGCTTAACCTGATTACATCGTCCAGTTGGTGGCACAGTGAAAATTGTTCCATTTTGGAGTCATCTCTAATACAAAACAGTACACCCAATATTGTAGCCAGGGGTAAATGACCATTGCCAGGTAAGATTTTCAGTCCTGCTGACGCTCGCAGCCTGGACAGGATGGCGTCATTGCCCTGGAAAGTATTAGTAAGGACCTATCCTGATGGTATACAGGTTGAATAAATAACTTCATTTTAGTTATACCTGGCCAGAGGCAGATTGATGCCTTCCAGGGAAGGCATTGCCATGTAGAAAAATAACACCGCTTGCTTGTTTTAACTGTTATTACGTTTTTTGTTTTTTTGTTTTTTTTTTTATTCGTGTGGTGAATTTTCAAGAAGTCTTCAAGATGTGTGACTTTAGAATTAGTGTAGAAAAGAGGGATCTTAACTTTGCACAGCCGAACGAAAACATCTGAATAAGCAGCATGAAGTAGCCAAGCAATAAAAACAAATGACTGGAGTTATACACGGAGGAAGACTAAAACATTAAAGAATATATACGCCATACTGTAAAAATGAGGTGTAGACTTCCCCAAATTAACTAAACAAGCGTTCTTTTCCCCCTAATGTACCACTTCTTTTAATGTCAGTATCATTGTACGCCTGGTTATGGAAAGCCGATAACGGACCGATCTCAATTATCTTTCAGGGTCTTGTGGGTCCTCAAGGTCCGATCGGGCCTCCTGGTGAAAAAGTAAGTAAAGAGGGAGCCCAGCCACCCCTTCAGTCCTCCCACCACAACTCTGCTGCCCCGATAAGTGAATGTTTCAGTCAAGACCTCATAAGTGATTCTGCAGATACACTGCTGTCTGAGGCTATAGGCCTTTACTGAAGGCTACAACACACACAGACATGCACACACACTATATACTTGTTACCATAGGGCTACTCCTGCATAAGCACTTACTTTGGCTAACTGAATGTATTTTGTCAGTGGTTTTTTAGATAGTTGATAATATTTCAAGCAGAGTAACTACTGGCAGACTTCATCATACTGTTAAAGACGGTGGGTTGTGCGTTTGTCTGTCTGTCTGCCTGTCTAACTCCCTCTTGATTTCTCTTTGTAGGGACCTCACGGGAAACAAGGTCTGGCTGGCCTTGCTGGCGCTGATGGCCCTCCTGTAAGTAACATATTCGACTCCTTTCCTTAACCAAAGGACAAGATGATCAACTGATAAACTAAATCTTCCTGACCTGTTTTACAGGGTCACCCAGGAAAAGAGGGTCCTGCAGGCGAGAAGGGAACAGCTGTAAGTATAACAGAGTTTAGCTTTTTGAAACACAGTTTAGCTGTTGCATTTTACAGGAAAGTATTGTAATCACAGTTCTCAAAGATTCATCAAATGCCTCACTGCACAGGCAAATATGCTGAGTCAGGCGCATTTTGCAGATAATTAAATTTAGCATTTGTGTAGCCTACTTACTCTGCCAGTAGGGTGAGGTTTAGTCCAACCACACAATATTGTGTAAGCTGTCTCAGAAATAGAATACACTGCACTACTCAGTCTCTCTTGTGATTGGCGAAACTCTTTTTTTTCTAGTTTTCTAGTCAGCTTGTCATTCTGGGCAGTAAAATTCAATGAGCTGGCACCAATATAAGTCAAGGACAATATATTTCAAACCATGACATTTATTTCCATATTAATATAGAGCTAATTTTAAAGTCAGTATAGAAAAATATGAAAAGCATGCCATTATTTGACTGTATAGAGGATGCATTTCTACAGAGGCAGAACAAGCTGAGGTTCATACTATGTATTTATATGGTAGTTTACCTGATCTTCCCCATCATGTTTGGGAAGATTAGGATGAGACCAATTCCAAATATATATCTCTAGTGTGGTCACCTAATAGAGCAGAGACACATTACAGTACAAGGTTAATGTACGTTAATAGGTACTTCACCAATCACATGACACTTTTTACAATCTTTTAGGGTCCTTCTGGTCCAATGGGATCCATCGGCTACCCTGGGCCTCGTGGTGTGAAAGTAAGCGCCAATGTAGTCCAACAGTACCACCTTACCACGACAAATCTCCTTTTTCCCAGAATTTCATCCTGATTCTCTGACTCTCATGATTTCCTCTCTCTCCAGGGTGCTGAGGGAATCAGAGGCCTTAAAGGTGGCAAAGGAGAAAAGGTAAACACCTCTCTGTTCTCCCCTTCTTTCCTCAACTTGACAGATATCATTCCTCTAAAAATGGACCTGTCAGAGTTGTAATTCCTTCTCAAATGAGACATCCTTGGAATCCAGCAAGTGGAAAAACTCTTAAATGCCCATCAGGCTGGTAGTTAAGTCCTTATGCCACTGAGCTGTAATGGAGCGTGGAACATTAACTGAGAATGAGGCAGTTTGTAGGGCAGTTTCTGGGGAGAGCGATCTGTTGCCATTGTTTTCTTGGATCGCTTTGGTTGAACTCTGATTGTTGTTACCTGTTGATACTTCTGTCGCACATAAAATCCTCTTCGACAAGCATTTTGCCAATCCCATCAGATTCGTTAGGCCGTGTGTGTTATGGTTTGTTGTGTGAGGGGTGTCGGGCATAAGAACATGTCACAATATTGGCATCAGAATATAATATGTAGAGAGCACAGCTGTTCAAAGATTGAAAAATGCATTTTGATTTTTAACCACCAGATGTCAGTAGGACAGCATAGAGAGAGAGAGAGAGAGAGAGAGAGAGAGAGAGAGAGAGAGAGACAGGGAGAACCTTCAAAACTGCTTTTGTGAATGCTTCATTTAAGTGGCCACTAGGTGTTAGTATTAAGCTATCCTAAGGAGCCTGTGTACTTTTGGCCGGCAGTAATGCCATAAGCCTGCCATGATAAACTTTCACTTTAATTTTGTTACTTAAGTGCTCCATCAGTATCCCCCAGTATTTTTTTTGCTCAGTATTTCAGTTGTAAACTGTGTTACATGAATTTACCAGGTGTGTCTTTTTATCTCTTTCATCCTCAGGGAGAGGATGGATTCCCCGGCTTCAAAGGAGACATGGGCCTCAAGGGTGACAAGGTAAATCATCATCTGAAGAGAGTACTGATGTTTGCAGATGCAGAGGCTGACAGGGTATTAAATATGATAGCACTGTTTCCACTTGTTTTCTTTGCATCAAGGGTGAGGTTGGTGTACTCGGATCCAGAGGAGAGGATGGCCCCGAGGGCCCCAAGGGCAAGTCAGGACCCAGCGGAGAAGCTGGACCCATTGGATTAGCTGGAGAGAAGGTAGATAATCAGAAGACTGAATTATTATGAATGGATTCTCATTTGGATTGATGTGTTTTATTGACAGGTTTAATTACATGAAACATGACAGTTCAAATGATAAAATGAAAAAGTTAAATCATACATATATGGTACAACATAAATAGATGTAAGATTTTCTTACAGTAATAGGGGTATAATGACCGATGTATTTAATGATCTGGAAAGAAGGCAGCCTGAAGAAAGTAGTTTACTATAGTTTTGCTGCTGTCCTAATCATCTAGAGGTTAAGAGTTTTCCACCTCCCTTCAGCTCTACAAGAGTCCAATTTAATTGGCTTATGTTGCCAACCTTTCTTCACGCTGCTTTTATCTTGTTCCAGAGTATCTTGCTTGGTGGTGCTGAAGTATTTGTACTTTAACAAATTGGTATTAAAGGTTACAACAAGATCTTTGTGGTTCATAGTAAAGAATAAGAATATAAGTGATGACTTTGAAGACAAATAGTAGTTTATGAATGCTTTAGCAGGGTTTTTATCAATGAACAATCCATCACTTCATAAAGACAGTAATGACCTCAGGCAGTAGTAATTGTGATGTAAGCAATGAGATGTTTAAATATGATTAGAAATTAAGTCAAAAAAGGGAGACATGGCTAATTACTTGTAGCTTTGAACCTCATTAGCAAATAATGCAAATACAGACTGTAATGTAACTCCCCTTTCAATACTGCTTTGTTGTATCAATGATACATTTTACATTTCACTGCTGTCCTCATCCTGATTTGCTTCGAATAGTCCAGCAGCACCGCAGAAGTAAGTTACTAGTACCAGAGTGAAAGGTATAAAATGTATGACTTGATCATAGTTTAAAAGCAAACACTGTACTTACATCAGATTCCGTGTACTTCTTAATGACCACACATCATCTAAAATGACCAAAATGGACCCAAAGGGAATTCACATTTGGGATTAAAAGCAGAAAAGCCTTTGCATGTATGATCTCATGTTCATAAACATGGCATTAAAATATCCCCACACCAGAAGTAAAAACTTTATGGTTATAAGTTTATTGCTTTTCACAGTGCTTCTGTGAACTTTACTGCAGTCTCCAAAGATGTCTCTGGTGACACAATGAGAATTCATCATCTTTGTTTTGTTTTTCTTCTTGTTTCTCCTTTTTAGGGGAAACTTGGAGTTCCTGGATTGCCTGGGTACCCTGGCAGACAAGGCTCCAAGGTATGTGACGAGAGTAATAATGTACTCCACTGATCAATCTCGGAAAATTCAAGCGCCGACTCCACTGGGTCAGAGATCAGGGCCAGCTGTAGGTGTTCAGTGTCTTGATCAACCGTAGTTTAGCAGAGAATATAATATGTTTGCCAAACCAGTAATGTGAATATTTGCTCACTACGCTGCCTTACAGTGTGAAACTATTATGCTTATGTGAGTACATTTGCATGTGTATTGATTCTCACAGTGACTTCATAACCCTCCATCCACATTTGTCAGATCAACATCTGCTCATGTCTAAAACTTGCTCTCATAAGCCTTTCTAAAATCTGCTGATTTGCTGACTTAACCTTACTCACACAAGCACAAACCCAAGCAGACACCTACTGTACTCCCGCAGCAACTCTTGCAGGGAGCCTAAGTGGCATGGTCACCTGCTGGACTCATCAGCTGTCTTCCCTCCTTAAACTCCCCCAGACATTATCTAAGAGTCCTGCATTCCTCTCAGTGCAGCGCTGACCACTGTGCCACAGCTCTGCTATCAAGATGTGCTGCTGCAGCTTGTTCCTCTCTGCTGCTGTCAGCACTGACAGCTTGGCATTGATATGATGGGTCAGATACACCTACTCTCACAACCTCCACATAGGCAAGTCTCCTGCTCTGTCTGTTAATGTCAGCAGGATCTGAGCTGAACCTGGCACACAAATTAATAAGAGACCTTGACAAATTACACAAAGTGGGAGAGACGCTACAGAAATAAGATGAAAGTTATAAGTCAAATGAGCATTATTCTTATAGTGTATATCTTCTGTCAATGGCTGGATATTTTACTCTTGAATAAAACATTAGAATAGTGGAATCAGTAAAACACATATTTATTCAAAATAAGTAAAACTATGCCGTAACAGCAAAGGACACTCCTTTGTTTGTATCCATAAATGGGTTTTAAACAAAGGCTGCCCACAAATTTTCCCAGTTGAGCCCCGGATCAGATCTTTGTTTTAAACTCGCTTCAAAAAATGTTTTTGGAGGGACAATAAAGGCATCCTTTACTGTTGTTATTTTAAAGGCATCCTTTATTGCCTGACTTTGGCATTGTGTAAACAGTGCCATAGTTTCCTCTTTATAGCCTGCATTTCAAGAGTTTTCTCTTAAAAGACAAAACACAAAGTCAGCATTGAAAAACTGACACCCACACCAAGTTGAAACAAACTATGAACCTGTCTTTAATAAATTATCTGGTTTGTATTTATGGACCAAATCTATAACTTTAAATTTTTTTTATATTTGACAGAAAGTTAATATCCCTTTTTGAGACTTTTCCCTAAATTTATTCATAGAATTTAAGAAGTCAGGTGCTGTTTACTGTTTGAGATGGATACAAAAAGAGCCGACATTCCCATTGCACAGTATCATCAGTGTTATAAAATGTCACACTGTCCTCATAAGCAGCTTCAGGGTCAAAGTCCTGGCCCGTTATCAGGCTTTATCCTCCTCAATCAGCCTGTGCATGAATCCCTCCACTGGCTGTGTTTTTGGCTGCTGCACCCCATCACTCTCTGTTAACAGCTTTCTCACACCGTTAATTCTGGATGCCATTTGCAATAGCTTCAGTGGACTGTCTTATCTCTGTGGCGCAAGTCAGGCTTGTCCAGTACCAGCTCTCCCTTCAGTTTACCATAACTGCACCTCTGTGAAAAACAAATTAAGCAGCATAGATCTCCCTTCCTGCTGTCTCCACAATGTTGGGCTGTTTACCTCTTGCAATTCTGCCCACGCTGCCTTGTTGTGGTGCCCTTGATTATACTGCACAGTATTATGCCTCATATACATATGCATGTGAGCAGTAATGAGCACTATAGATGTGCATTGCATCAGAGTGCGTTTTAAACCCAAAACACTCAGACATGCACACGACCTTGTAGTGTAAAAGAAAAAAAACTTAAATTGGTTGAATATATAATCACGCTACCTAATGCTGCATGAAGTGAGGCTGTATAGGTAAACTGCTTGGTATGCCTTTTATACATCCAACAGTGATTGCCCTCCTAGTTTTTGTTTAACTGGCACCATCGCGTCTATCGAAGAGCACAGCCTGCAAAAGCCCAATAACTAAATTGCTGATGGGTATCAAGGGGAATCTACTGCTTTCCCTTCCTTTGTCTTTATTTGCTTCCACTGTCGTTTTTATCTTCCTATTTTGCTTCCTCACCGTGCCAACAAACTAACTCTGTGTGTCAGAAAGTCTCTTAGTGGTAAGGCTCTTGGGCTCCAGTTAAGCATTAAAAGAAAGATATCATTTCTCTATGGGTACTCGGACTAAAAAATGGAGCCTTATGATACAAGTCTGCTGTCCAGTATAGCGGTACTTATGTTAGGGCTTCACTGTTTCTCTGTTAATTAGCCTTGGTCAGTAGAGCACAAAAAGAATGGTGCTATTTTCCCTTCAGCTTCTATCCCACTGTTACTGGGCACAGACTATGGTAGACATCTGTTATTTTATACCCTCCAACTCTCCGATGTATTCCCCCTTTGTATCACGCCTTTCTTTCTCTGTCTCACTTTTCCTGTACTTGTCTTGCAGGGCTCCAATGGCTTCCCTGGATTCGCCGGGGCCAATGGCGAGAAGGGAGCAAGGGTGAGCAGCAAAATCCATTATTGTCTGTCCTATTAAAGACATGCACACTTGGCCACTGTGGGCTGTCCTGTGAAGCAGATGGATTAAGTGTAGATAATGTAGAATGCTGCAACACGGGACGGTCAGTGTATCTTGGTGCCCTGCTTGCTACCAGTTCTAGCAGTCTAAGAATGGGGGAAAAAATGGAAGATACTTCAGGAAAGAATAGATGTTGTTAGTTTCAAAATGAATTCCTAAAATGTCACTTGGGTTATAGAATGTGCATTCCACTGTTTAAAAACCCAACTGTGTACAAACTGCAGTATGAAGTATGTTGACACCTGAACATGTGATTGTTGAACATTTTATTCCAGAACAATTTTCATTATGATGAGCATTTGCTCCCATTGAGCCACAAACTGTTAGTGAGGACAGTCACCTATATTTCCCTTAATTGAGCCTGAGCCTGAAGCATGAAAATCAGCCCCAAACAAAAAAAGAAAAAAAAAAAAGTGAATGAACAGGGATGTCCATATACTTTTGGCCTCATAGCGTCATCAGGATGTAGCACTCAAGGGGGACTGACAACAGTATTCAGCCATGTAACAGTAGAGTGGTCCAGCTGAAAAGGGCCATAGATGAAGGGATGAGGTGGAGGGTTGTAGAACGGTGGGGAGGGTTATTTTTGACAAGACAAGCTCGTCTTTGCTTTCAGACAGACACTGAGAGGCAGACACCCCTGGCCCCGGCGTGCTAGAACTGACAGGTAGTTCAGGCTGTCAAGTGCCTGTGGGTTACCACTTACCGCAGCAATTTGATTATTTATTTTTGTCCAAAGATGCTCAGATGGTTCTATTTCATCCCTCACTCAAACCCCCTCAGGATTTGTGTCTGATGTTTGAGTGTATTTGGTATTATAGAACTGCTTTAGTTTGAACTTCTAAAAAAGAGATGGAAAAAGTCCTTACATTGGCTGATGGTACAAAGTATGATTTTGTCCTAAATCAAAGCTTTTGTTTTTTCTTTCTCAGGGAATAGCTGGCAAATCAGGCCCTAGAGGGCAACGTGGCCCAACGGTAAGCAATTCAACCACCAACTCAGCCCAGGCTCTCCACATAAATGATTTATTTTGTTCAAATGAAAATCTCTTCCTTTGTAGTTGTGTATGAGCTTTATCTTCTTGCTTTTGAAGGGGATATGCACTGGGTGGGGAATTGTAGAGACGACCAGGGGAGGCACTAGACATTGATTACCTGCCCTTTATACAATTGCTTTCCGTGTGTTGTTTTTTCGTTTTGTTTTTACGCTTTCTAGCATTGAAGAAAATACTAAGAAGTGCTGTTTGTTTTCCTCATGATTACTGTATTGTTTTATGTGCTGTGTAAATAGGGTCCACGTGGAGGGCGTGGTGCTAGAGGACCAACAGGAAAGCCAGGAGCAAAGGTGAGACGCAGGGCCATGTTAGAATTCATAATGGTGGGACCTGTGACAGTCAATGTGTCTACATGCTTGAGATTAGAGTATATTGTACATAAAAGTGGATAGAATATGAACAAATCCAGTTCTAACATTTGTCTGCTATATAAAAAAAAACCCCAGCTAATTTGCTCATGTAGTGCGCAACACATTACACATAGTTTTGGCTTAGTCTGTTGTGAAAAATACAATATGTAAATCATATTAAACATGATTTTTGAGTGCCAACTCGCACAGAAATATAAATGTGTGAACAGGCTTGCTACATAACCTCAGTGCTTTGCATAAATGTTATTCACACCTCACACTTTGACAGTTTTGCCAAAGTTAACAATGTTTCTCTGTTCTCTTTTCTTTCTCCTCAGGGCACCTCAGGCAACGATGGACCTCCTGGCCCGCCAGGAGAGAGGGTTAGCATCAGATATTTTTTTTATCAGTGCCTCTGGAAATTTAGAAGTTTTGTGCCCAGAGTTAATGACATCAAGGGCATTGTACTTGAATCATAACTCAAAGTGTTACATCTATTTGTCAAACCAGAATTAAATCAAAAGCTGTACAGTAGCTGCTGATTAGCAACTTGAAACAATTGTAACACACTTTCGCGTACTTCACTCTACATCATACGACATAAAATGTTAAATGTGTGTTTACAACAATTATTTCACAGTAACAAAGCTGGATTTTCAAACTAAAATCTAATTAAATACCAGTAGCAATTTAAAGTTGTGTTGGGTTTCCTATCCAGTATTCTTCTCTTGATTCACTCTCTTCATTTTACTGTAATTTAAGGGACCTCAAGGACCACAGGGACCCGTCGGCTTCCCCGGACCTAAAGGACCCAATGTAAGTAGCTGCTGTCCAACCTGTCAGTGACTTTGCGCCGTCCCCAACAAGTCCACATTGACACTTTTCATATAAGCTTTTCAAATATTCATGCACACTTACGACCTGATGTCTTGAGTTTTTTTTTTTTTTCAACCTGTCCACCTCCAGGGCCCACCAGGAAAAGATGGGCTCCCCGGTCATCCCGGACAGAGAGGAGAAACGGTGAGTGGGTAGTTTTGTCCATGAATGCATTGTCATGCCATGTGACCCTGAAATCATGCTTCAGCGCCCACTCACTCCCCACTCAGTCTCTCTGATAGGTTATACAAAAATAAAGCAAGGAAGCGGATAACTAATAGCATAGAATTTGTGTTCTTTGGGCGAAAGTAAAGCACCAGTAATAGAAAATGGAATATGGGCTCTCTCAGACCGTTAACATACTGTATAGCACGAAGCAGACAACACACTGTGTATAATCCCACCTGTGTACAATCAACAGTATCTGTTTCCCCTTCAGGGCTTCCAAGGAAAGACAGGACCCCCAGGACCTGGAGGGGTGGTTGGACCACAGGTAGATATACAGCACAGTACACAGCTACGGCTTGATTCCACCTCCTCACTTTTCCTGTTTGTTGTTGAAGAATGATGAGACAGTGAAATTCAAGTATGTACCTGCAACAAGAGCTGAATGCACAGAGTGTAATCAAGATGCATCGAATGGTTTTGAAAAGATTTTGGGATGCCGTCAGTTAGATCTCTTGTCTTTTGAAAGTAATGAAGCGTGGGCTGAAAATAAATTATTCCATCTCATTAAGACTTCCATTTACATTAGAAAAAAACAAAACTAGGTAAGAAAAATCAAGTACTACTGAATCAGTATTATGTCTTTAGGACATAAGGGAAGTCACATTTTATAGCACATTTTCCTTAATATGTATCTGTTGTCACTGACAGGGCCCAACTGGAGAGACAGGACCCAGTGGAGAGCGAGGACACCCAGGCTCTCCTGGTCCACCTGGTGAGCAAGGTCTTCCTGGAGCTGCTGGAAAAGAGGGTGGAAAGGTAAATGAGCAAGAATTTTGAATGCTGCACAAGCAAAATGCACCAGACACACAGAGTGGTATTTCTGCATGTGGGAACAACAGCAAGTAATTAAGAAGTGAAAGCAAAAAAGAAGTGGTACAATTCGGAACAAACAACCATCAAAGGAATAATTACTTATTGTACTTTTTTTGTACTTAACGCTATCAAAACCATTATTTCTGTTTGTGAAACTTCTAAACTATATTAGGACCACACATTCAGCTCTTCTAAAAAAAAATGTTTTCAATTTTTAATCTATTGAACCCATTCATTTTTAAAAATAAGAGAGCAGTTTTGTTTCTGTGGAAATAAACAGTATAAAATCTTTAAGAGCTTGAAAAAGCCTTTTGCCAAGAAGTTATTATTCTAATGCGAGTGGTCAAAAGAACAATGACAAAGATTTAATTTCAGTAAACATAATTCCATTGTTCTACATCACTGCAGAACTATGTATGACTTGTTCTAGATGTTATTGCAATTTGATCCTGAAATACCAAATATTTAGCCACAAATCAGTTTAGTCTGTTTTTCTCTTCATTATGCTTTGTTCTCCACATAACTAATATTAGAATAAATCTGTTACATTCAAATGAAAAGGATAGTTCAAGTGCAGCAATAAAGAGGAACAAAATGAAACAATTACAAATAACCTCCAATGATAAAAACAAATAAGCCAGGAACAGGGAAGAAACACGGTGAGCAGGAAAATATTTTATAATTTCAGCTTTTATCAAACAGATCAATCACTTTAATTGTTTTTCTCTGATTTTCGTCTGCCATTCTCACATATTCAGCTCTGCTCATTGTTTTCACCCAAAAGCAATTCTGTGTTTAATGATTAGCTGAGCGTATGTCGGATGCCAGTTAAGTGGATGTTGTTGTTTTGTTTTTCTCCCTCTGTAGGGCGACCCAGGTCCTGCAGGTCCTTCTGGCAAATCAGGACCTGCCGGCCTGAGGGGCTTCCAGGGGGCAAGAGGTCTACCAGGGGCCATGGTAACACTCAGACCACCCACACATGAATGCACTCATGCAAACAAACTCATGAGAACATGCAGTAGAAGTATGTTCTCCCACATCCTGAGCACACACCCAGTTGAATTTTGCTCCAAAGCCTAATTACCAGACTAACTACCTGCTGTTAAACCAAATGTCAGGCTTGGCAGCGGACCTAACTAAAAGGTGCAGAACTGGCTCACGGAGAAGTAATACTGAGCCAGACACAACATTGACATATTTTATCATCATTAATCTCTGTTAGGTTGAAGCGGGTTGTCGTCTGTTGTCAATATGGCTTTAGCAAAACATTTTAACCAGCAAAATGTCTCAGCTGCAGCCTGTGCACTTTAGTGGCATTTAACTCCACATTTAGAGGTGCTCCAGTTGCAAAGCCCTTTCTTTAACGAATTCCTGTTTGGTTTCAATCAGAGAATGAGTCAAAGCCCTCTGATTATGATTCAAACCCGTGACTTTGTGAGTCACATGCACACGAGTAACCTGAATTAATTCTCAAAAGAAGTGGGCGTGTGTGAGAAAAAGTTCAAGGCGACAGCGGATGGCTGTTAGAGGCTGACTGAGGATCAGCTCGAAGGACTGGGGCTGAAGCTTATTTCAAGGCTGACCATTTTTGTGAGAACACGACAACGCTGCCCAGACTTATTACCACCGTTGTCTTAGCCCTGTGTGTGCAGAGGGATGGCTTTCTCTTTATAACAGCAGACACACACACACACACACCACTACACAGCCTCCCACTGTCTCTTAAAGTGACCATCCAAATACACACAAGCATACATGAATGTATACACCTGTTTTATGACTAAGAACATAAAAGTTAATCTCACTCTGTTTGCTGAGGGAGTGCAGGTACAAACATTGTGCTAGCACACATATAAATAGTTACGTTTTCTCTTTTGGATAGGCACAGAGAGAGACGCACACACACACACACACATCCCATCTTTTTTCATCCCATCTCTCAGTCTTGAGGAAAGGCGACGTAGCAATATACGAGCCAATAAATAACTTTTTGTGTGTCCGGCAAAGAAAGATCCTTCCAGCCTTCTAATGCACTGTGGTGAAGCCGTGGAGCTGGAGAGCCTGCTTGGCAGCGTCTGCACCCTCTGGCTCTGTCGGAGCCTGTAAATTAGTTATTGTAATGAAAGTCTTTACTGCCTCTGGTGAACTGTGTTTTCCATATGCCATGGTGCAATGATTCAGCAGCACAGGCATTGCCATTCAAGGGCCAGGATCCGGAGGAGATGACAGGGGTCCACAGATAGATGGGGCTACACTTGAACTTATGTCACACCACATGCTTCAGAGCTGTGTCATCCCTTCACTTTTTCATTTCCTTTGAAGCTCATATAGTGATGCCTTTTGCATTAGTAATATAAATACGCCTACAGATTAGGCTGTATCATAATTTATTGAGTAATAGCCCTTTTTTCTCTGGTGGAGTTGAGCTGCAGCCTAAGTAAATATTGGTATTTGATTAATGGGTATTTCTGTGCAGCGTCATTAAATTATTATTTAATTTTTTCGTGAGCTTGGTTGTTTTAGACAAATCCACCGACTGAACTCCCGTCGACGGAGCTCTTTAACAGAATGTAACCTGGATTGTCTGACTGCTCATTCACCCAGTGGTATCTAAGCATGGAGATGGTTTTGTCTGAGATTTCAGCCTCCACCCCAACACAATGGATGTGAATGGAATTTTATTTGTAACATCTGAACATTAGTAACATTGAAAAGTAACATCTCTTTTCAGAGACAGTGCCCACTCTACTCCACAGACCTCGCTCTGAAAAGTTGGACAATTTCTTTGGTAGAAAGTAATTCTTAAGAAATTTGTTGTGCTGTTGTGCACTCCCATTCATCTCAGATTTATTTGGTGACAGCAGAAATCTCTTAGAATAATATTGCGAAGCCTGGACAATAAAGCCAAAGCTACCTGCAAAGCTATGTACCACTAGGAATTAGTAAGAAAGTTGTAGATTAATTGACCGTTTAATGGCCTGCTACCCCTCTAAAATGGGAGGTTATAACATGACCAAGCTTTCATGTACATAAATGTGGAAGGTGTTAGATAACTTTACTTGAGAGGTAAAAAAGATAGTTGGCCTAACTTAGATCATCCCTTTTTTATAGATCACAAATTGCTAATTACTGTGTGCCTTTCTGGGTGTAAGTCCTTCATGCATACATGTATATACACAGGTATACACACAGAGAATATACACACACACACGCACACACACACATGCGGGGTAACATTTAAAGGCCCATTTGACAGCTGTGATTACTGCTCTTTGAATGGCACCGAGGGGGGGGGGGGCTGCGGTCAACTACATCTAACCATCTCCTGTCCTCTGCTTTCAGGGTCCAGCTGGCTTAAAGGGAGGAGAAGGGCCTCAGGGTCCCCCCGGCCCCATCGTAAGTAGCCCGTTACTATGGTTACCTAATCTCTCCTGCCACAGAGATTGCAGCAGAAAGTGACTTGTGCTTTTGGAGAATGGAGTTGCACACGCTGTGCATAGCTCCGCTGTCTAGTTGTTAAGCAGCACGTTGTAATGTAAACTGCACTGTGGGGGGTGGTAGAGTAGGCCGGGGTGGTATTACTGAAATGAGTAGATGTCATTCAATGTGAATATACACTGCAATATAAAAACACTGCAGATCAAATGTCATTTTTACACTTTTTACACGTTTTCTCTTGCTTATTTAGTAACTAGTAATAATTTTACCCATTTATTGTGTCATAAAATTGGCATTGCTCATTGTGGTCCTCACATTATACTGTGTGTGTTGTAATGTGCCTCACAAGATGCACAATATGCACATTTATGATCACACAATTCCTCATTTTTCTAACTATGAATCACCTCTCATGCTGATGTTTATTGTGTTTTTGTTTTTCTGCTACAATGTGCAGGAGAAGATGAACATTTCAGTTTCATGAAGATACATTTTTAGCACTTTAAACGAAGACACTCATGAATTTGTGGACTACAGTTTGATAAAAGCACTTTGCTGCTTGATTAATCGTTTCTTTTTTTTTTTTTAGAACAGCTTAGAGGCATTCCTTGGTATGAAATTAATGAGTGCCCAATAACATCACTCTGAAGCATGGCCTAATCATTGCTTAATTGCCTAATTGAACAATGGCCAGTTTCATCCCAGTAACTGGATAGGTCTGACATGTTTTCGCTAACATTTAGTTGTTACTATAGCAACTGTTGTGGCACAGATGGAGGAATGATGTGGCTCATTCTCACCTTTTTTCTTTTTGCGTGGCCACCAGTTTTAGAGACTCAACTGTTAATCCCTCAAGACAAATTTAGGATGTTTTTCTTTCTGATCATGGGTGCTTATGCTGTATCTTCTGCATCACTGATTCACCCTTAATCACAGCAAAGGACATCCTCTCACATTAGAGAGCTGCGTTCATACACTGAACTGTCACATAGTTAAGGACTGTGAAAAGGAGCAGGAGTGGTAGGGTAATCCATAAATAAATGGGGCACTCTTTTCCTGCCTTTGTCTCTGAGCCCTTCAGTTAGCGATACATGCAATGAAAAGCATCGTGAGCTCCGGTGGTGAATCTGTACAGAAAGCTGACTGACAGGCAGCTTTGAACTGTCTGACATTTTGTTCATGCGTTAAACGCAGGCTCCCGATAATTGCCCCTGCTCACCAGCGACAGAGCAACACCAGATTAGATGACAGCGGATATGCAGAGCACGGATGAAAAGATGATGAAAGCGAGAAGAGGGGCGTTCACTGAATGAGTGAAACCATTTCCACTGCGAAATGAGATAGTTTTCTTAAATTGGCCTGAAAGTGAGCCATTGGCTAAAAACATGTGATAGACTGTTTTGGTAGCACTTGAAAAACTCCTTGAAAAAGAGGCCGGTGTGCACAATGCCCCCGCACACGAGACATCTGATATTTTCCTCCATCGATTTCCTGCCAGAGATTGAGCTGCTGTGGGAAAGTCTGTGACGGCTGTGCACGTTGCTATTTCATAGTCTTTTTAGAGGGCTGTGTGTGTAAAACAGGAAAAAAAGAACAGATATGTTGAATATGACAAAGTTGAGTCACAAACTTTAGATGTGCATGTTTTTGTGTCGCACTTTTGATTTCTAGCCAAAGAATCATGTGTGTGGAACAAAAACATGGTTAAAATGAGAGGAAGGCGAGCAGAAAGAAAGAAGGGGAAGTTATGGGAGTCAAAGAAACTTGTGTGTGAGACTATATGTGTGTCCTGGCGGGCAGGTTGGCAGGCAGGGGATGACAGTTTGGAGCTGTGTGTGTGTGTGTGTGTGTGTGTGTGTGTGTGTGTGTGTGTGTGTGTGTGTGTCACCAGCAATGTCTGTCATGAAATGAGCCAGGCATATGAGTGCCAGGTGGCAGCTCACATCAACAGCTGAAGCTGTGTATGTGTGTGTGTGTGTGTGTGTGTGCGCGTGCATGTGCATCAGGCTGAATCTTTGGCTTGGACACATGCGCATGTTTTATTTGAAAGCAGCCCAAGACCAGCACGAGTAGGAGTTTGCTGTAATGGCCTGCTGATCAAAGGTGTAGTCACTTTATATGGTTTGGGCCACCTACACAGAGAGGGGCATCCATCTGGGCAAATTGAAGAGCTGATAAGGCACTCTGTTGTGGGGAAGAATGGCAAGACGCTCCATAAGGCCTTGGTAGAGGAAAGCCGCTGAATCCTGTTGGTTAGCTAAGCATACCTCTCATCTCAGTGAAGCTCCGAGGCTGACAGCAGGGCCAATATACTTTTATTGTTGTCCGTAGTTATGGTTTTAAGTAAGTAATAATTCAGTTGTAAGTTGCAGCATTATTTTTTTACAGCTCCTCACAGCAATCAAATAAAAAGGTTTCATTCTACATACTTTAATGTGTTCTTCTTGCAAGAGGATTACATTTACTCTGAACTTCAGTGATAAATGATACATGGTAAATGGTCTGTATTTGTATAGACATTTCCACTACTCAAAGCGCTTTTACATCACATCCTCATTCACCCATTCACACATCATTCATTCAGGAGGAATCTAAGTTGGAGGAGATTATTCTTTCACACACTGAAGCTGTGCTTCAGGAGCAAGTTGGGGTTCAGTGTCTTGCCCAAGGACACTTCGACACGCTGACTCATAGGAGCCGGGGATCAAACCAGCGACCTTCCGACTGATGGACAACCCACTCTACCTCTGAGCCACAGCCGCCCTCCAGTGGATAGTGTCCTTGTGTAAAGGACAAAAATGTTTGTGGGCACATAAAATGGCCATAGTTTGCGAAAAAGGTAGTCCTTGAAATGCTCGTCATAGGGCAGCATCTCTTTTGCGAGCGTAGTTTTTGTGCTTCATGTTAAACTTTCTGTGGGTTTTAGCTGTTTCATTCCCTTTTAGCAGGAAATTGACTTGCTTGCTACCACAGCAAAGACTAATGGCTCTTTGTTCTCTGGTGACAGGGTTCTCCTGGAGAGAGAGGTGCTGCTGGCCCTGGAGGTCCCATTGGCCTGACAGGGCGCAATGGCCCCCAAGGAGGACCCGGCCCCGCTGGAGAAAAGGGAGCTCCTGTAAGCATTTATGTCTAACTCTCAGTCAAACACTTCTTTAACCTTCCATACACTGCAAGGTTTGAGGAAAATGTTGATTTGGCTGCTGGTAATGCAGCACGTCTCAATGATGATAGTGATAAATGTTCGTGTTTAGGGAGAGAAAGGTCCCATGGGTCCTGCTGGCCGTGATGGCATCCAAGGTCCTGTTGGTCTTCCTGGTCCAGCTGGTCCTCAGGGTCCCCCTGGAGAGGACGGTGACAAGGTGGAGTAAAGATGTGATGCACTGGAATATTAGTAATCCCTAATTTAAAAACCTCAACCTCAAAGAATGAGCCATGTCTGAAACAAAGGCCCATACTGCACTTGGTGAAAGGTAAAACACATGGAGACATCTTCTGCTTCAACATCTGTAACCATCAACTCAACTAACCATGATCCAACTTTCAAACAGGATCAGAACAATGTAGTTCAACTACAAAGTTTTCTGTAACACAATCCAATCACATCAAAGAATACAACACGTCTACAACTGTCAGCATCTTCAAAAAGTGCTTAGATGTGTTGATGCTCTTCTTTGCATACCCTGTTACTTAGTTCCTTTTGTACTTCTGTCTTATGTCATTACTTATGATATGGCATGGCTATTTGAAATTCAACTACAGTGTCATACAAACATGCATGTCTTCATATACTTTGCATATATACAGAAAACATACTTTTTTCAGTTGCTCTGTTTAGCCTCAAGCCTCCAATGACAAAAATGATCAGATCGTTGCAGTCAGTAAACAAAAGAAGCACACACTGGAAGCATTAAACATTTTTTTTTTAAAAAACAAACAGTGTCCAGAAATAGCCGACAGCTTCAGTGAAACACACATCTTCATCTTTACATTTGTAACCATCATGGCTCTCCGATCCAAGTCACGTCTCCTATCACACCATTTTGTCAATCATGGTGCCAATGGGGTTAGACGGGGAGCCAATCAATTAATTGCAAACACTCGCCCAAGGTCTTCGTGGGCCAATCAAATTAGAATCTCTTGAGGAATATTTACTACGCGATCTTGGTAGAGGTGACACTTTAAGATATTGAACTGACCAAACATGGGAGGCGAGAGCCTTTTAAGATGGAGAGGAGAGATGTGAGCTCTGCTGTTTGTATTGCACCACAGGGAGAAGTTGGCGGTCCTGGACAGAAGGGAAGCAAAGGAGACAAGGGTGAACTTGTGAGGCCTTTTTCCTTTCTCTATTAATTTTTATGTAATTCTTTTTACACTAGGAAATGAGTTTTGACTGATAGTCCATGCTAATTGGGCAAAGAACACCAATCTTAGCTGCTGAATTCTCATATGAACTGCATTAATCAAAGGACATGGGATACTTGGCAGTGACTCATCTTAAGTTATCTTACCCCAAACAGCCTGCAGGATATAAAATATTAAGTGAAGTGCTGCTATGTTTTCTAAACAGGTACTTAGTAAAATACCAGCATACCAGAGCCCTAAACATTTGTGTTTTTCAACTGAATTTGGTTTTGGTAACCACAAGCATCACCTCAAATAAATTAAACGTTGTAATATACAGCACTGCCCCAGTGTTATTCCTTCAAGTGGATCGTCTGCATCAGGATAAACAGCTTTAGCGTGCAATTGTTTTCATTGACTTCCATTGATCTCTAATGTAAATGAAAACAGGAGGTCTATTATGTGTGTACAGATATTCAGACAGCAGGTCATAATAAACAGTATCTGATTGTTCCTTTTAGGGTCCACCAGGCCCGAGCGGGCTTCAGGGTGTGGTCGGAGCTCCTGGTCCAGCTGTGAGTATTGCTTCCTCTTGCCATCTTATATCAACATTTCCCCGATGGGGGATTGTTATGCACTCTTAGCTCGTTTTCATTTAATGGATTTCATATTCAGAAATCCAACATTAAATTAAAATGTTAGAAGCAATTGACCACTGGGTAACCCATGCACACCAATGTTTTCTCCAAATATTACACTTTTCCAAAAGCTTTATTTGGCAGATATTGGATTTTTATTAAATTTCTTTCTTTGCAACATGTCAGATGCTTTAAAAATGTAAATGCTGTGGTCCCAATGATAGCTCGTGCTTACCCTGGTGGGTTTTGGGTTGGAAGACTAATGTGCGCTCCATTTCTTGCCGATTTCTGGATGATGAAACATTTTGCTAGTAATGGCTGTTCCAACAAGGTAGTTTGATTTAAAAGAGACAACGTTTTATCTTCCAGATGGGCAGAAATTAAGTTCTGTTCCAGCCAGGTCAGCGATACGTTATGCAAGTAGTATCACTTTTTTATTGTAGCCTCTGTAGTCCAAAAACCTTTGGCTGCAGTCCACATTCATTTAAGAATCCCCATCGTTTTATTGTTGTAATGTTACACAAATTTCATTTTAATTTCAACTTTTACTTAAAGCAATATATTAATGTATTAATACCACAAAGGCTACTGTCATCATAGTTGTTAACAGCTTGCTCTTCAGTAAAAAGCACCAATTCATCAAATGCATTGCAATTCTGAATAGAGAATCTGTATTGCTTGTATTGGGTTCTTACACAGGATTACATTTGTGACCTTCCAGTAACAAAATAGTCTCGAATAACACCATGGCCACACCAGCCTGTCAACCATTTCCATGTATTACCTCATATGACACCGGATTTAGCTGAAAATACTGCCTTATATGCTGCAGGACATCCTCTATTCATCCATCTCATTAACACAACAGGAACAGCCCTGTTTCTACAATAGCTGATGGCCTGAGGGCAACTAACAGCCCATTGCTGTAAATTATCAGGCCTTAACAACCATTCTAGCCAAAATTCAGCATCTGCAGGGCTCTGTGGGGGCTAGAATAGACCTGGTGAGACGGATTGCTGTGAGCGGGTAGTGTACCCAAGCTGAATAACAAATTATTTAACAGTTGTTTGTCCTGGTGAGTCAGTCTGCTCATGTGTATTCATATCTTCATAACTGAGACCCGACTCGTGCCGTGTAGTTGCAACATTATCTGCCCTCTTTTCATTATTGCAAGTCCTAATGCTGTTATCAATTTTCACTATACTATCTACACCGCCTCTCAATCCAGGAAAAATATTGGTGTTTGTAGGGAAAACGAATGATCCAATTTACTTCTCAGCTACAGCTTAACGAGGTTTACAACAGCTCAGTCACCAGTATTGTCTCCAAGATGCAACTGAGGTCAGGCAGTTAGAATGAAACACTGTGGCAGGGCACGACTGATCTTCATCCCTGTAGATTTATTTTATTTTGGTTTAGGCACCTAATATAAAGACTTTTTTTTTTTTTAAATGTCACTTGGCATGAAGAAGTATAATTTTTTTTGATGTAAATGTTTGTCTCCAACAGAACATCCCAAAATTGCCTAGATTTGGTAAGATGCACTTTAGGAGAGTCACAAATTACACCTGCCTCAGCATGAGTGTGGTGCCTCCAGGTCTAAGCATCTCTTGTGCCCACAGGTACTGTGCACATAGCTGTGCTCAAACATATCAGATGCATTTCAGATTTTTCTTTCTTTTTTTCTGACATTTTGACCCATACAAACATTATAACAGAGTCTTAAGAAACCCATGCATCCACAATGTTTAATTTAAGCAATTATACATTGACTTTTGATGATTTAAGCCCCTGAGAAAGTGTATTCGTAATTATAACTTCAGCGTGTATTGAATGCAGTTCCCTTTCTTACAGCGATCGTTCAGAAACCAATGAGCAGGTTTTTCAGAGTATAGTTTCAGTGTCAGTGTCAGTTCTGGGGAATATTGAGCTTGCCTTGTCATGGCTTACACTGCATGCACAACTTAATACATTGTGTGATTAATGGAGACCAGCAACAAACTAGTTTCCCCTTGTGGGAGTTGATCTGCTGGACATCAGATCAGGGATACGTTGGATTTTTCCAAACTCTGTGTTGAAACTAAAGCATCTGTACTATAAGTTCATTTTAAATGATCACATAAGTACTTAGCCATCATTAATCATGAGCAGCAAATTAAGCTTTGCTTTTTCTTCACGATAGTTGTTCTTCCATGCTTTGGCTACTTTGGCTCCATCCAATTCCATCAAGCAAAGAGATCCACTGGGATTGCACCAACAAACATATTGGAGCGACCTGCACAAGCAGCTTTACAAAGAATGACAAATCATTCAAGCACTTTTTAACCACATGCATTTTGGATTCCGATCTCCCCGAGGAGCTGTTGGTCCAGTCAGATTAGTATTTTCTGATTAAAGTCCCTCTGAAGTGTAGTCCAGCTTGTCTCCAACCCTTCAGTTCAAAGCTGTACCAACGGTACCTGTAATCTCCTAACATTTCCTTCTAAACTGTTCTGCATTCAGTACCAGCGCCTGAGGCTGCCTACATGTCCCAGGGCTCAGCGAGAGCTCCAAAAGCACTTTCAAGTGCTGACATGCGTTTGAACTGAAAACTCCCAGTTTGTCAGCACTTCACTCCTTCCCTGTAGTCTCCCCTTTCTATCATCTGTAGCTCCGTGCACCTCTGGCTTCACAGATGAAGTCAGCATCTTTCACGCACACTGTTTACCATAACCCCGTGGCTATAGTGTTCTGCATTCTCTGATGAGGAGCTTTGGTAATCTGGCGGCTGCTTCCACAGGTAGCCCAGCAGCTCAGTGGATCAATCATCACCCATGTACTTTTTTATTCTGAGTTTGCTCATATAGGCTTCCCCGCTCTAAAGATTTGCAGATTGAATGTTAAGTCTAAATAGCATGGGAGTGCAAATGTCAGGTTAGGCGTTAGCCCCCAGATGGATCGTTGACCTGTCCAGGGTGCATGCTGGGAAAAGCTTCAGCTCCTCATAATCAAGAATATGTGGGTGTAAACAATTGATGGATGGAAGACAATACCATAAAATGACCTTCAAAAAAGGCGTTAAGGTAGCTGCCTGTCCTGGTCTATGTGTGAATATGGACATCGACCCACCCTCTACCATGTGAGCTTGGATATACTCCACAACCTTGAAAAGGATTAAGAGGGCAAAGCAATCCCGTAAGAGAAATTCCACATAGATACCAGTGTTTGTAGACCTGCGTGTGCAAAAGCTCCGGCTAATTGGGATCAACATAAAGATGTTTGGACTTAATGAACTTTGACCCCCCCCCCCCCACAGGGCAGTGATGGTGAGTCTGGACCGAGAGGACAGCAGGGTATGTTTGGCCAGAAAGGAGACGAAGGACCCAGAGGATTCCCCGGCCTGCCAGGACCCATCGGACTGCAGGTAAGTCTATATGAAATCTACATCTTTTACACACACGCATGTTGATTCCCTCTCTGTTATTTCCTGAACGCATGGCAACCAGATCACTTTGGACACAAACCAGTAGGTACGCACATCGCTCTCCTTCTGCCAAAGACAGCCGCAGCAGAATGAGTTCCTCCACACAAGTACACCAACAGCACTTCATCTCTCCTTACATCAGTTACATTACATCAAAACAGAGCATAATTTATTAATGCACCCTCAGCACCTAATAACACTTTGTATTGCTCCTGGGCAAATAATGCTTTTTTCCCCTCAAGGACTTTCCTTAGCCGAGACGGTGCTAAAAATCCATCACCATTGCTAACATTTTGCGTTTGGCATTTTGCCGCAGCATTAATGGTGGAGGAGACTTGCCGTTGGTTTTCCACTCAGACTACATCATTATCATGCAGTAAACTGCTTCCCTGCAGTGCTCGCAGGCCAAAATAAGAGACCAGCTGCTGTGGTAGCCTGTATTTGATCAGTTTTAATCAATGCATGGTAAAAAAAAATTATTTATCTTCTATTTAGACGTATTACAATAAAGATACAGTATTACGTTCCTGGAGAATTTAGAGAAAAGGGGCAGCATGTTTGAAGCACTTAGGCAGTCAGGGTTTGATATTAGGATGGACATGTTTACTTTGCTGAGTATCAAACCTGTAACCCTACAAATAGTCTGTCTAACCACCAGCACACCCTGCCCACACACACATGGACTATGCATATTAAAGGCTGTGGAGCAGAGTGATATTTGAGGGCTTTCATCAGTAAACGACCTGGGGTTTTATTTTCCACTTCAACACACATTGATCGGTTGCTATTTATGTTATTTTTTAAATGGCACTATAATATTGATTTATAGAAAGTGTTTTTCTTCATGCACAGAGAAGAGAGCACAGCATCCAGTTTTGAGAGAAGAAATAACATTGTTCTTCTTGCTAATGAAAAGTTGTAACAATAATAAAATGAACCCCTCCATGGTTCAGTGCATGAGTTCAGAGTTTTTGCAGATACAAGTGTACCTGGTGTGGTATAAACTAGTAGTGTGTGGTGGTCAAGGCTTTTGGTGTAAAGAAAATTGTCCCATGAGTCTATGATAATAGAATAGTAATAGACTAAGCTTTTTGTGATTACTGCCTGACTCCACTTTGCACTTTTTAGTTCGTTTTCCCTCAAAAAGTGCAGAGGTCCAGAGGAGTAACAGGACAGAGCTTTGGCTCATTTAAGCCAATGAGCTGAAGTTGTAGAAACTTGCTTTGGTGGTAATGAATAAAGAAACATTTTAGAATATCTCAAAGTCAATTATCCAAGGACTCACTGGGGATGAAATTAGAGCAAAGCCCTGCTGGTCAATAGGACCAGATAACGTTGTTATTAAGTGCAATTGGCTTTTAATTGGGCATAATGCACTCCATCTCCACTCTTTTAATTATGTTTGGCTAAGCTGTCCTTCAATAGATGGCAGCAGCCACTGCGAGCTCAGCTCTTCAATGCAATTATCTGTAGCATTAATGATTTTTGACTACGGGGAATGAATGGCTTCAGTTTGAAAGGCTTCCATCATTTGGGGCCGTGTTTGCCGTGGAATATTGGATTCTGCACCCAGGATAAATTCTTCAGATTAAGAGGTTAAGATGTAGAAGTGGAGAAGAGTAAATATCAGATATGATTACACCAGGTGTCCTTATAGTCTGAGGCTAGTTTGGAAAAGAGGGGGAATGCCAAATCATAAGTAAACATTTATTGATTTGCTCTTCTACGTGTGCCAAACAGTATATTTGTGCGTGTATGTATGTGGTGTATGTTAGTTTTGTTCTCTTTCCAGACTTTGTAATTAATTAGTACATATATTTTACAAAGATGCATAACAAGTCCAGCGCTGATCAAAAGCCTGTCACATCCAAAGATTACACGTGAAATAAGTTGATGCTTTATTTATTTTTCCATTCCCACCACCCTCATGCTTCATCACTGTGACTTGAGTCCCATTTAGAATGTGTTATAAATTAGCTTTCTCTGCCGTTGCAAAGGTACAGTAAATCAACAAAATGGGCTGAAATTACACATATGTGATCTCAATGATTGATATCCATGCCATTTTGATTTTACAGCAACTCATCACTACCGCTGCTTTCCACCCATCTATTGATTATGCATGCTTCATCATCGGAGCTTAACTAACACAACAAGTAATAACTCCAATTATGCAGATAAACAATAAGCTACAATAGCAAGTAAAAGCTTTTTCATTTTTTTGCAGGTGCACTATCACAAGGTGCATTCAAACTGTTTTGGTCAAACATGATTGAATCCAAAAACTGGATAATGCACACCGCCTGCGCTGTCCCCTTTGTTTCCACTTTCCTGTGGACATAGATGGATGGAGCTCCCACCCTGTAATTTACACAGGCTGATTATACCTAAGCCTCCCATACCCTTTAATTACAATAGGTGTCCTTTTTGACTAATTGTGTGTTTACACTCAGTATTAATGCATTCTCCATCATATTGCATCCCAAAGCCCTCTACTCAATACACATCATCTGAGAGACCCTGTTAATGAGCAGCAAAATGTATTCATGCTTCTGTTGGTGGATTTTTTTTTAATGTGCAGTTTTATCTCAGGTGCTGCCTCACATGACCTTTTTTTCTTTGCACTGAAGAATCTTTGTCTTCTTTGCAGGGCTTGCCCGGCCCTCCTGGTGAGAAGGGAGAGAATGGAGACGTTGGACCGATGGTGAGTGTAGCTCTATCTGTGACTTTTCTCTGTTCCAGCTCTTCACGTTGTTTTCACGTACAACAAGGTGGGAAATTGCGCTGATTGTTCTGAAGTTTTGGCCAGTGGCTGAGTTTGGCAACTCCACCAGCCAGTTGACAGACGTTTTTGAAGTATATGAAAGATGTATAGACACAAACTTTTCTGCCGGTGAAAACTTTGTGTGCTCTGTTCCAATGCAATATGCTTTTATCTACCATCATTTATTAATTTTTCAATACAGTTAGACTACAGTAAAAAAAATACACTCGATAGTTTTAAAGGATTAGTTCAGCAGTTGAACAAACATGTAGAGATATTGTATGAGGGATTGATTTTTCTGGCATACTATCACACTAGCACTTGAACACAACAGAGAGCCAAGCCTATCTGTGTACCACTGTTCACATTGCCTCACTCTTATTTTTGCTGACAGGGTCCACCTGGTCCTCCTGGGCCGAGAGGTCCTCAGGGTTCCAGCGGAGCCACTGTAAGTTTGATTGTTTTTCTTTTCTTTTTAACAGGGAATCGGCTAAACAGTGTTAAAAGAAGAATCTTATAAGAATAAATTGTTACATTGTGATTTGTCCACAGGGTGCACAAGGTCCTCCCGGTAGTATTGGTTCAATGGGAGGTGTTGGTGAGAAGGTAAGATACATTTCTTTTTTTTTTTAGTACTGCACATTTTTTGGAATGATTCACTCTCTGCTCTGAAGGAACACTGCCAGTTTGACTACCATGTAATGCATGAAAAAGTTTGTGTTTATAACACCAAAGTAAGATACAAACCAAAAGCATTGAGCAGACAACCAATGGATTGTTCACTGAGACTGTGATAATCCACACTTTCACACTGTAATCCACTTTTCCACTGTGATATAATAGGGAGAGACCGGTGAAGCCGGAAACCCAGGATCATCTGGAGAGCCTGGTATCGGAGTGAGTACAGCATCATACTAAAGCACTCCTCATCTCATTCAAGACAGCATTTTTTAAATACTATTATTATTATTATTATTTCAAGTCGACTGACTATTCTTACTTGTGTGAAAAGCACTCAGAATGCATGGCAAGTAGCACGACACACAATTTAGCAGTGTGCCTGTGTACATTTCATTCCATGTGTAATTGTTACTATTTAAATAATCTCCACATGAATATCTATGAGTGAGGCTAATTAAGTTCTGTTTATTGTTTGACACTTCAGCTATGGGGGCTGTTCTACCTCCATGTATTTTACCTCCATGTTACTGTAGGCTGATGTGTAGCAATGCTGGTAGCCTGAGGGCTTTTCAGGCAGATAATTAGCCCGGCCACGTTTGGACACCTCCACCTTTGTTTTTGTCATTAATCTAACCTCCGGCACGAGGCTATTATTAGAGGCAAGCGCTAGAATATCTCAGGAGTTAATTTGTGTGACAAAAGCATCACGTTAGCATGTAGTTTTTCACAATAACATTCAGTTGTTTAATGTCTCCAAAATTACTGTTGAGTGGCAGGAAATTCATTTTGTCATAACTGATTCATCATGTACCTGCATCAATCCTCATAATGCAGCATACTATGTATACTGGGTTTTTTTTTTTTACTTTCCAGTGGTGTAAAACATGATAAGTATTCACTGTAGGTATTCTGATCTTGAATAGCTCAGATCAGAGCAGTACCACAGAACCAGGCTAAGCAATAGAGTTTGGTTGGACAGACCAGGGAGGCCATACCGAAGTAATGGGTATGGGCCAGTCATCCTCCTTGAGTCCATCAGGTTGTATTGATGTATCCGTCTGCTGCCCCGTATCTGTTTACGGTGACAGATAGAGCCAGTGTTGCACATCACATCGAGGTCAATTTAAAAGGTGCCATGCTGGCATCGACTAGAGAAGCTCTCCGCTCTAATGGGCCAGCAAACGATTCTGGGCTTGTAATTATGCTCCAACTGGTGCTCTGAGTCATAGCCAACACTTTAAGACACTGTTGCTGCTAATACTAGAGCAAATAAATGATACCAGAATGATAAGACTATTTAATGTAATCACTCAGTGGGTCAGAATATGATTTTGAAATGAAACTCAAATGCAAATGATCCAAAAAGTGTGCTTAAAGCTTCATTTTGCTTCCTTTTCTCAGCTCTAAGAGCCAAGCTTTGAGTTCTTAGAGCCAGTTCGGTGCATGTTTTGATGCCAGCGGAGTGACAGATTTGATACGTCTTGTGCCTTATGTAGCATGCTGTCGTCTAAGTGGCGTTGATGGCCCTTATGTGGTCTTCATGATGACAAGCCTGTGATCCATTTTTCAGGGCACCAGAGGAGAGACTGGTGAGAAGGGAGAAACTGGCCCACCCGGAGCCGCTGGACCCGCTGGTGCCCGTGGACCCCCTGGAGATGACGGTCCCAAGGGTAACCCTGTATGTGAGCTCCACTGTCTCACACACACACAGCCTTATGACTGATGCATTATTAAAGCTGTCAGCGACAGAATCACTGTGTCACATTTCTCACTGGAGCTGTCTGCTGCCAGAGTTGTTGTTGACACCATGTCAAATATTGGAGTCAAGCTCAGTCTTCTCAGTGTCTCGATCTGTCTGCAGGGACCCGTCGGCTTCCCAGGAGACTCTGGTCCCCCTGGTGAGCCTGGTGCTGCAGTAAGTGCTACATTTATCCCCCAATCAATCTTATGTTTAGGATATTATACTATTCAGAGAGTATGAATTGAACTGTTTTCCTTGTGTAACAATGTGTGAATACTGGTATAGGTATTTATCTAGATATATTTTATATATATTTTTCTTTGATATAATATTTCTTAAAAGTACTATTAATATAGTCCAAACTGTGATGTGAAATAGCATTGTACTATAGCTGACTAATGAGGTCATGTTTGGCCCGTTTGTGCTTGTTCAGGGTCTTGATGGTTTACCAGGTGACAAAGGAGACGATGGAGAAGCTGGGCAGCCTGTAAGTCTTACATGATCTGAAATTGCAATAACTTGCCGAGTAATCAAATCAAAAATGTCAGGCAGTCATTTTCTGCCACTAAAAGTAATTTTTCACGTACGCAGTGATGTGCAAGAATAGAGCAAGATGAATTACTTAATGAGAATGGTAACCTTAGGATGCAGAATAGTTTGTGCAGCTATTTGCTTATCAAGTTATGTAATTGTGTTTTCTACAGCATTCGTTATGTAAAAATAATCACGTTGCAGTTTGAGGTATTTTAAAGTCAGTTTTGTTTCACTATATCTTTGCTACATTTGCGTCTCTATAAGTGTGTTTGACTGTTGAGGTTACATATCGATTATGTGACAATGGAGAACATGTTTTACAATGGTACAGATATCTCATTATGTAACAAAACTCTTCAGTTTTTGTGAAGTGGAATTGAGTGTTCTCTCTACTCTAATTTAGGGCCCTTCAGGTCCATCTGGCGAGGCTGGAGTACCGGGACCTCCTGGCAAAAGGGTGAGTACATCTCCAAAATGATGCACGAGCTGATACTTCTGCTAAGCTCTCGAGGTGTCTCTTATTTTTAGATTCACAAGACTCTTAAAGGATCCTAGTGATATACATTTACAGTATGGTAGCGTTTTGTGTTTGGATTGGAAGTAATATATAGTTTTTATGCCAGAGTAGCCAGTCAGCGCAGATAGAGATCATCCTATAAGACAGTACTGACATGTTGTGAGTTTGACTCGCAGTAATGTGAAAGAAGGAGTACTGCTGCTGTGAATGTCTGGAAATTAACTTGGCACTTAAACCTCTGACACTCTATGCCATTTCTGTCACATCACACTTAAAATGAGATTATTTTATTTCACTAGCATATAATTTTTTTTTTTTTTTTTTTACAATGCCTTCCATTTACTGTAGGAATGTTTTACATTTAGCGATAAAGCACACCATCATTGTACTGTATGAAACTCTGGTACAATATGGCATGAGAGAGTAGAAACTTTGATATTTAAAGTGAGTTTGCTTTGCTTTGTGTTCTTCAGCAGAGATGATGCTCAGTAAAGTCTAGCGTATACTCCAGGGCATCAGTGTCAACCAGCTCTGCTTCCATCTCTCTATATAAATACAAACAGTGTTTGTACAGATACAGAAGCCCTTCTGCCCTTCTGCTAAAGTAGCATTTTACTTGTAAAAGTAAGACATCTTCACCTTCCTGTATTGATACTTTAACTTATGTCGAGGATCTGAGTACTTCTCCCACCACCATGAATAAGGGATCGATCATAGATACCATGTACAGCACTGATCTTCACTTACAGTTTTTCTTGACTGTGGAATATTTATCAAAATATGACAGAAATATTGCTTGTTGTGGCCGAAACATTGATTTCTCAAGCTTGTCATGAGCACACAGATTGTGGTAAGAAACGGTCTTGCATTTGATGATCCTTATATGTCTTACTGCCTTAGTGGCAGCTAATGTGGATCCAAATTAAGAATAACGAATAAAGGGAGATCCAGTAGTAATACAGATTATCTGACATAACAAAGACCTAAAAAAGACCTTCCTGTGGCAGTGCCCCACTGCCTTAAAACTGCCTTTGTTTAGCATCAAGGCACATTAGTTTGAATGTCTTCCTGCAGTTATGTGGCTTTTATTAAAATGCAGGCTCAGACGATTGATCTTGCATTTACATTTCAAAAACTTTGGTATTGTAAGCACTTTTTAGACCCATAATTTGTATTCTGAGGAGTAGCAACCAGGTGACAGAGGCTACAGAACAAATTAGACCCCAGTTCCATGTCCATATTAATGGACTTTGCAATATGATTTTTCATCCTTCACCAAGGTAATTCTGGGTTAGTCTCTTCCCCAATATCTCTTCGAAAATTGACTCAGGTTTGGTGCTCATTGATGCATGTGGCTGCTTGACTACATTAACACACATGCATGCACGGATGCGCACACACACACACACGCGCCTGCATACACACATATATGCACACCCACTAATGCACATTCACAGTTGCCAGGGTTTATAACCTACATTGAGGACTGGTGGCTTTTGTTTGGTCTATTTGATTATGGTTTCTAATGGCAAATGACAGCCCACTTACAAGGTTTTGACCAGAGGCTGTTTGGTGAAAATGCTGATGTGCTTTTAGCTCAGTATGTTTGGAATGTAGGCCAATTGCCTGCACTGATGTTGCCTGGCCCTGCATAACCCACTCTCTTTAGAAAGATTCAAGGTCAGAGCGTGCGTCGGCTGAACAATTAGTATGTACATGAAACTGCTGCTTGTCAGCAAATGTTGGGTAATTTCCCTTTCAGAGAATAATTACCTTTTCTGTGTCCTTTTGTAAAGGTTTATGTGAAAGGTTTTGGCATGAGGGAGTGTAGCTGTTAAGTTAGTTTGTTAATTACAGTGATATATTCGTATATTAAGTATTCATGTACAAAATTATAATTGTATATCATTGCTGTTCTTCACAGGGACCTGTTGGACAGACGGGTCAGGAGGGCAGACAAGGAGAAAAGGGATCCAAGGTAAATTTCACTAGCTTGGCTTTTACAAATTACAACTATTGCAGTTGTAGATCTTTTGCTGGGATCAAATTTGGAGAATTATAAGTAGGCAATAAAAGGCTACAATTTGATCCTAATTGTCAAATGTTATCACAGCTGAATACTTAATGTTGAAATTGAAACACCACTGAATTTAATTTCAATCGAACAATCAGTAGCGCCAATTCATAACAAGCGTCATCTCAAGATGCTTTCCATAAAGAAAACCATCTGAATTTATGTTTCTTTTGTATTGAACGACTTAGTTCAGTTGGTCATTTACAGATCTAAAAAATTCCATGTCGAGTCACACACTCGGAACATCCGGGCTACCAAGGATTATCATTCGAGTCTCAATGAATTCAATCAGACTTGTCCTATCAGCGTACATCCTGTCAGCCAAGATCAGTGAGTGACTGGAAAAACCAGACACTTCCAGTTTCCTGGAAGAAAACTATGTCACTTAGTACTGATTATATGGAACATAGAGCAACTGCTCCATTGGTACACATTCAATTATTAAATTAACTCTATTAACTTGCTAGCATAACCTTTAGATACTTCAGTTCATCTGAACGTGCCAAAATACAGAAATGTGTCTACAGGCAGCAAACAATTACACATCCACGGTATGAAGAATAAACTTTCCAGTAATTAATGTATATTTACAAGGGTTCAAACTGAGCTTTTCTTTTAATGACACTGTTATTTTCCTAATAATTAGTACCAAAGTGCAGAGTTATCTCCAGGAAACTTCCTAAGAAATTAAAACAACAGAACAGAACAACAAGTAATCAACCTGAATAACAACCTGTTAATTGGAAGGACTGTGTGGCGTCGTGAGACCGACAAAACAGGGAATCATTTCTAAAAATTGCCCCAGAGGGCAATAAGAGGTCTAAAACTCCACAGGGAACCTTTAAGTTATTTAAAAAGCTCAAATCTGTGTGGCCTTTGTTTGCTTCCCTAAATAGCTGCCAGACTTTCCAACAAAATTGAACAAAATGACATGTAATAACAGATGTCCAGTACATGACTGAAAGGGCAAAGGAGTACTGATTTTAAACCCTTTCTTCCAACATCCTGACCAGGTGTACATTGAAATGTTCACCGCAGACCCTGTATATTTGTAAAAATTGGTCAATTAAGTCTCACAGAAGAAGCTTGGTGTTTCTGGAGGCTAAAATCCATAACATGCTTGTGTTTGCACAGCCTAAGAGAGTGGAGGGGGAAAAAAAAAAAAGAAATTCTCTACAAATCAGTTGGTTCAAAGAAATCCACAGACAGAAAACCTGGCAAATCTCAGACATAACCTCACTCTTCCTTTTGTTCTTTGTCATCCTCCGTCTCTCACGCTGCTGCAGAGACACACACATTTACAAAGTGCACATTCTGTCCACATTGAGGTAAAGGATTACAGATGATTTGATGGGACAAGACAAAGCCTGTGTGGTGATCCTAGAGTGTCAAATCCAAGCCTAATTGGTTGTCAGAACAAGTTAATCCCCTCCTCCCATCAACCTAGTCGATATGACATCTCTGGAACTTCAATATGTAAAAACTTGCTGAGACAATAGAAAAGATCTGTTTGGATGTTGCAAATCCTTCAATCCTTCCAATCTGAGGTTTGCAAAATAAATGAATAATGTGACTAACACATACAAGATTGTGTATCAAGTTGGATGACCGCTAGCAGCATTGAAGAGCAGTGTTTTTCAGAGAGAGTCTTGGTTTTGTTTGTATCTGTTGCTCAAGGACCTTCATATATATGAGATCTATCCCCAAAATGTGCTTTTCAAGTGTTTTTTGAGGTAGGAAAAGCATTCAGCCTGTTTGTTTTGTGCACAAAAAACTCCAAAGAATATCTTTAAGTGCCAAGACATGTATGAGCCTTCTAGACCATGAATTGGGAGTAACTTGTTATGTGCTAATGCTTTCCAGGGAGAAGCTGGAGCCGAGGGGCCGGTCGGGAAAACGGGACCTGTGGGACCTCAGGGGCCTGCTGGAAAGTCTGGTCCTGAGGGACTGCGCGGAATTCCTGGCCCTGTTGTGAGTACATTAGATTTTTTATGCCACAGGTTTATTATATTATGATATGAGTGAATTATGAATTCATGCACAATTTGGTACCTCTAAAATTATTCTCATGTTATTAGCCAAATGCTGTAATTATTTTTTCTTTATTTTCAGGGTGAACAAGGACTCCCTGGTGCTTCTGGTCAAGACGGCCCTCCTGGACCTCTTGTAAGACATGTCCTTCCACCTCCTCAGTAAAGGAAATAGTTGTAGTTTTGTAGTCAAATGTGCTGACTGCCAACACTAGAGCACTTTAAAAAGTCAAAGTACATGATGTTTAGCCATTAAATGACATGGTAGACACTGGTAATCTATAGTTTTATGGTAAGTATATACCAGTTTTTGGTGTTATAACAGAGTATTAAGGCTGTAACTATTAGTCGATAGGTTGACTGACAGAAAAGGACCTACTTTGATAAGCTTCTGATCATTTTAGTCATTTGTACAGAAGATTAAGACAAGCGTCTTAAATATAAATATTTTTCATGGTTTTAAATGTTTGTACTTATATTTGGATAAAACATGTTGTGTGAAGGTATCACATTGGGCTGTGGGAATTTTCTGCAATTTTATGGACAACACGATGAATCACGTGAAAATAACTTTTTAGTTGCAAGTATTTCTTACAGCAGTTGTTGCAGTACCTCTGCAGGGTAAAGACAGTACAATCACCATGGGCTGTCACTGTAAAATAAGGTGAATTCTTTTCACATTATGCTTGACAATCTGATTCTATCCCCACCACAGGGACCCCCTGGACTTCCTGGTATGAAAGGTGACTCTGGATTTAAGGGAGAGAAGGCAAGACATTATTATGATGCTAATCTCAAATGGCTTCATTGTGTATTTCTCATATCTGTTTATGTGCCTTATCTGAAGCTTCCACAGTAAGCAAACATCTAGGCCTACTGCCTCTATCTCTTTGTTCACTCTCTCCCAGTGAGATGAAGAAAGGTTTGGCTCCGCGAGGAGCTTTCACACAGTGATTTAATGCAGTGAATGAATATGTATAAGTCCAATAATATCATCTCTGTAATGGTCATTGGTTTAATGCCAGCATGCAGTAGTCAGAAGCAGATGCTCATAACTCTGCCCAGCAGCAGGTGCCGAGGCAGGCCACCATTGTTAAATATGACTACCACTGTAAACACGCTAATTATTTATGGGTAGAAATAGGACAGCACTGAGGTCGTCTGGCCACGCATTGTGCATAAACTTGCAAGTTAATTTGCATTTTGGTTTCATTTTGAAAAACTGCCTTAATTTTCTGCAGAAGATGAATGAACGAAAATTAAACTTTTGTAGATATGAAAATTACTTTTTGTCAAGTTGAAATTAGTACAATTATTGTTTTGCTCTCATGATTTATTTCAATGCTTCCCTCTCTGCCTGTTCCAGGGTCACCCAGGTCTAATTGGTCTGATTGGGCCTCCCGGTGAGCCCGGAGAAAAGGGAGACAGAGGTTTGCCTGGACCACAGGGTACTGCAGGTGGCAAGGGTGACGCTGTGAGTCAATCTCTGTGTCAGAGTATGCTTTCTTAAACTATGCTATCCTTTGTCTCCGTGGGAATATGAATCTCGTAAAGTCATAGCACTGCATAAATGTATATGTAAAATGTGACTGTCCTAGACTAGAGGTTAAATTCCCACAAGACCTCCATATAGTCACAAGGGACAGAAAGTGAGACTTGCATTTAGATGATTGTATCACAGATATGTAGTCATATTACTGTAAGTAGGGCTGGAGACATAATGTATTAAATGTATTCTAACTGAATTTATTGTCCGTTATAAGGGTATTGGTGGTTCCCAAGGCCCGCTTGGCCCTCCTGGTCCCCCTGGTATTTCTGTAAGTTCCATGTCTTATTGATTAAATGTGTGCTTTTCCACTTTGTGGCATCATGACTGTTAATGGTCTTCATTTTGCTTCTTCAACAGGGCCCTCAGGGACAGAAAGGCTCCAAGGGATCAACTGTAAGATGTGTTTTCATGCTTTTCAGTGTTTTCATGCTATTCATTGCCCATAATGTGTTTTATGGGAATGGATTTCTTCTTCATTATGTCCATGATACCTTGTTTTCTCTCAGGGTTCACATGGTCAGAAGGGAGACCCTGGAATGATTGGATCACCTGGACCACCTGTAAGCCATCTGTTTATTTAAAGTGTAGATAGATCTCAATGCGCTTTATCTGTAGCATTATGATTAGATACAATTCTCAGTCATTTTTCAAGACAAACTTTTGCTGGTTCCTCCTTTTCCTGCTTTATGTTACTGTTAACATCTATGTGTTTTGATCTGAAGACGACATTTCTGGACTAAAAAATTAATAGTGTAAATAATTCTCAGATTAAACAATGGCTTTGGAAACCACCCCTTGACAAATATGCATCAGTGGTAATAATGTTCTGTTTGACCTTAACCTCCGTGTTGCAGGGTCCACCCGGTGACATCATCCAGCCGCTGCCCATCCAGCAGTCTGCCAGAAAGACTAGGCGGCAGGCTGAGATGCAGGGAGACGAGGCGTTGGCAGATTACGGCGTAGATCCCGTAGGTATGGAGGGAATGGAGGATGTCTTTGGATCCCTCAACAACCTCAAACAGGATATCGAACGCATGAAGTTCCCCATGGGCACCCAAGACAATCCTGCCAGGACCTGCAACGACCTGCACCTCAGCCAGCCCGACTACCCAGATGGTAGGATGCAGACAGAGTTAGTTTTAGTATCAACAATGAGGCAAAATTCGTCCACTGTTGGTCTACAGTTAAAGAATATGAACTCATCTGAATCACTTTCAATTATCACCATGAGCTTCAACTTTATAAACAGCGAATGATTCTTGGGTTTTGCCTGTCAGGCTACTTAAAAGCTGCTCTGTCATAATTCTGTGGGCTGTTGGGGCTATGTGAAGGGAGGACTGCAGTCACTACTCAGGGTTAAAACACCCCCTGTTCTTTTTTTTCTCTTTAGAATAAAAATATTTAATTTCTGTCATTATTTACATTTAACATTAACCAGAGCTCTTTGTCGTTTAAGACCAACATATGGCTGCAACAAAAGAATATTTTCATTAAAGATTAATCTGCTTATTAATCATTCCATTGTTTCAACTCTAAAATATCGAAAAGCAAAAAAAAAAAATGTTTCTCACAACATGGTAGAGCACAAGGAGATCTTATCAAATGTGGAAAAACCCCAAAATACTAAATTTACTATAATGTAAGACCAAGAAAAGAAGCTAATTCTCACATTTTAAAATCTGGAACAATTAAATGTTTGGCACTTTTGCATGAAAAAAATAATAAATAAAAAAAAGTTGCTGATTAATTTTATTCTAATAAACTAATCCAGTAATTGACTAGTTTAGAGCTGCAACTTCCAGAGTTCCTACTAAGAACAAACAACAGTCTTTAGCGTCCCTGTAGACATTCCCCCATGTGTAGCAGTCTTATCCAGGATAATGTGACCATTAAAAAACACTTGTGCTACTCACTCTCCAGAAGGCCAAAGCTTTGCTTCATGCTGCCGCCTTGGCTCTGTCACACGCCTGTGTTTCTCTCTCTCTCTCTCTCTCAGGTGAATACTGGATTGATCCAAACCAGGGCTGCATCGGAGACTCCATCAAAGTGTTCTGTAACTTCACAGCAGGCGGCGAAACCTGCATCTACCCAGATAAGAAATCCACAGGAGTAAGTAATGGGCAGGTATTTTACAGTAACTGTATTTTAAAGACACTTAGTCGGCCATATTGTATTCTATAATGCAGAGGCTATTTAACTACCATCTGTGTACATATGTGGCATGTTTAAAAGATCCGAAATTGTTATTAACTTCATTGTTTTGCTTGTTCATTTTAGGTTAGAATATCCAACTGGCCCAAGGAGTCTCCTGGTTCATGGTTCAGTGAATTTAAACGTGGCAAAATTGTGAGTCCACCCACATGATTCTCATTTTCTTTTCTAGTACCTCCCAGTAGACTGTTCATCATTTTTAGATGCGTTTTTCAATTTTGCTGCTCTATCACTTATCATTTACAATAACTCTTCCCCATTCTCATTCCCTTTCTCTTCCTCTCCCCCCCATCTGTCCCCAGTTGAACTACGTTGATGTGGATGAAAACACCCCCAGCACGGTGCAGATGACCTTCCTGAAGCTGCTGAGCTCCTCGGCACGGCAGAACTTCACTTACATTTGCCATCAGTCTGTGGCCTGGTACGACGCCAAGGCTGACAACTATGACAAGGCGCTGCGCTTCCTGGGCTCCAACGATGAGGAGATGTCTTACGACAATAATCCCTTCATCAAGCCACTGACGGACGCCTGCTCGGTAAACACTCCTTCTCTAACTTTCAAAACTTCTTCAACTTTTTTCTAAATCCCACGAAACCCTGTTAATCCTAACAAATATGTAGACATACAACAGTGTTTATGCAGGTACACAGCAGAGGCATCAAGGGATCAGATGCAGAATCTGATTTTGGTTAAGAAAGCAAATGCAGTTCCTCTTTGATTTTTATGCGCTAGATTTAGTCAATTAGTCAATACGTAGAAAATGAATATGCAACTTGTTTTGATCTCTGGCTATTTTCCTTAAAAATAACAAACAATCAAACATTAATTTCCAGCTTCTGAAATGTGAATATTTTCTGGATTTCTTAGGCTTTTTTTCTATTGAATTAAATTATATATGTTTCAGTTTTTAATGTTAAGATGTAAAGGCGTTATCTAAAGGCTTTAGGTGAGGGACAGTTTTTACAAATCTTTCACTGACAGTTGTTAGTTGCGAGCCCAGGATGACATCAAAGTTCCAGTACAGTAATCAAAGTTGTCTGCCCTTTGTTCACAGCTGAAGCAGGGCTATTCAAAGACGGTGCTGGAGATCAACACTCCCCGCATTGACCAGTTGCCCATCATTGACGTCATGCTGAATGACTTTGGGGAATCCAACCAGAGGTTTGGCTTCGAGGTCGGCCCCGTCTGTTTCCTCGGCTAGACGCGCCCCTACTCCCCGCTGAAGGACAGGGTCAAAGGGTACATATTAACACCCACATGCTGAGATCCGACAACCTTTACCTTCTCTCCCTGCAAAGCCAAAAACCTGTGTTTTCTTTAGTTGCCGAGAAGATCCACTCAAGGAGAAGAAGATTGCCCCTAGGCCCTGTCACGAAAGCGCTGACCAGGGGAAACTACTCCTCGCCCTTGTAGGGCCAGAATCACATGACTTTAACTTACATGTAGTAATGGGAGTGACATCAGGATAAGGACATTTGATGCCGTGGCGGACAGTGGCGCACTTTTAGCAACAGAGAGAGGATCCACTCACCCCAAGCCCCATCCTCCCTTGTCCTTCCCCTCCCACCACGCCTCCCTCTCTGGATGCTCTGGGTGCTGCTCTGAATACAACCACAGAGGTGCTTTTGTGCAAAATCACAAAACACTCAAGGTGCTACAAAACGTGCTTTTTGATAAAACTGTAATTATTATTATTTTGTACAATATTGTTCCTTTCCGAATCCACTCTAAAAACTTGCATGTGCCCCAGCTCTTAGAGTTTAAATAAATATTTGGTATAGAACTATATAGAAATAAATCCAATGAATATATTTGATGTGTGTTCAAAATAAATTTGCTAAAAAAAATATCATGTCTTTTGAAAACATAACAATTTGTAAGTATAAAGTAATCCATCTGTAAATAATATAACTTTCAGTATTTGATTTTTATGAGAGCAAACCAAACTAGAACACCGAACTCTAAAAGCATTTTGTCTTGTGTCATGACATACCACCATTTGGTATGCCCATCAGGATATAAAGCCATAATAAAATGAGATAGTAATATAAATATTGTAAGAAAGGGCTTATTCTTCCAACCTTTATACACACAGATGTTATACTGTACCTCAGTGTCTTTTACAAATGTGGGCATATTTGGCTCTTCAACCGTGTTAATATCTTGATAACACAATCAAGTCTGAATATTTGTTGAGTTAAAATCAATTCCAATTGTCTTTTTTAATTCACAAAACAACTCTGTTGATTTTCTTCTTTGTAACAATGAACAAAATGTCTTCATGTGCCTTGACTTGTTCATTCAAAAATATTAAAACTGGATTCTGAAAAATGTCGGGTTGAATGTCTGTATTGTTGGCTATCTGAGTGCAGAAATGATGAGTGCTCTTCTTGTGATTGTGCGCTGCCTTACACATGGTACACCATGGTAATTTAAGATTAGGGGGATTAGGGTTCATGTGATGGATGAACCCAGGCGCTGTGATCTCTTCTACTTGCTTTCTCTGACTCAGATTTGACTTTGATCAAGATCTGTTTGCATCTCCACCTCCTTAGCTTAGCGCTATGATAGCATAGACTTCAGAGCCGCTTTCAAACCTGTGTAATTACAGTATGTTTACAATTTATGTACAACTGAAATAAATGTTTGGTGCTTTACCAAATGCACACTGCAATCCTTTGCATTCACTTACAGATTATCCTATATTTCTAGTAAAGTGAGTCCAGAGAACCAGTGCATTGAGCCAAAATGCACGGTCACACTATGAATGACTGCTGCGATCTTACAGTACATTCCAACACTGGATGACTACAGCACTCCCCAGGCTGATTAGACCTCCCAATTGCACCACTGGCTTTTGTAGAAAATACAATCAGGCGCTATGTCGGATAGAAATTCTACAGAGTACAGTACAAAACAAATGGACTTCACCATCTTTGCTTCAAAAATGCCCCTTTTTCATCAATTTCACATTCTGTTAGAGAAAAAAAAACACCCAGACGTTCACTTATCTGAGACAACGCTGCTCAATTCAGTGTATACATCTATCAAACTACATGCTGTGTCATTCAGGCCACTTTCATTTATACAGATCGACATCTTTTGCATGGATTTCTTGATCCCCATTCTTCAGAGTGAAATGAATTGCTCACAGGTATCACGTGAAGTGTAATTTACTACATAATCCACATGATGCTGACATAATAATAGCTCACAGAGCGTTCGTCTGTGGTGCTGAGCAGTCCGCAGCAAATGCAAATTGACAGTAATTATCTTTTCCTCCCAAGGAGTTTGTCATTTTAGCAGTGGAGAGAGTGAAGGAGGAGATTGCATTTACAATAATAATGAATGTAAACCATGGGAGAGATTCTACAAAATAGATGCAGCAATGAATATGATTTTCCATCACTTTGAAAACAGCAACAACAAAAAAAATTAAAAATCTGGTTTGGTTCTCGTGCACATTTTCCTATAGTGATGTTGAATGCAACATGATATGTGAGGGATTTCATTTATAAAAGTTTCAGGGGTTAGGCAGAGGAAAATTGAAACAATTTAAGTATCTCATCATGTATTTGGTAGAAAAATATTCAAAATGATCCAGAGCATTTATTTTCCAGCTGCAGAGGATTCTGGCTTCCAACACCCACTTTTAACACACGTATGACAACAGGGGAAAAAAAAAAGACTTGTTCCCGTGTTCAAACAATTTCTAAAAGTACATGACCACAACCATTCCATGAACATGTCATGACCTTTATATACACAGAAATAAAACATTACGAAGTGCTATTACAGTGTCAAAACTAAGAACATGCTGTTGCCTGCCATTATGTATTTATGTCCCCTCGGCTAATGTTAAGTGGTCTGGACAGAGATCCTTTACCGCAGCCATTTTCTTTGATACGATGAGACACATAACAGCATTTCAGACGCTATTTATCTGTATTCATTTCCACTGGTGAGTACAATACTCTCATATTCTATCTTACAGCCTCGTCGTTTCCTGTGTCTCAGCACTGCTTTCAAGCTACATTAAGAAAAGTGCTTTCTGCACAAAAATCAGAACAGTTTTCATCCTGCCGCATGAATCATTACATCTGCTAGTAGAGCTCTCTGCGCGCTTCTTGAACCTGAATGCTGTCAACATGTTTTGGTCAGTGGAAGCACATATGGTGATGACTAATCATTAAGTTTGTGTGCCTGACCATTTTGCATCAGCTGATGGCCAGTCATCCTTTTTAAATTAGCACAGGGCCACCTGCTGTTTGTTTGTGAAGGCAGAACAACATGTTTCGCTGTTCGGTGAAAACGGCCGCAGAATCAAAACAAGGCAAAGAAAGTCAGGCTGCAGTCCAGAGAGAGGACGTTGCTGGGGTAAGGGGCTGCATGCTTACTCTGAACTTCTCCACTCCAAACCCATGCCTAAACCCAGCTAGTCACAGCCGATCTGTTGAGACGCCCACTTTGGTCAACATGCCTTAAAGATTCTGTCAAAACTCCAGGGCTGCCGTGGGCTGCAGTCACATCTGGTGAGATGTAGTTTCCAGGAGAAAGGAGAGGTGGAGATCCTTTTTTTTTTTTTTTCTATACTGTGGAACTGTTAAATTCTCTCTCCACTATTCTCACACATTATATCTACCCATTTAAGTCCTTTCCAGGGTCAGGAAGAGCTGGACCCTACCACAGAATGAATTAAGCCAGAGGACAAAAAAGCGCCCTGAAAGGTTTCCACTCTGTCTGAGGACTAATATGGAGAGGCAGACATTCAAATTTAAGGCAATGGTCTCTGCTTTATCTTACTTCGGTGGTTTTAAATTGGAACAAAAACTAAAAGCCAACACACACAAAGAAACAAACATACCAAAGGTAGATGAAGAGCTGTCACCACATATTCTCTCAATATTTAAAGTTTTTTTATTAACTCCCTAAAAAATAATAATAAAAATCGACACACTCATGAATCCCTTTCTGCACATTCCTGCACTACACTGATTCATTGAATATACTGCAGCACAGGTCTTTGTCACCTATTAAACCAATATTTTGGCATTTCAACACAGTGTTTAGTATAACATTTTCTATGGTTTTCATATGGTTCTACGGTTTGTTTCATAAAATATCAAATTCCAAATAGCAAATGAATAAATAAAATGAAAGAAATTAAATTCTAAACTGAATAAAATGAAAGAAAGAAAATTAAATTCTGTTTTGCTAGCTTAATTAATCAGCATGGCATTGTAGCTAAGTGAGTATATTAGGCTTCATATTACATCAGGGTTTTTCATTGGACTTTTCTTTGGGTGAATGGGGACAAAATCTGGGCAGCTAACTGACATCGAGCTGCTCTTAACAAAGCTTTTACCCTCCAACTACTTCAACAGACTCTGCTTACTCGTAACCACGAGTAGAAAACTTTTGTAGTACTACAAAGATCCAGGATGTACAAGATTGTGATTGAAAGCAAAAAAAGCAAAAAGAACAAGGAAGATAAAGATGGCTTGTTTAAAATAGCCTATGTTGTGTAATTCTCAGCTGTTTGAAGAGAAACAGTAGAAACAGCCTGTATTGACTGGTGTCTCTTATGTAGCAAGATAATTGCTTGTTCTCGTCTTTCAAGAAAATCACAGCAAAGAGAATTCCTACAACACAATGTAATGTATAGCAATGTGTAGCAATTTTGAAAGTGTGAACTGTCAAAGATCCCCTGAGCTCTTCATATGTCATAACTAATTTGAACTGGATTGAGTCTCAGAGCAGGCAGCAAGCCACTGTTATTGCTGGAGAGTCTCATCAGGAATGCAGGTCATGGTTTACGAAAACCCTTTGTTCAAGTACGCCAAGAAACTTCTGTCTCCTTCTCCTGTCAGAGACGCTCCTTGTGTTAAAGTATTCCCTGTTCAAACAGTTTCACTGGGAAACACTCCAACAGTACTGTGCTTCATTGCCCAACCCATCACCGTATCCTCAATCTGCAGCTCACTGCTGATCTGGGCTTGGAGACACTCCGCAGGTCTCCAGTTTATACGAGCTGTTCTCATTTAGCCTGAAGGCTGAAAAGGTGACCACCTCGGCCACAACATCTGAAACAAACGTGTGCCCCAAGTCACCAAACCTGACAGCGCTTTGCATCTGCTTGTCCCCTTTGCTGCATCCCCGCTGTCTGATAAAAGACAAAACGAACAATCTGTCCATGGTCCTTAGGAAACGCTGAAACATTGATTGGCATACCAAAGCGAAAAAAGCTTCCCACTAGGGTGAAGGTGACTCCTGCAGTCAAGGACGTGCTCTTACTGCAGCCTGCGAGCCCACTCTCTAGGGATAGGTCTGAATGGAAATCAATGTACAAAAGCCAAAAGCTTTTGTACATTGAAGGCTCAAGATAAATGCTAGAATCTATCTATACCAATGAAGAGACATTCTTTTTAAAAAGGCAATTACTAACCTACTTTGAGCACAGCATCTAAACTCAAGCCTCTTAACTGATGCAATATAGTGTTTTTGTATAGTCATTATCATGACATAAACTTAGGGTACTGATGTTTTACTGCTCAGTTTTTGCCCAAACAATTGTGTTGGATCATCAAAGTCACTTCTTCAAATGCTACAGCAAACGCTCTTGAACAACTTTGGGGAAAAAAAGCGAGAAATTAGATAAACGTCGACCAAAAGTAGCCTGAAGCACCTTTTTTTTTTTTTTTCCAAAACATATTTTCAGTCTTGTTCTTCAAAACAGTGAACGTCTGAAGGTTTGTGTTCACACAAAAGTTTGCATGCGGTCTCTTCTAAATCTCAACTGAAGTATAACAGCTTGAGCACAACTGACGGCTGTGTGTCTTCTACTCCCGCACCGACCACGACCTCTGCTCGTATGCATAATCAGCGCTCCACGCATTATGTGACGCCTTGTCTCAATCATTTCAAGCTCTGAAGATATTGTGTCATCTGAGAGGGACTCAAAGGCAGGAGTGAAACATCATAACAGCACTACGCCACAGTAAGCTTTAGTAATATGACAGATCTGGTATATGGTAATGATGCCATGGTAATCAGCAGTGCTAATATATATCAAAATACAAAAGGACATTTGCTTTTTTAACTGACCTCTCATGGTACCCTGCCATGCAGAAACTATTTTGTGTTATTTGTCAAGGTTGTGAGATATCCATCAGCAATTGCTGCTGCAATCCCATTATGGAAGGGGGTTTTATTATTTTACATTAAAACGGAAACGGTGCCCTTCTTGCTCTAGATTATCAACAGATAGGCTGCTGTGAATAGCTCTCATAGCAACAGATAAATAAAACAAATGAAAAGAGATGAGCCCTCGTGCTGATGAAATAAATAGGTGAAATGTCAAAAATGAAGCATCATTCACCAGTCACAACCTATTCCCACATCAAGGTGGGCCATTTAAAGACGACTCCCCTGCTACACTGTGCTGTCACAGACATTGCTGCTGCTGCTGCTAGTTGAGAATCCTACATGACTTAAGACAAACAGGTATTTATGTCTTACTTTGGACTCACTGTTGTGGTGGGTTTCCTGCATTGTGCTCCCTGTTTTGTCTTAGCATGTTGCTCGGCTAATCCAAGGATCATCTTAATAGCGTAGCAGTCAGCGCCAAGATTAACCGTATTACCAGTTGTTGCAATAAATGGTTCAATCTATGACAAAGAGTTCTTGTCTGAAATAACAACAAATAAACGTACTCGTGGTAAACATAAGCAAACTTATTCAAATATAGGAGTATGTGTGTGTAAGATTACCTGTAGAGCAAATGACTGTTATATTTTGATTACATTTACATGTCGCATTAGAGAAAAATAAATATGATAGTTGAATCTGCTAATTAATAATTATGTTGTCTTTAAATTAGGAATCAAAAAATGTTTTAATGGAACTGCAAAATTCATCAAAAAAGAAAGTTTGGACATCTTGTTTTAAGCCCCGCCCACAAAGCAGCAGAAGCAGCTCTGATTGGCACACACTCCTATGAACACATAGCAGCAAGCCAATCAGAGCTCCAGCTGTTACTCAAAAATTTGGACTTACTTCAATTTTTTTTTTCCATAAGTCCAAATGTTGTGCTGTTTTACAATCTACCATGAGTATGTATTATTTTTTATTATTATTCCTAACTTTTTAAACTTATTCTTAACTTAACTAACTTTTTGGCACATTTGGGCTGCCATATCCTACAGCTATTAGAGGTGTGCTAGAAAATGTGTTGGGCTCATTTTGGTGAACTGAACTAAAAATGTACACCAAACCACTGTAGATCAAATTGAAACAATACTGTCCCTTACCATGTCGTTTTCTCATAATCTTCCAAACTAAAATTGGCTATATTTTGCTGTCACAGTAACCTCCCTCTCTCCCTCCCTCTCTCCCTCCCTCCCTCTCTCAGCAGCAGCAGCTCTGATCTCACGCCTCAGTCTCCTATTTCCTGATGAATACTGCCAGCTGCAACTTTTGTCACAGCACATCTGCCGGTGTTTCCTCCTCGCGCGCACGCAACGAGCTGGCTTCATTAAAAGTGGAGGGAGGCAGCTGGATGATGTCACATCCGTGAAGACGGGTCCCTGTAGCCTCTTCTTAACGCAGCCAGGATTTTCGCTGCATGCATGCCCGCAAACTTTTTTCTCCCCTCCTTGCAGTGACGAGGTTTCTCCCCGCTGCCCACATGGTGGCATGCGTAACGGGGACGAGTGGATGGATGGATGGATGGATGGATGGATGTGCGCCCCCCCCTCCTCCTCCTCCTCCTCCCCAGGACGCCGTGCTTTTCCACCAGCGCGTAGCGGACGAGGTGGCGTGAAGAAAGTTGCGTGAAAATTTGTTGTTCCCGTCGCGGAGGAGCCGGAGGAGGGAGACGCTGTAGCAGCCGACAGAATGTGGTCGCTGTCCGTGGTCCTGAACCCGCTGCTGTTCCTGCTGCTGTTCGGATACTGCCCTTCAGTGGTGAGTTCACTGCCTTCATATTTCCCTTCACTCTCTCTCTCTCTCTCTCAAAAAAAAAAAAGAAAAGAATAAATTCAACTTGAACGCGAGCCAAGTATGAGGTCCCTGTTTTAAAGTTGTGACTGATTTGGGAAGCCTTTGAATCAGGGAGGAGCACTGCACGACCAGCAACAGAGAAATGAGTCATTTCAGTTTCACATTATCGCGTTTGGCTGCTCCTTTGCTGTAGCCTGTACGCAGTCCGGCACTGGTGGCAATTCACAGTAATATGTGAAACTGGAAAAACCAAAATGCTGAATTTGAAGTGGTCCTAGAGGAGGAGGCGTCCTCGCAGCACTCATGTTTGTTGCCTACATCAACCACATAGCGCTGATATTGATCCTGGAGAATTGCCAGACATATAACTCACTTTTAATGGAGAGTTCAATCATTGTAAAAAAAAAAAGAAAGAAAGAAAATCCAATGCTGAAACATCTTGATACAGGCATCTTCTCTGTCCGTCCGTGTTTCTGTACAAACTGACTTTAACTGAAATGTCTCCCTGTTTTTTGATGCAGTTTTGTAGCAAGATAATTGTTTGGAATTGGAATATCTATCCTAATATAGGCTTCTTTTTTTTTTTTTTTTTTTTGTTTAAATGATGTGATTTATCTTGCCAGTTTAACCGTCCGAATGCATTTGGGAGCATTATCACAAATCAGGAGGAGCAGCTTGCAGATCACCAAGCCATTTGGACGAGAACAATGGTCGATTAGGTTCATCCCACCCATGCAGAGTACGATCCCTGTGCCAGTGTCTTGATTGCAAAGCAGTGTCCTCACAAACTATCCCCTCGCCTTGATTTGAAAGTGGCGTGCAGAATGAATGTGTCTTCATTTGTTCATAATGCGCAGGAAATGTTTACCAGCTCAAGCTCAATACTCAAAACTGTGACGAAATCTGTCAGAAAGTCTAAAAGAATGACAAAAACAAACCAGCTGTCTGAATTATTTAATGAGAGAAAAACTCTTTGTGCAGAGTTCCTCACGCAGAAAAAAAAAAAAAAAAGCAGCTTAGTTTGGAGAGTGCATCTGGCTTGGCTGAGCTACAGATTCATTTTAATAAGAGGAAATGCGAGTGTGGAGAGGGGAAAGGATGTGCGTCACTCAAGAGACAGAGCAGAAAGACCGTTTTTTAACAGATTACTGAAACTTGCTTCTTTTTCGGAGCCTTTCAAAGCAAAGTAAGGAGTAGAGCTGAGGGTGTGTTTTTTTTTTTTTTCCCCCCTTCCTCTTTTATCCCATTCAGCTATGTTGCCATGAGAGACCAGCAGATTCCAGCTACAGTCATGGTGCACCAAGTCAGCCAGTATCTCTATTAATTTCTCCCATACTAAGTCACACAGATGACCTCCAGCTATTTCAATGCGATAGTCACATTTCCTCTTGCTGCTTTTAAGTGTAGTTCACGAGATGCACATTGAGCATTAGAGTCCGGGGTAGGCACGTACTGTAGAATTTGAAAAAAAAAAGTAGGACTGTAAAAGTGAGATTCCTAATTTTCTACTATCATGGCTTTTATCTGATACTCGTATCGCCAACTTATCTTCAGGGCATCAGTGGAATGAGCTTTAATTCCCCAAACGCAAACCTTACCAGCAACCAATAGCAAGGTGGACAAAGATCAGGGCTGCTGTGCTTTGATAATACCTGAAACAATTTTCTTACCATCTGATAAGCAACGTAAGAGAGTTGTGCTGGGGAAAAGAATGAAAGCTCAGGAGATTGATGGTGTAGAAGGTGTTTTTTTTCTTTTAACTTTCTGATTTCCTGATGTATGAGTCAGGTGTTTTAAAACTAAAGTAGTACATAAATGCCAATTTAATATTTGTGCAGCCACTTCATTCTTAAAAACACGGTGTGTTTTTATGGCAGCGAACTGATAAGTCCACATTCTACCTACAAAAAGGGGTCTCCCAGTAGGTGAAAATGACGAGTCAAAGTCTGAACTTTCTCCTCAGTGTGGCGTCTTTGCTTGCTCAGAGGGGACATGATCTTTCATGGCTGATTCTAAACGCTCTTTAAACTGTTCAGGCTGACAGGCGAGGGTGAACTGGAGGAGGGGAGGATGCCTGCGCCATGAAAACAGGGCACTTCCCTTCCCTACCTCCGAGCTTCAAAGGCTGGCGGGTTGCCCAAGTTCACATATATCACACGTTATTCTCCAGCCAGACTCAGTTTTAGAATGTAAAACAAATTCAAATAATTGCTGGTCATCTGCCAGAGCCGCTGGTAGTGCAGACAAATTTACCATCCGCAGTCAAAGGTTGCTAGTATTTGGCTCGAGGCTTGTGTTAATTTCCCAGACTGACAGTAAGCCGCAGTATTGTTCAAATACTGATGCTGCTTGTGTGTCTGATGGCTATCAACTTTTCCAACACTTCAGGACACTTTGATCAATATTCGTAGCAAATACTAGCTTTCACTGTGTACACTCTGGCGTTAGTTGATGGTGCTGCATTCGAATATGCTGCGCTGGCTTATGATGCATAACTTTATGTTCTTTGAGCTCTACACTCCAGTGCTGTGGAGCATATTGAATGTAATAAAGAATGGGAAAAGATCCCACAAATCAGGTTTATCTGCGTCTCCCAGCAGGACTTTCAGTGAAAGCATTGGAAGGGCTAGGGAGGAGAAACAGAGGAATTTCAGCACTCGGGTTATGCATCAAGGCCAGGAAATACTATTTATTGTTGAAGGAAACATTCACTGGAGACCATATACTGTGGAGGAATATCTTACTGCAAAAGCACTGTCACAGCCCAGACGTTTTATAATTCAGTGGAATTGGTTGGTGTCAAAGCGTTGGGGGCATAAAGCAGAGGAACGGATGACCCATTAGGAAGAAAATAAGAAAACATAACAGCTGTGTGCTGCAATTCCATGATAGTGATATCATCAGTGTTGAATTTATTCAGCGTGTGTGTCTGTAGCTGTGTACTTAGGACTGTGCCTGTGTTTTTGTATGCAGACCATCAGGCCAAAGGAGGGGTGGCAGGTGTACAGCTCAGCTCAGGATGCAGATGGGCGTTGTATCTGCACAGTGGTGGCACCTGAACAGAATCTGTGCTCCAGAGATGCCAAAGGCAGACAGCTCCGCCAGCTCTTGGAGAAGGTATGTATGTATACACAGCCACACACATTTCTGTTTATGTGACAATACACAGACTCGTTCTCAAATACACACACACACACACACACACACGCAAAGCAGCACATCTAAATTCATATGGACCTATAACATTGATTTCCATCGTTATTCATGCTTCTTTGTTGTCCTAATCCTCTGAGAAATTGCACCAGCCAGGTCCATAACCCTATTTTCTACTTCTGTATGTATTACTTGAATGACATCAGCTTGTAAAAGATGAGAAAGCTCTCCATCTCACCTTCAACACAATTCAAAGTGGCAGCTGTTTTATTTTTTTTTTTTTAAACAAAACAGTCGAGGGCTTCTAAGGTGACGAGTTTAATTCAGCATTAGGAATATCATTTGTCGCAAAGTGAGAAACATTCAAAAACGTGTATTTTCACATTTAGCAAGGTGTATTTTTTAACTAGCATGTATTTTGCATTGATTTCATATATCTAAAAGCAGTAGTGACATTATGAATTGAAACAACTTTTAATTCCAAATGAAATAATGCTTTCCGATGACAGTAGTGATTTAATGCATTATCTACAAACAAACAAACAGCACGGCACCAGAGTCACTTTCTTCATTTAGTATGCCATGTAAGGAAACATTGCTCTAGCCTACATTTTAATGTTGTATGCCAAAGGGTGTTCTCTGTCATTCACTGGGGCTTTTGACACTAATGTACTAAGCTGCCTTAGGGCTTCAGTGAGGCCATTTCAGGATCCCTCTACCAGAGCCAGAAAAGTATGCAGAACACAATGTATGAGTGTTGTGCCACTTTGCTAGTGATGTGCTCCAGTGATGCAGGTTAGTTACAATTACAGCCAGAGAGAGAGGAGAGAGAAAGGGCCACATTTCTTCTTGTTCACATGCCCTATAAAACTTGTGAGCTTTTGTTAAACCAGAGAGAGACGCTGTAATGTTTCTGTGTCAAAAATCTGCTGTGAAATGTGTTATCAAACCTCACAGATTCAGTAGTTTATTAATGACATTTAAAGAAAAACAGCAGATTTGTTTTTTAAAAAATGACATTACGAAAACAGAGCAAGAACGTCACAGCCCTGTGTCCATGTAAAGCCCTTTCGAGGCTCTATTCAGCTCATACATGGATGAGTAAAAGACAATCACGTTGGAGGTCAAAATGTTGATTTGTTCCATGGGAAGTTAGAGCGTGGCAGGCTACTTTTTAATCGCATGGTAGACGGGAAAAAAAAAAAAAAAAAAAAATCAATGCTGCGCTGTTTCATTCTTTTCAAAAGGTGCAGAACATGTCACAGTCAATCGAGGTGCTGAACCTGCGGACGCAGAGGGACTTTCAGTATATCATGAGAATGGAAAGCCAGATAAAAGGACTGCGGTCAAAGTTCCGACAGATCGAATCGGACAGGAAGACGCTCGTCAACAAAAACTTTCAGGTATGGTTTTGTTTGATGTTGAACTTTGTGAGAAACATCAGAGAAAAAGGCTGCGAGAGGATCTCCTTGAAAGACACCTGAGAAGCATCTGAATGGATAAACTTTCAGCCCTGATAAGATCAATAAAGGTCTACCACTGCCTAGCCAAGGACAAATTTGTCTTAAAAGCTGGACCGGCTGTGAAAGCAGCATCCAGCATGCATTCTTAAAACTTTTTATCACTGAGAGTGACAAGATCCTGATGGTTCCTGCAGTGGCGCTGCTGTAGGAGGGCGGGTGGGTGGAGGGGGGGGCTTTGTGACAATAATTGGAGGCCTCTGTGTGGTGTTTTTAACCCTCAGAGACCCCCCCCCCCCCAGGGCTCCTGCGCCCTCAGCTGACATTTCTGTCAGGCACCGTGGCGGCTCAGATTTAAATCTAGAGTGAAGATAATGGCATCAAATGATACTAGATGACCTAAGTCATGTCCTGCTAGCTTATTGGGAGGAGAACCAAATAACACTAACACTCTAAAGTTTGGCTACATTTTGGCGAGGACAAAACTGGCATGGCCCTTTTCAAAGGTGTCTCTTGACCTCTCATCTCAAGATATCTGAATGAAAATGGGTTTTCCGGCACTGATAGTTACTGATAGTGATGGGCAATACATTTTTGAATCTGACTCCAAGTGATACCATGGCAGGTATTGCCAATCTTGATCATTCTCAGGGGTGAGATCTTTGTATCTTCACAGAAGAGAGAGGATTAATATATAATTTGACAATGTATAATTGATGCTGACATTACATAACAATAATAATGACAGCAATTAGTGGAATAATTATTGCTATTATCATCCATCAGTGAGATTTCTTTGGGCCTCACTACAGCTTCTTCCTCCTTTCTTTAAAGTTTTGTTGTAGCTCCGTGCACTCGTTCTCTTTTGATAATCTTTCCTGAAAAAATTACAGCTGGTGCTTTTCTATTTTTTTTATTGTTAATATGCTAGAAAACCAAATAATGCTGTTTTCCATCAATCAACAAAGTTTTTTGTAATAATCAATGAGTAAGAAGTGAAAGGAGAATCTACATTTTGTGCAAAACAGTAGGAGATGGTTTTTGTTTATTCATCAAGATGAGGGTATCGCAGACACTGACAATCTGTAGATGTTGAGTCTTTACTTCAAGTGAGTTTTCATATCATATATTCTGCCTTGGTTGTAAAGAAATAAAAGATGTTGACCATTGTACCATAAAGTCCTCGAAACAAACTGAATTGTCTTTCTAGACTGACAGATTTGTTGAGACAGGTATTTTTGCAGTGGTGAATTCTTGGTGTATTCTCAGGAGCTAAAAGGAAAGATGGAGTCCCTGCGGCCGCTGATCCCTGTCCTGGAGCAATACAAGACAGATGCCAAGCTCATCTCCCAGTTCAAAGAGGAGATCAGGAACCTTTCTAGTGTGCTGATGGGCATCCAGGAGGAAATGGGAGCCTACGACTACGAGGAGCTGCAACAGAGGGTCCTAAACCTGGAAAATCGGCTCCGCAACTGTATGAACAAACTCAGTAAGTCCACGGCAGAAAAAGCACATCGGGGCATAATAACCCCAGATTATCCAATGGCAGAGGGATCTTAAACACATTTCTTGCTGCAACCAGCAGATTGGTATTTTAGATGCAGAGCAGGGGACAAGGAAAAGTGCTACCAGAGGCAAAAATAACACTGTGGCTTGAGAAAACCTTATATTTTTTGAGTCGAAAAACAATTTTCCATGCTATCAGTAAAAGATGAAAGCATCACGAAGCTTCGTATTCTGGCTGCTAATTTAAAAACGTCAATCGAGGCTTGTACAAAATCAATGTTAAGTTCATTTCATGTGTTTTATGGGAATGCTTCTGGTTCCTTCCTTGCCATTTGCAGTTTGGCACTGAAAAGCTGTGGGTTCCTTTGCTCCACCCCATGAGGTTTAACTCAGCTAATAAGATCAATTCTGCCTCCAGAGGAGCTTTGCCTCTGATAAAGGTTTGCATAACTAAACTCCAATTTGCCGACTGCCATGTTATCAACACTGATGGAGCCTGTCAACGTGTCAATGTAAACAGCTAATATGTGAATGCTAATGGGATGCAGCTGGAAATCTGTCTGAGCACAAGATGATTACTTTTACATTTACATTTATTGTGCATGAGCTTTGATTGATTAGCTAAAATAGCTGTTAAAAACTTAACAGGGAACTTGCAAGTTTGCGTGCAAGTGATAGCCTACTGCCATTTGGCACAATTAAAGTGTCTGGCAAGTTGAATTAAGTGCAGCTCAAGTACTTCAGATATTAAATCGAGTGGGATAAATGTTCACCCGGCTCTGTTACATGGTAAGGGGTTTTACTAGCAGCTTGTCTGGTTATTATTAGTAGCTCTATAACATCAGAGAAAAACAGGTGGTAGTATCCAGATACTGAACACAAAACAGTCCAGACTTACTGGTGATCTCGTTATTATTTTTTTAAAATATGGATAAAAAAACAAAGGAGCAGTTACCGGATTTAAGCAAGCCAGTGCTTTGAGATTTCTTCCAGTCATAAAATTGGCTGCGGTCTTCCAATGTGGAGCTGGTGCAGTTTGTGATGTGTGTGACTAGAACTGTGTGATGTGTTCGCAGCATGTGGCAAGCTAATGAAGATCACTGGGCCGCTGACAGTGAAAACTTCAGGGACCAGATTTGGAGCTTGGATGACCGACCCACAGGCGTCTCCCAAAAACAACAGGGTGAGAGGAGTTAATGTGCTTTGCTTTATGTTTCGAGCCTTTGAAGCAATAACTAACTGTTTAATGATTTACATACAACTGCTGCCCTCCTGTTGTTCGTGGTGCATAGATGTCGTTGAGTTACAATATCATGCTCACTAAAACTATTTTGTACACTTGACTGCTCGGATCAAACATAAAACCTGACGTCACTTGCTGAACATTTTGATGCACATGAATGTATGTTTGGATTCTTTTAACTGAATGATAAAAAAAAAACAAAAAACTGAGCACTAACTGACTCAGGAATAGTTTGCACTTTATTCTGTGATGAGTTTTGGGCCACATTCATCACTATGTTTAACAGAAGGGATAAAAGAACTGCCGTTATATACACCTTTGCTGATTATCTAATGGGCACTAGACAAATAAATGTCCAGCCTTTGAAGGATACTTAGAATAAAAGAACATAAACTGTTATATACCAGTCACAGAATTGATTTTCATATTAAAAAAAAAATATATATATATATACACATGCGTGTTATCTAAACGTATAAATATCTCTCTAACTGGCAGTCTTACTCTTCTTCCCTGCCTTTTGCTGACACTTTTGTGTCTAGGCTGTTAGTACCACCAACTGTCAGCAAAAATTTGTGCCGTCAGGTACAGATAAAAACAGGTAAACACAAACACAAGCAAACACAAAAGAGACTTGGCCCATTATCAAAACATTGCTCATAGCGGCAGTTGACTAGTGGTCAAAACCTGCACTGCAGGTCTTGAATCCCATAATTATTTTTAAAAATGACTAAAATGGGGAAAAAAACGGCACAACTTCCTTATAAATAAAAAAAAAAAAAGTCTCTTTCTGCTTACTAGGGTAGTTTATGTCACCCTCCATCGGTCCGAGTTTGGGTTCATCAATAACAATGAAAGAGAATTAAAGTCAATCGTTGAAAGTTTGGCCTCCAGCAAATGTCTGAACACTGGGTCTTTTATGGAGCTCATGTGTTCCATCATCCTCTTTTGTTGTGAATGCGATGTTTCCTGTACTTTTTTCATGAAAATATCATATAGGTGAGATTTTTTGTCTTTATAATTTGACAGAATGGGAAAAGATATTAGTGTTTCTTCTACATTTCTTATAACTAAACGTCAGAGGATTGTTGTCTGTTTTTATTTGTCCTCAGGTCTGGTACATGGACAGCTACACTAACAACAAGATAGTAAAAGAGTTTAAATCCATCGCTGATTTCGTGGCAGGAGTTGAGTCGAGAACCTACAACCTGCCTTTCAAGTGGGCTGGAACCAACCATGTGGTGTACAACGGCTCCCTGTACTACAACAAGATGCAGAGCAATATAATAGTGAGGTACAGCTTCGAGACGGGTCGCGTGGTCACCCAGAGGGCTCTAGAGTCAGCTGGCTTCCATAACGTGTACCCCTACACCTGGGGGGGCTTCTCCGACATCGACCTGATGGCGGACGAACTGGGCCTGTGGGCCGTGTATGCGACCAACCAGAACGCTGGGAACATCGTAGTCAGCCAGCTTAACCCGGACACGCTCCAGATCCTTAACACGTGGAACACAGAATACTCAAAGAGGAATGCCGGCGAGTCCTTTATGATCTGCGGGACGCTCTACATCACTAATTCCCATCTGACCGGCGCCAAGGTGTACTATGCTTACTCCACTAAAACCTCCACATACGAGTATACAGACATTCCCTTTCATAACCAGTACTTCCACATGTCTATGTTGGACTACAACACCAGGGACCGTGCCCTCTATGGCTGGAACAACGGCCATCAGGTCCTGTTTAATGTTACACTTTTCCACATCATTAAAACCGAGGACGACTCTTAAGCGGAGGAAGATACTGAAAGCATGGAAACAATGGATAGTTGCGCCTGAATGTTGTAATTTTATCTATTTATTTATTTATCTATCTATATATTTATTTATTTATTCATCTATTTATTCATTTATCTATCTATTTCCTTTATTAGTTATGGGCATTTTATACACATTCAATAATCGACATCTTGCTATTTGGCTGTCTTCGTATGAGAAGCTAATTTATGATCCAAAACATATTGTCCATGCGGGAACGGGACACATTATCTAGAAAAAGTAAATGCCAGCATGAAAACAAATTTGATGCATTATGAAACATGTTGCAGGTAACGCACTAAATAATGGCACTTTTACTTGACAACTTTTAAAAACATTGAACAATGAACTTCCAGGTAATTCCTGCAATTTCTCCTTTTTCTACCCAAAATGAAAGCTTTCCCGAAACGAAGTCTTCATATTTCGAATGGTTCTCTCATTAAGTATTGCATTTATTCATGCCCCTTAATTTATTCATATTTTGAGTGTGTTCACTAATTGTTCGCTTTGTTTCCATTCTTTTCCATGCCACTTATTCATTATCATCTGCTAATTTATTCCTGCCTTTCGCTGCCTCCATTTAGCTTTCAATTTGTCTTTGTACTTTTCCTTTCAAAAGTTTTGCACTTGACCTTGTACAAGACAATGAGAAATGTGGTGAACCATAATGCACCTGTATAGCTACTCTACTTGGCTTTTTTCTGTCTATGAAGATTCTCAGCCATCCAGACCATTAAGTGTCTTGAAGTACTAAGTCAAAGTACCTCAGCAAACAGCAAATCTGGTTGTCTTTGACTTAGTACTTTGAGATATCAGCTTTTTTGTAACTTCAGCAACAGTTTGTATGCCTTATTCAGTGCAGTACGTTCTGTAAGCCCAAGGATAGCAGCTCTCGTGCATGAATGTTGGCTATCCTAATAGCATTTTTACTGTAACTGTATATCTGTGTATTTTGTATCTGCACAACATCCCATTCTCCTTCTCTCTAGCTATATTAATGGTAAAGATCCATTTATACACACAGCAGTAGACTTTAATAAGCATTCATTTGTGTAAATAAGAAGTTACACATAACCAAAATAAAAGTATTGTTTTCATTAAGTTGGTCTTCCGTGTATTTGTCTTCTTGGGAGTTTTTGGTGCATTTGCTCAACAGGCTCTTCTGCAAACAAAAAAAAAAACCCTGAAATGCCACAAACGTGAAGTAGCGATGCAATGACATTTAAAGTAACGCCACTTAAATCTACAGACTTGAGCGCAACAATGCTTTTTAGCCAGAAAAAAAGGATGTTATATCATTGTCCTTTAAAAGGACAAAGTGACTAAGTTTTTTCTCATATCCTGCACCACCTCACTCAATTTAGGTCACTGTAACTCTTCCAGAGCTTTTATCACATTGAGACATTTCCCCGTTTTCCTCTAAGTAAGGGAGAGGAGCATCTTGGAGCTGTAAACATCTAACTGTGTGTAATGACAGCAGCTCGTAAAAGCTTCATGCTGTGGTTTGTTGGCTTGACTGGGTTGGTGAAGAAGATCTACAGATACTGACATGTGTCACATTCCTGTATATTAACTCTATATTGACAGTGGACGTCACCGGCAGTTAGTTAACCATAAATAAATGTATTTTGTAGGAAATGACGTAGGGTGTGTGAAAGCACATGAGCTGCAACTCTGCCGTTAGACACTATTTCAATTTGTGATCTCAGATTTTAGGCAGATGCTATTTGCACTCAGGTATCACTAGCTAACAACACTGTTTGCAGAGAGTATTTGTGATGCAGTTTACACTTTAAGTGGTAGAATAACTTATTTAACAAGCATCAGTAAATGTTAAGTCTTTCTATTCTGTTTGGTCAGTCTTATCCTTCTGACATACTGTATGAATATCAGTGGTACAGAGAGTATTTAGATCTTTATCTAAGTACTAATACTACACTGTACAAATACTTCATTACAAGTAAAGATCCTGCATTGAAAATGTTACTTTAGTAAAAGTATGTAAGCATAATCAGGAAAATGCAGCACTAATAACAATCTATCATATATCACGTCATTAGATTATAATTACTCATGCATTAATGTAAAAGCAGAATTCTACTGTTGTAGCTGAATGGAGTTATTGAAACTATGGAACTATTCTGTAATGGACTGCAACTAATGAATATTTTCATTATGGATTCATCTGCCGATTCTTCTCTTCATTAATCAATTGATTCGTTTGTGAAAATTCAGGAAATAGTAATAAATGCTGCCACAATCACCTTCCTAATGTTTTTTTGTCCAATCTAATCCAAATATCAAAAGAATTCAAAAATATTGTTAAAATTATTAAAAAGGGAAAGCAGTGAAGCCTCACATTTCAGAGGCTATAACAATGAAATGCTTTTGCATGAAAAATTACTTGAATAAAGATTATAAAAAAAAAACGCAACACATTTTCTGTCAAGCGATGAATCGGCTGATTGTTTCAGCTGTACTTGAACATATGTTTTGCGTGCAAAAATCTGAATTTGTAACTAGTAACCAGGGGTGGAAAGAGCTGTAGAATACTTTACTTAAGTAAACGTATTGCGGAAGAAATTTTACTAGAAAAAAGTAAAAGAACTGTACTTGTGTAAAATTGTGCTTGTGCTGAAATGTACTCAGAGACCTGCACCACCAAGGCCTCATGTCCAAACCAACAACAAACTCCTTTCTTACAGACAGCCTGTGCACACAAATAATATACTACTGCCTTCCTCAGTGTAGCCTCACTAGAAATAACCAGAAAAGAGGACAAAACTCACAATAACAGAAAAATGACCATAAATAACAAAATAAAACATGAACTCAACAGAAGCTACAACCCACAAACACGCACATTAAAGTGAAAGGAGATGTGAAGGGAAAGAGATTTGTTGTTGTATTCACCTATCTGAAGGGCATTCTCAAGAGTTCTGTGCAAAACCAAGTCCTCCACAACAGAACCTTTACACGGTAGATATTTTGACTTTTCAAAGTAGGAAAAGCACAGGTGTAACTAATAATATCAACAATGGTTCCATTCCATTAAGTGCCCCAGTGAGGCATGTAAGAGTATGAGCATGCACAACACCAGAGCCCTGGAACTGATCCATCTAAATGGAATTCATCCACCATTTATGTTCTAACCTGTTTCACCTGTGCTTTTCCTGCTTTAACAAGTCAAAACGTCTGGTGTCGAAAGGGTCTATGTGCCTCTCTCATCCTAAAGTTTTCAGGAAGTTTCTGGAGCTAAATGAGGCTCTGCGGTGACAGAAATTATTGTCAGATAAACAACAGTAACACACCTCACTGAGGGTAAACATTCAAAACTGAATGCAGAAGTCACCTGGAGGATCCATCATTAACATTTTATGATATTTCTAGTATTGTAACCAAGACCCAGCAGTTCTTGAGTAAATGTACTGCGCTACATACCACCACTGGTGAGTACACAGATAACATTGGCAATTGGAACTGTATAAACTGAGCAAAAACTGAAAATTCCATTTAAATACGACGTAATAATCATTACCGACATTTTATTGTACTACAGATACAAAGTACAGATTTTATATTTCCATCAAGTGTTACTATATTGATGTGATCACATAATAAGGTCAGACAGAGCTGTAAGAAGCAGCATCGAGAGGTGCAAATTCATATAACTGGCATCACAATCCACTCACTGATAACAGCATCATTAACCACAAACAGCCAGGCCAAAATACCAGAGTGGCACCTTTAATTGGCACCCTGTTAATGGCCAACTAACCTCTAAACTCCAATGCATGGAAACCGAATAAACTACAAAACTATGCGTGAATAAAACCCAACAATCATGTGCTTCTACAAGTTGTATCAAAAAAAAAAGTTTGATGTGCTACAGAGACGAGGGATCTCACACCATCAGAATTTACTTAAAATAACCACGATAATTAATGTAAGATGAGGAGATGGTGAGACATGAACTGAGCAAAAATTCTGTGGTAAACAATTCCCGAGAGATTCTCAAAAACCATTCTGCAGATGCACTGAAGTCCAAGAATAGATGTTAATTATGAAGCAAACACAAATCTCAAGCAGCCAGATTTGACCCAAGCATTCTTGTAAGGTTAATGAGGGTGGCAGATCTCTCTAAAGTGTGAAACATTTGTACGTTACCAAGCAATTCAATGCAGTCCTAAAATAAATCATTGCTTCAAAGTTTGTAATATTGTGAACTATGCCCTGAGGCAAGTGATGTGGTTAATAAGATACTAACTAAATAAGTGAGATGAAGTTCAAAACAACTGAAATCCTCCTACTTCATCAGTGTGTTGATCACAGCATTTTATTGCTTAGTGGAGATGAAGCTTAATTTAAGATTAAGATTCACACCTATTGCCGGTTTGGTGACCCGTGTGGCTGCTGATTTAATCAGGAACCTGTCTGTTGCAAGGAGGTGTGATTTGCACGGTGTGTGTCATGACCTTGAGGACTTTAGTTAGTCATCCACTGCTGCTGTGTGTGCAGAGTCCCTACACTACGTACAAATACAGCACAAACGGAGTGTATGCATGCGTAGACACACTTACGTGGACACACTGACATCCAGTGTAGGAGCAGATAGCACCCACAGCTCAATCTCTGACAGGCCCGCTGTTGAAACTCTCCTCCAGGTCTGATCAATGTAGGTCAGCCAGTCAGGAAGCATCTCAAAGGTCAGAGGCAGCCACAGCAGCTCCGCGCCTTGGGAAACACAATATGGATTTCCTGAGATATTGATCCGTAAAGTGCACCAATGTCAACTCATATGCTTCTTACTGCGCCGAGAAGCATCATATCTGAATTCTATAATTCTGGAAATACTATGAATTTAAGTCTTGCAAGTCGGTCAAGTGAATTCATTACTGTATATCTAACATGATCCAGCACTACCGCCTGTTAGGGGCTCCTTCTGGCCAGAGCTTAGTGAACCACAGCCCTTCCAAACCACCAACTTTGCCTCTGGCCAAAATTAAGTTTTTTTCTATTGATGTTCTCAATTCAATGACACAAACTTATGTTCACTAACGTTGTACTTCATAATTAGCTATGATTCAACGCCATAATTCAGGAACAGGAGGGAAGACACTGAACTTTTGGGTGTCCACCTTGAAACTGTGGTGATTTGATAGATTTTTGATGCTGCCAGGTAGATGAGGTGTGTGAAGTAGGGTCGTTATATCAGATTTTCATCACACGATTATCATGGTCCCAAAAAAAATCCATGATAGCGATATCACTGTGATAGCAATAGGAAATTTTAAATAATACTAACAGCGCTCCTACCAGTAAAATTCATCTTTACTTGTTTATTGTGCACTTTTTTATCTCTTTTTTTGTCAAATGATCCATTATCCTAAAAATTAATGTAGGCTGCATTGAAGGAGTAACCATAGCAACAGAGAAGCAGTCACATCCTTTGTTTACAATGCAATGCCACAAGTTAACAAGCCAATTTATTCCCAACAGTGTGAGTGTCCTTCCTCCAGGATCCCGTCCTCTGAACACCACAGGATGGAGACCGTAACACACGAGCTGCAGGAAGCCCGCTGGCCCTCTGACAGCTCTCAGGGAGCGAGGTTCTTTAAAACTGTGAATGACTACTGGCCAAAGTCTTGATATAGATTTATGGAGAGCGCCATGGCTGGTTAGCCATCTCGTCTTGTCGTTAAACATCCTCTCACATTATATTTACAGTTTGTCGACCATGCGCTGTTTTATTGACTTTGCTCTCTCCTCACACCTGTACCGAAGCTGAAGGGTTAGGGTGAGTGGAAGTATCTCTGCCAAGATGTGTCACATTTCCTGGAGTGAGTCTAGTTAGTAACACTCTCAGTGACCACAGTATACCATTACTGTCCAGTCCAACATCAGGATAACTTGTTTTAACAAGATCTCAATGTGACATTTACGGTTTCGGGACTCGCAAACTAACAGCAACTTACTCTCTCTGCCGGGATGATGGAGGTGAAGGTGGGTGAACAGGATGGTGGTATCGGTCGGTATTTCCTCCAGACTGGGGTGTTTTTTTTTCCTGAATCCCCCACACCGGCGAGCTAACTCTGACTGGGTTATGGTGAAGTGTCCCGCTGTATATCATCTCCTCAGACATGATTTTACACCGCAGGCAGTAATTTTAGTAGTCACACACGGTGGTAGTACTGACTAGTTAAGTCCATTTTCATACAATTGGCCCCCAACGCCCCGCACACAAACACACCTGACGTGACGACCTGGCACAATAATTAGCTAGCCAACTGCTAGCTAATTAGCTAGCCGGCTAGCTATTAGCTAGTTAGCCAACTGCTAGCTAATTAGCTAGCCGGCTAGCTATTAGCTAGTTGGCTAGCTAATTATTGTGCCAGGTCGTCACGTCAGGTGTGTGTGTGTGCTAGCTAATTAGCTAGCCGGCTAATTAGCTAGCCTAGCTAACTAGCTAGCCGGCTAGCTAATTATTATGCCAGGTCGTCACGTCAGGTGTGTGTGTGTGTGTGTGTGTGTGTGTGTGAGAGGGGCGTTGGGGGCCAATTGTATGAAAATAGATATGGTCTTTCGCTGAAATACAACATTAAGTCAGGCCTGCAATAGACACTTAAATGTACCTAACTGACTTAAGTAGCACCTCGCACAATGCATTATGGGTGAAATAAGACACTTTCACATTAGAGGGGGGAAAAATGGCGGAAGAAACAGCGACACTTAGCGGCAGAAGATCGACACGTTTTAAATCAGTCAGTACTTTCCTAATTAAATCAGTTTTAATGTTCATGGCTCGATTTGACTTGTCTAACCTGGCAAGTTAAGGCCAAGACTAGTATTAAACTGCATGCAAATGGCCCAACAGAGAGGAGGGGATTTAAGAGCCGCTGGATTATCATAAGTATATATTCAACATTATATCAATATATCATTGTCAATATCGCAACACCCCTACTGTGAAGCATTCACGATTAAGAATATGTAGCTTCTTTGCTTTGACATCCATATTTGCAGCATTGTTTACTGGCCTGTCTACTACAGCTTTATGTTCTATCCTAAGCATATGAGCATACAAGGGACTTTTTTTTTTCTTTCACTTAATGAACTCACACGCCAATGGATACACAGCAGAACGAGAATAACAAAGCTCAACTCAGTCAATCAGTTTTATTTGTTTATCTCTGTTTCACAAATCAATAATTCCCCTCGAGGATCCTCACAATCTGTAGAGCAAACAGCCTCCTCTAACCTTAGACCCTCAACTCGGATGAGAAACAGTTCCTTCAAAGTCACTGCATGTATTTTATGAGTGGACGCACATGGATGTAAACTGCAACTTGGCCAATTGATGGAGGCAAACAACTGTGAAACGATAATTCCAGTTCTCCCCAAACTTTAACTTTGTTGCTCATTTAGTCCTGAATATTTAATGTTAGAAAGAAAAATGTGAAGCCAAGTTTTCTAAGTGAAGTAGAAAGAATATTAATTTGCTTGAGTAATGATTAAACAACTTCCAGACCATTTTATAGCCCCGACTGCACACAGTTAGAGAAACCATTCTGTAAATTATAGCATATTGTAGCTTTAGCTTTATCTATATCTTTATCTATTTTCTGTATTAATATTAGATTCTTACCAGAATTGACGAAGCATACAGCATTGCTTTGCTCTTGGGGGGGATGATCCCTGCAGAAGAAATACAACATAGCAGCATGGAATACACAGCTACACGTCAAACAACACGCAGGGAGCATTAAAGATAATAAATCCGCAGCAGGAATTGATTTCTAAATAAAGATACTCCAGGATGTACACAGATAGAGTGGAAAAGCAAGCGGATGCCAGGGTGGAGGCACCTCTCGTTAACAATAAAGAGCGGGTAATTTCTTTTAAACAGACAAATCAGTGCAGTAAGATAAGAGGATATGGTAGTGATCGCTTGACACGACATGATACGCCTTGGATGTCCTGCCAGAATGAGTTGTTTTCTCCTTTGTTTCTAGTGCTGCCACCCCAATGAAATTAGTTAAACGCAACATTCAGTGACTTAATATGCCCAGTTCAAAGCAAGCAAGCTAAAAGGAAACCTCTGTAAAAACTGAACAGTGACGGGATGTTAACACTAAGGATCATCCTGTCCCTGTTCATTCGAATTATGTTGCTAGGTAACAGCTTGGGTTCATATTTATTTCCTGTCAGCTATTGCTAATAACATCCAGCGCAACAGGAAATAAACCCAGACCAATTTAGCATGCCGAGTGTGACTCAGTGCATAGATATGAAAGAGAGGCCGTACTTAACACACAGTGCAACTTTTTTTCCCTTTTTTTTTTTTTGAGAGCTATTACCCAACACCCAAATGAGAAATGTAATTACTCTGGTCCATTTGATGCCATATTATGAGCATCCACCGGGAACCGTTATTTATCATCATTATTACAGTATAAACATTAACATCTGCTGACCAACAGTGTGGATGACTTTTGCTGTCAGTCCAGCTTTGCCAAGACTAAGGGATTAGAATAAAATGATATGTTAAACACTATGGAAAGTGTGAATTATCCTTTTCGCTGAAAGACAAAGTGTATTTCTTATCATCTAGATTATAGTATGAGATGCTATAAATCATCCTGGCAGCTGTGAGCTAATCCTTTAAGATCACCTTAACAATGTGCATTAAAATGGGATTCAAACGATCCTTGCTGGATTTATACGATCACCATTGCATTGAGGAAAAAAAGAAAAGGGAAAGAGCAGGGAATAACAGATCTTTCCACTTCCACGTTTCTCAGAATTGGTATTTTTAATGGCAGTTTTTCAGGTCCTGTTCAATTTCTAACCTAACTGGGGAAGTTAGAAGGAGTTGCTTTTAAACATCAGTTCAGTCTCGATCATGTCAGATGTTGTCTTATGCAATCGAAGCACGTTTGAGGGCAGCGGAAAACAGTTCTAGCCACAGACTGATGTCTCTAAAACAAGTCAACTGTGGTGATTGAAGTCATTAAAGTTAACAGCTATTGGTGGCAGGGAACACTTAGACTTTACATTTAAAGCAGGACAATAACAAGACAAGATTTAGCCTCCATCAAAGGACTGCCTTTGTAAGTCACACTTTATAATTGTGTTTGTTTCCAGATGACTAAAAATGAAAATTGTACTTTGATTGCAGTGACAATAATTAATTACATTGTTGTTTTCTGTCTGAGAATGAGCGAAATCTCTTTTCCTAATCTTGCTTCACCGCGACGTTGTTTTTGGTATAAATTTCTAAAGATATTTCTCAACCTCTGATCCCCAATGTCCCCATTCACAGAAACATCATTATAATGCAAAAGAGCTGAATATTTAAATAGTTAGAAGGGGCACATGTGGGGCTTCCAAGGTGTAGCTAGCAACTTTAAACATATTTAATTTACCCTTAAAAGTAGAATCACGTTTTAATTTTCACATGTTAGAAGTCAATCCAAAATACATATGACTACAATTTGGACAGGGCAATGTACTGATTCAAGGGCAGCATGGTGATGCAGCGGTTCGTGCTGTTGCCTCACAGCAAGAAGGTTCCTGGCTCAATTTTCCTGGCCGGCAGGTGTGCGGTTTCAGCCTTGAACCTGTCTGTGTGGGGTTTTGGGCTTTCCTAGGTACTCCAGCTTCCTCCCACAGTGCAAAGACATGCAGGTTGGGTTAATTGGTGACTCTAAATTGCCCGTAGGTGTGAGTGTGTGTGGCTGTCTGTCTCTATGTGTTGGCCTTGTGATTGACTGGCGACCAATGTCAGCTGGGATTAGCTCCAGCCCCCCCGCGACCCTTAATGATATGTACTGATTCAAAACTTTTTTTTTTCTAGCTGATCCTGGATGCACGGGTCCTAAATTCTTCAGATTATACATGCACTGAACATCTTTCTGAACAATAGTCTTACTAAGGCCCTGAAACTGTCTGCTGGATGAAACAGCTTCATGCTAATTCCACATATGTGCAGCTGATTAGCCTACGGCAAGATGTTTCTTTTAATACATGCAGTCCTTGAAACTAAAAGGGAACAAATTAGTTGTATCTTGTGGCTGATTTGTGACTTTTCTGAATATACTGTAGGGAAAATAAGTATAGAGGTTCCTTGAGACAACATTATCAAATATCCTGTGGACTGAATACAAATTAAACAGCAATTTAAGGAGCTGTAATGAAATGTGCTCTGGTGGGTGGATGTTTAAAACTCAAAATGAATCATCAAGTTTTTATGCACATAACTTCTTTTTGAGGTGCCTGGTATTATTGATATAGCAGGAAATGTATAAATAATCAGAGTGGAATTGCGCAAGAGCAAACCTTAAGTCAGAATAGGGTTTGCTTTGGCAAATAGTCAACTCAAGTCAAATCAGTTTTATCTGTAGCGCCCAAAATCGGGCGAAATTTGCCTTCTCAAGCTTGTCAACATCCGCTAGAAATTATGCTTTAAAAAAACAATTTTTTGTGTGCTTTTAAAACCGCAGGCCAATACCACACTTTGTATAAACAATGATTAGATTAAAAGTGTCAGCACCAAAAATCTTCTGAGACCTTTCTTTAATTGAATCATAACAGTTGGAGACAGTTATGGCCTCACATCGCAAAAATAGTGCATAACTTTTGCAGCAGGAATCAAATCACTGGCCTGCCTCTAAAGTTAGAGATATACGAGAATAAACACGTCGTGAACAAATAAGAAACAAACACTAAAAAAAAGACAAAGCGGCAACAAAACTGCTGAACATTCTTTCAGCACCTCCCCTCGTTTCTTCACAACATTCGTGTACAATTCCTCCAACGGCAACTATTGACTAAAAGACCATGTACTCATGAGCAGCATAAATGTCACATCCCCTCCAGCTGTTACGGATGATGAAAGCAACCGTTAGCTCTGGTCTGTCTGTCCACCAAACTGAATTACTCAACCCAGGGGCAGGAGTTATCGTCCGAGATCGTATTAGATATTTCATGGTGGGATGTGAAGTAGAGCAGATAGAAGCAGGGTACTTCTGAATTTATCAAGTTTTGTGTAAGACAATTGCCTTTGATGGAAAGTGAGATCCTGTCAATGGAGAGAGATAGATGGAGATGGAGGCTTGTAAGGGATAATGTACAGCGAGCCAGTTATTATTGCAAAACAAACCCTGACTGGGTGATGCAGGTTCGTGTGATGACTGCCGCTCGCTGTGTATTATCCCGCTTATTACACAGCTTCATATTAAAAAAACCGACACAAAATACTGACTTAAAAATTATTCTATTGATTCCACTATCAGAACTGCATCCATAGCAACAGTCTGTTATACATAGCAATGCTCTGCTATACAGAAATAACAATAATTATATCAATAATAGCTGACCAATCAGAATCGAGTATTCAACAAAGTCGTATAATTAATGAAGATGCAGAGATAAGAGATTTCTGACCTTCGCGCCATCGCTCCACTGAAATTGTGTTAATTTTGAATGTCACTTGTTCTCAGATTTGCGTTTCTGTATTTGGCCGCCCTCCTCTGCAATCATCCCTTATCTGTGTGCACAGCAGCTAAGGGTTCGTCTTTCTGAATGAATGGGCTCAATAAACCTGTCACAGCCCAGACTTGTTGACTCTGTATTGACTCAGGTTACAGCAATCCATCCTTTTTTATTAGCTTCAGTTTGGCTTCAGATTTACAATGAGATGCTCTGCCCACACATGACAATACCATTTAAACACAAAGTCACATAATACAGTGCACTTACTTCTTGTTCTGCTCAGTTGTCGTTGCTTTTCAATACTTGTGGTTTAAAAACAGCACAGTACCTTGGGATGTTATTTTTCAAACCAGGGCCTGCAAGTCCTTGTTCTGCTCTATTGCAAGGTTGGTTAATTCATAGGCTGTTCAGCTGCAGATGCTTAAGACCAGTGTTAAAGGGGTTTATCTAAAAGATATCCATGATCTAAACGTACAAGTAATTAAAAAAGACGACTGAGAAATGTTGAAACCTGCTATCACTCCCAAATCGACTGGCAGGCATAGCGACTGGCCTGTCATTTGGGAGGTCACTCCATCGTTTTTGTCCCGACCGTAATATCTCAACAACTATTGGACGGATCGCTGTGGTGCCCAGAGAATGAACCCTGACAATAATGCCCATTTCAAGTGCCACCAGCAGATCATATATTCACTTATCTAGTGGACTGACACAACATTTTTTACAGACATTCATATATTCCAGAGGATGAATTCTACTGACTTTAGTGATTTCCCTCAACACCTACATGAGATTGATATTATTTATTTTTAATTTTTTGAGTGAAATACCTTGACAACTTTTGGATGCATTTCCATCTAATTTGGTGCAGAAATGTATGTTTTCTTAAGGGTGAATTGTAATATTTTTGGTGATTGTCTTGACTTTTCATTTAGCACCACCATCAGGTCAAACATTTATTTTGGTTTCTCAAATATTTAGACTTGTTTAGTTTTGGTGTTCAGTGCCAATTATCAAATGTTAGCATGCTAAAATAAGATTGTGAACATGGTAAACAGTATCTACTAAACATCAGATTGCTAACACTGAGACAGTGAGCATGTTAGCATGCTGACGGTGGCATTTAACTCAAGGCATCCAAACAGAGCCGTGATTTAGTGAAAAAATGTTTTATTCCACCAATAAAACATTTCCGTGCATTTAAGCTGATTAAACTGTGACATTCTGTAAACTGCTCAGGGTGAGGGTGTCAGCTAAATACCTGCAGTATAGCAACAACTTTATGTGAAACATTATGGTGCATAACTGAGGTTTGTACACACACAAAGTAATGTCACCCCAAATTTATGCTTTCATTTCTCTTAAATCGTTGTTTTGTGACAACTTTGCGCTAAATTGAAGGCGATGTTCATGTCATATCGGATGGATGATAGGCAAGATTACCATGTTAATGACTCGCAAGTTTTCACTTCATCTTACACCCAAAGGAGGTTGTATAATAACTGACTTGGACTTGTGCAGTTTAAAATACTGTGCATATTCACACATATTGGGTTTCAGCCATCCTCAGTAATTTTGGTATTATGAGGTCAACGGAAGATAAAGGGATGGCAGTTGACAGGTCCTGCTATAACCATTCAGGATGTTAGCTTCTATAGTTGTCAGGGCAGGTGCACCGAGATCTTTGACTGACAGCCTGAGCACGTCGAGGCATAGGCCCCTCATTCACATTAAGTTTCTCCTACTCAGGCCTCAGAGATTGATCTGTGCCAAGGACTGGCAAGGCCTTGGTGTGGGTATTGTAAAGCTAGATTAGATCTATTCTTTCAAGGAAAGCGCTCTCACGTTGCAGGAGAAGGAGCGTGATGAAAGACATATGGCACTTTTATTAAATCACTCATTGTCTAGGATGTGTTCTCTTCTTTGCGCGCACACACACACACACACACACACACACACACACATATACAGTACATTCACTGTTGCCCATAAAGTTGGAATAATTGTTCAATACCCCCAATTTAGTTAAAGCCTGAATACACAGTTTGCAAAGGTTAATTGTGGTTTAAGTTTCACTGTGATATGTTTGGAAGAGTTTGATCAATAAAGTTGAGAAGATATACACTTTATTTATCAAGAATAAATCACATTGTCACTGTCATTTCATGAGAAGAGGTAAAAAAACATTTTATTCCAACTTTATGGGCAACAGTGTACATAGAGAGAGTGAGAGAGAGAGAGAATTGTGGATATTTTCTCAGGGTCAGTCTAGTGTCAGCTCATTCAGAAATCAGTTTTCTCAAAAGTTGAAAAACGGATTGTGTAAGTGAAAACAGACATCAATACCTTTCATCAGATGAAATATACTAAGATCCATTCAAGCAAGAAGGTTGCCTTCTGTTTTACCTTTATATGAGATAAGAATTGAAAAGAGCAGAAATTTATTCAAAAGTTAAAGCTGGTCAATATGCTGGTGTCTTAATTTCTGAATGTGACTGAATACCAAATGCTCTTCTGGTGTTGCACAGACCTTTGGTATTGCTCTGACTTCATCCTGATCACTGAATTTGTGAGCAAGCTTATGGCACCTCACAGTCGTTCAGGCAGGAAAGGAAATTATTTTATAGTCATATGCCCCATTCAATCACTCAATAGGTGGTCCAATAAGCTCACTCCCTCTGCATTCAACAAGGCTGAGCTCATCCCTGCTGCTACACTGCAGTGGGGGAAGTGTTGTTAGCTTGGGAACAGCGTGTCAAGCTTCCTTCAGAATTGTTTCAGAGCATCAAACGTCCTCACTGAATTCAACTACTTGTATAGTATTGTAATTTGTATGTAAATGTGTTTTTGTGCCATTATCTTTAATCTTTACACAGCCTTGCTTGTATTTTAGGAAATATGCCCATTCACTTTATTTGTGTGCTATGGAGCTAAAGATGGCAGGATTAGCTTAGTTTAGCTTAGCTTAAGATCAAAAGGATCAAAAAAGTCCAAAGGTCTGAGTTTTTAGGTGTATTTTTCATCTTTGGACAGAGCCAGTCGTTATGCTAAGCTAACCCAATTACCTCTTGGCTCCAGCTTCACACACCATCAGAGTGGTATCTATTATTGTTAAACTCCTTCCAAGGAACCCTGTTTCCCAGAAAATGGAACTCTTCTGTTCAAAGCGTCACCAGAGCAAGTTTTATATTTAAGCATATAGTTTGTTTCACTCATTTCATTGTTAATGGTAACAATGAAATGGCATTTTGTATTAGTGTTGGATGCAGCAGAAGCTGACTGCAGACATTCAACCTCATTGTCAATGAATTGAGAGGCTTACAGAAGGGATGATATCGCTTTCATTACACCCAGCTAGGTTGGGTGGGACAAATTTGCTGTCAGCCTGTTCTGCATTAGGACGGATTGAAGCAGACTGTGGATGTGTACATCAGCTATTTCTAAAAAGCTGTCACTCAGCAACTATCCTGGATTTAGTTGGACTCCAGTCTCAAAATGAACCTGGAGTGGATGGTGAATTTTAGTAACTTGTTTTGACTTTCTAATTTTTAATTATCTAAAATGAAATCATTCAGACATTCATGCGAGATTCATATGTATTCCCCAGGAAAATTATTCCATTATGTTCTGTAAATGAAGCATGACTGACCTTTAAAAAGGAAACTATTCATAGTTCAGTATCCACAATTGCCTCATTTCACTTCATTCATTTCAGACTGTGTCAGGTAACAACACAATGTGGAGGACTGAAGTAATTACTGTGTCTAGGTGATACACTGTAGATAAGTGTGCTAAGATAGCTAATCTAATCAACCAACCACTTGCTTGTTAGATAATGTCTTAAAGAAGTTATTGTGGTAGTTACTGAACATTGCTTTGCCATCAGATGAATCAGTCATCACAACCTGATGGTGTGCAGAAAAACTGTGTGTATAAATTCTACTGGAAAAGTAACTAAGTATGCCATGCTGAGTTTGGAAAAATATAGTACACAATGCTGGGCGCTGATTTGGAACAAGCTGATACATAATATATATTCTATGATGCTGTGGCAGTATCTTGTGACAGTGATGAATAATCTGCTGAGGTTCTGCTGAAATCACATTTAGTCATCTCTTTGCAGTAAAAATTAATGTCACTGTTTTTTGTCAATAGTTTTTTATTCTTAGGAAAGGTCTTGAGGAAAATCATCCCGCTCTGTCTCAGCAGGTGTCTGTGTCTGGGTTTGATTGACAGCCACTGGCAGGCTCAGCTCTATAAGGGGGACAAGTCACAAAACAAACTTTGTGTAATCATGAGCACACAGCCGGTTGATAGCAGTGGTATTAAGGAGTGAGGACCACACCAGGAACAAGACGTGATATTTTTTCATGCTGCAGCTAACCAGCCGGCTAATTAGCTTTGCTGTCTAGCCTGTAAAATTACAGTAGTAGAGCACTTTTTTTTGGTTAGTCATTCAACAAGCCAATAGTGCAGGATGAGATGTTTGTTCATGATTTTAAGTCATATAAGAAGGAGAGCAGGAGAGCTAATGTGGGTTGTGCTTTGTAGTCTGTGGCTCTTATGATGTGTAGCTGCTGTCTGGCCGTCACTGCCGTCTAGTAACAGGATTTGGGTTAGAGGTTAAGGTTGGACTCTGGGTCATGGTTATGGTAAGGATTGGGGGTCGGCTATGGTTAATGTTAGGGTAAGCGTTAGGGTTAGCAGTACATATATGAATCTTGTACGCATAATAATAATTATAATATGGTTGCCATCTAGACACGACCATAACCATCTGCCTGTGATGGAAGGATGACATTACTGCTGTATGATTTATTTGATTGGCTATTTGGAAATAAGTTCTCCATCTACAGTACATAGACAGAGAAGTAATGGTATTCTGTCAAATTAATGCAAATCGAGGGGGCGCCATCATCAAACATGACATGTAATTTACAGAGCAGATGTATATGCCGTAGCTAAAACTAGTTCAGTTTGACTTTTAGGAGAAAGAAAGGAGGGAAACTCTGTGTTACCATTCATAGCTCGAATGGTTCCTGGGAGATAAAATGCGTGCGATGTGACCACAGTCTGTCCACCCTCCCGCCCATTTTCAAAATCATCGATTTTCTAATTTGCATAATGGTACTTCGCAATAAATCTGATTGAATCATCCACACTGATATCAAGACTTGTTAAAAAAGACAGTACAGTTTTCTCATTAATGTTGTTTGCTAAGCTAAGACACGTAACTACTGTGTTATCAATATCCCAATGAATTTGATTTGCCAAAGCAACTTTGCAGACCTCCAGTCAAAATGTATTTATTTTTGCTCTAAGCCTTTAACTCAAACATCACTTTTAAGAATTATGTGGCACACTGCACAAAGACATTTTACGCCGGTGCAGAATTCAATTAGAAAAAAGTTCACGGCTGATCTTTATTTTCCTGACCCGTAAGTGAGACAAAACAACCTGCCTTTCAGACATTTTTCATAATCATAATCAATAGGCCAAGAATAGCACTTGAAGGTGAGCCATGTCGATCCATCTTCCTCAATCATCTTCTCCTCTATTACCCCTGGGGTCGATACCACTGCCTTTAGAGGCAACAACAAAGTTATCCACACTTACCCCAGGGAGTAACAGCATGGAGCTGAGGTGCAGGGAGGAAGCTAATGAATGTATTTGTCATATCTCTAATGGCTCACTATATCACCACGGCACCTTGGCTTGAGATTTATTGTAATCATGACTGCAGAAAAGCGAGTGCATTCTGTCTTAGGATTTTTCGTTTCTGCATACCGGGCTGCACTGATGAGACACCTTGGGAAAACACTGAATTGGCGGCACCTGAGTTTTTTTCGAGTCAAACTTGTGAAAACGTTGACAGTGTGCCACGATAAATGATAGCCTAAAGAGTTTGGTAGGAAGTTGGTATTCACATCAGCAAGAGTGCAGTAATGGCAAACTAATGATGAGTCAACTCTACTATTGATTAGCGCTGGCTTATTTCAGTCCCTGAGGCCTACACATGCCCACACATCCAGACCAACAAAATCAGCTTACTCTCAAGTTATGCTGAGATGTCTTTACTGATACCAAATCCAGAAACTTTTTTTTTTTCTCTGTCCCTTTTTTGCCTCACAAATTTAATCCTTCAGCAGAACTTCATTTCTTCCATTAAGTCTCAAGTGACTTCATTTTGAGCCTGTATTTTTTTTTATCTACAGTATGCACTCAAAATGCAAATGACAAAGTGTCTCGAGTTTAGGCAAGTAGAGAGTCCAACTACAGAAGATGGAAAAGACAAGTTCACCATAAATATATTACAATTGATTAAGAAATCAGTCCACAAATTATTCCACTGGTTTTTCTTTGCCACAAATTACCAAGGAGCATACGATATTGTTTACTTGTTGATCAAGTCCAGTGGGAGTGTTGAAGTGCGAACAACAGACGATCAAGCCAGCATCATATTTCTTTTCTATGGTTTCGGAGTTTCACGAGTACATTTTGTGTAGCATGAATAATAGTGTGTGGGCGTGAGAGGGGAGAGAGAGATATTTGTTCAAGATCTCTCAAGGGCGGCTCCTGCAGTTTCTGCACAAAGCAAGAAGATGCAGGCTGGCTGCACGGTTCTGATGCACTTTAAAAAGCAGACTTGATCAACAATTCCTTCTATGAGCCCACACATCCCTCAGACTTCAAACACACCTCCTGAAGGTTAGGGGCACAGAACTGAGTAGATGACAGAGGGATGCCTCAGCAGAGATGCTTTATTTTGTTGACACAAGATATTACCAAGGTATTTTAATAAACTTACTGCCCTCGTGTGGTTGCTTCTGGGTCACAGGCAGGACAGAAACATTTTCAAACCTACATTAAACTTTGACAACAGTCATCAAGCTAACTCTCATAAATACATAAATGCTCATCCCCCGTCGTATCCCGCAGTTTACTGGACAACAAAATGATGGTCATGCTGCTCTTTCATTGTAAACTATCTACATCCACACCTTTGATTCAGTCAGTACAGTAACTGATCAATTATCAACAAAGATTGATGTTTCCTGCCCTCTCAGGGAAAATACCATGATTTGGCTAATTTAGGAAACAGCTGAGCTTTTGTTTAGTGCAGACTTTATCGATGGGTGTGTTCCTCTCCAAGCTGTCTGATTCTACAACACTGTGGACCAGTAGGGCTTAGACAAATATGTGCTCAACTATTTTCCTTACATTACTGTGCCTCTGTCACCAATACTAGTATAGTTCAGCAATACTGTATGTACTATATACATACTATGCAGCCCACAATGAGAATAATGATTATTTATACCCGCGCTGCTCAAACTTTGGAGGTGAAATATTTGAAATAGCAGAAATACTGAAAAAATGTAAGTTGTATGAAGTGAAAGACGTTAAAACGGCAGTTAAAGTGGAAGAGCCAAGTGAAGTTCAAGCGTGCTTTTAACTAAAGATTCAGTTGAAATTCAAGCACTGAAAAGAATGTAAATGATGCATAGTTGCACTGCTGGAAGTGGAAGTTGAAGTGGAAGCCCTGGAAGAAATCAATGCCGCCTCAAGTGTATAAAGTGCAAGATGAATAAATGAAACGGGATGCTGGAAGTTGAAGTGTCTACCTTTTTTTTTTTTTTGTTCATCTGTGAAGATCTTGACTTGACTTGAAATGGTTTGAAGTGTCTGTTGAAGTGTGAACATTAAAATGAGCTGAAATGTCAGGTGGAGTGTATTCACTGAAAGCAGATGAACTCGCAGTTAATGAATAAGAAATGAAGGCAGTGAAATTGTCAGTTGAAGTTTAATTGCTAAAAACAGTTGAACTGTCATTTGCAGAGTAAGAGATGAAAGCAGTTAAAATATCAGTTGATTCCTAATAGGACTGCAAATAATATTTTTTCCCCCAATCAACTAATCTGCCATTTATATTCTGAACGTTTGGCCTGTACAACATCAGAAAGCAGTAAAAATGTCCATCACAATGCCATAGAGTTTACTAATTTAACACAAAGATGAGTAGCAAATTTTCACTGTGCCTCTCTCAGTAAACATGTCCCATTTCATAGCAGGTTTGGACAAATCCAAAACAATATTGTAAAATCCAGCTATGCATTACCTGAAATGTCTTACTCGTGAGTGCAGATGGCCAGCCAGCTTTTGCTATACTGTATCTACTATTTGCAGGCTAGATATGCTCCAGATCTTTCCCACTTCAACCCGAGTGACACACAACAAATTATGCGGTTCACAGATGAAACTGCAGCCCTCTATATGACAAGCTGTCTGAATGCACAGCGATTGAATACTAAATGTAAACTCAACATTCAACACCTTTTTCTGATGTTGTACATTCAGATTCAGATTCATCCTTTACTGCCCTCTACATAAACAACACGAGTCTATTACAGTGTGCCCAGGCTATTTAAAGCCCTGAAAGCTGAGGGTGCAAAACTCCTCCCAAAGTGTGTGAAGCATGGATTGAAGGGGTCATGTCCTGTGGTCAGTGCTCTGCAGGGGTGGCAGTGTCATTGAGGGCTGGCAAGTTGGGAGCGGGGAAACCAATTATTTTAGAACATATGTTAGCGATTTTCTGGAGCTTGTTTCTACTGGTGAGGGTGAGCATGGTGAAATAGCAGCCAGCGCAGTACAGGAGGACGGGTTAATTAATAGTTTGGTATAGGAGAGAAGCCCTAAATTTGAGGATGGCAGAGAGTCTTTGTTGGCAGAGTTTATGGATGTCTGTGATGTGGCGATCAAAGCTCAGCTTAATGTTCATCTCCACTAGCTGGCCACTGATGGAAGAAGGGTAATGAAGGGTACTGAGTTTACTGCGGGTGTCAAAGATGATCTCCTTCGCCTCGCTGGTGCTGAGGAAGAGGCGACTGTCTGAGCACCCAAAAGGTGAATTGGACCAGTGACCAGTGGTCCCTGTCTATGAGCAGGGTTTGTATAGCTGTGTCATCACAGAATCTGAATTCCTCTTTCTCTGTCTCAGTCACTCACACAACACACACATCGGATTATAACACATGCCAACCTTCATTCGCAATTTTCCCCCGTTTGGCTCATACTTAGACAGCAACTTTGCTTCTCATCCAGACCTTAATTTTTGTGCCCGCTCTCTGTTTTGATGCACAAGTAACCTCTCTTGACTCCATCCTTCAACCATGACCTCAATTAAACTTGTGACCCAACATATCCACCACTCTGGCTCACAGGCTAAATACGGACTTAAAAAGTATTAAATGTTCTGACCCAGAAAAAAGTCCGAAACATTTCACCAAGAACTTAAACATCACTCACTCAATAGGATTAAAAGTTGAACTAAGTTTCTATGCAAACTATAACTTATCAATAAAGTAATGAAACAAAGGTTTCTGATTTATTCCCTACATAAAAAAACACTGACCCACAATAATTAACTGACCATAATGAACATTTTATCTCATTGCAGCTTCCAACATGATCATAGCTAATCTTTAAAGATTGAACACCTTATAAAGCTGGACTGGGAGGTCACTCCGGCTGTAACACAATTCAATTTTGACAATTCACACAGAAAGCTTAAAATCTATTGCAATACTTGTATAATGTTGCCCTTAGTCATTGTTTGAAATCACAACCTTTCTCACTTCATCATTCACAAATTGGCCAAAAGTGTTTGAATTCTTTTACTCTAATCTGTATGCGACGGAGTAATTTAACCAACCAGTTGTGCTCCTATTGTGATATTTTCTGAGACTGAGCATAGAATTACCAAAATATCAATGTTGCATACTTAACAATCAACACAGATACGCCTTGCAAACCATAAATTGTTACTTGTGAATTCATAACAACAAATAAGGAAAAGATGATTTAAATCAAGGCAGCAGTGGTCCAGATGCTCTGACTTTTACTCCTTAGTTTGAGTCAGTTTTCTCAGAGTTGACAAAAGCCCTCCAAACAACTGTTTTCACCGGCTTGTGTGTGCAAACGGCAGTGCCATTTTTTTTTAACAGATACTGTAGCTGATCCCATCATATCAAGAAGCTGTTGGAGGTCATCTCTAGCTGTTGACTTATATGATTTAATTAATGCCTTTATAGACGCTCATGTGGGCGAGTTCTCCGTGAGGTATTTCTCTCAGTAAGCAGAAATCAATACCGTATTACATCACGTCAGTTTTGTTTATATCCAACATCCAGCACGGAGAGAAACTCAATGCGTTTTACATGAGAGCGTTTGAGAACATTTTTAATTTGAAGTCACCAAATGGATCAAGGAAGAGGGACAGAGACTTTTCAGCTCAGGACAATATACCTGATCCAAAGCAGGGTGTCTGGTATCACTACACTGTTTGTTATAAAAGGTGATTCTCTTTTTGCTAATGAAAATAATGTGCTAGTCAGTTTTGCATCAATTTAAATCTCAATAAATTACACTGCGCCAGCAAATTAATCATAATTATATTTGCACGTGTAATATACAGAGGTCACATTCACTTCACTCTCCTTTTGCAGATGTCGTACTGCAAGTGTATGTTCACTTTAACACAGTCAAATGAACATTTCAGGCATTTAGCTCATGATAGAGGTGATGTAGAGGGGTCAAAAAATAAAGCAGCGAGAGCCGAGAGTCTGAAGTCAACAATTTTGCCACAGTTCTGCTAGAATAACATTTTGCCACAATTAGAGCATGAAGAGGGAGCTGTTCACTGATGTATGACATGGCCTGATGGTTGACCTGATGGTTGATCACACTACTCACCTCTTGTTAGGTCCCTTTACTGTGTTTAAGCAGGGTCAGAGATGACCATTGCCTGATGGCCCAGGGAAACTAAAGGTTCACGTGTTTATGCAGGACATAATAGGTTTCAGTTAACATTTACAATGATAGTTTTTGAGATACTGTTACTGTTGGTAGCATGTTGACATTTATTACTTTTCTTTCATTGAAAGACTTGGAAATTGGAGGTGATCGGTTTAGCTTATAGCACAATGAGTATCAACCTACCGGCATGTAAAGCTCACTAATCAACAGTATTAAGTACTGTATAAGTATATTAAGTATTAAGCTCACTAATAATTTTGAAAACAGCTAACATCAGCTTGTTCCAGCATTCAGCATTAGACAGTCACATTTCACAGCCTGATAGTGTGACTAGTTTGCTCTCCCACAGCGACACTATTCATGCTCATCAGCCTCATCCAAATGACCGTATGGACAGGAGAGGAGCATGAGGTTCACACAAGAGAGTTCATTAGAAGCCCTCAATTGCACAGTGCCATCATCCCTCTGTTTCTTTGAGGTATCCAATGAAATTCAGGCTAGTGGGCGGCCTGGGGCAATGACACCACCACTTGCAGCAGCAGTACAGTAATTGGGCTATGTGTCAGATAAATCCAGGTTGTGACAAGCCACTCAGCACAGCGAGGCCTTGGCCTCAATGCAACGCTATCTCTCAGCCACTCCACTGACCTGCAGTATCTTTCTTAGCTTTTCAATGGAGGCCAGTGGAGTTATTGTAGGTCACTGGAGTGAAACGCCTTTCAACTCATCTTCTCACTGAATAGTCCACTGCAGCTTTAAGAGAAGCAAGGGAAGGCTGAAATATTTGAGAAATATATCGAAGAAATACTGCATTTCACATGTACAGTATGAAACTTTGCTTTTATTTGGGACTGATGATGCAGTACAAATTAGCTAGTCAACACTGTGCAGACGATAAAGCAGAAAATAGAAGCATTTTACCTGGTCAGCTACAAAATATATTCCTCTTTGTCTACAGCTATATTCATCTAATTTTTTTCTCAAATTTATTGAGGAATATTTTGCGCTATTTTGTACCGACATTGGAGAACGATGTAACATGGCAATGTATGAAACACAGCAGACAGAGAAATACTTAAATGTACAACAGTGAATGACTGAAAAGAATTGAAGCAACAGTTAATATGTGTTGAAAAAAACAAAACAACCAACATTAAATGACATTTGTTCACATATGCCACATAAAACTGAGGTGCGTGTTGATGTAAACATAAAAAAATACTGCTTCTAAGGTGCGTAAGTATTCATTACTCATACAATATGTACAAATTTATACAAGCCAGCCAGTCAAAACAAAAATATTTCTTTTCCATATAGAACCTGATGTTCTTATACCAGTTTCTGCTGTCAACATGTATGATATCAAGTCTACGTAATGTGCCAGACATGCTTGGTTTTGTGATAATACTGTGGACGTAACCACTGTTTGCAGCCAAAGGCTCATGAAGTTTGTCCGTGTCTGGAAAAATGAACTGTTGCACCAGTCACTTTGGCAGGCGACTGGCCAGTCTCGTCTCTAGTCTAAAAAATAATTTGGCTAGTGAAATATTACAAGTGGCTTTTCATTTGTGAAATGTGAAAAGTTATATTACCGCTCAGCAGAGTAACACCTTTTACCTCTGTGGTTTTTTGTACATTTAAAGGTGACACACTCATGTTTTCCTCTGCACTGGTGAGATTTTGATGTCTTTTCTTCCACCTGCTGTCCGTCTGTGTAGCGTCATGTCCTCGTCCTCTCCTGTCTGTTGCTTGGCAAAATTTACAAACACCTGTACGACAGACAAGCTGATTTACTACAACATAAGAACGTATTCAACAGCCCCAAAGCATAAAAGGATCATAATGCATAATGCACTGATCTCAAACAAGAGGTGAAAGTGAAAAAGCTCTAATCTCATCCCCCTCACAGAAAGGGGTAAGGGGGCCAATCAAATCACTCATATGCAATCGTATTATATAAGATTAGGTTAATTTTTGGGGTTTTTTAACAAATGTTTGACATAGTTGTAGTTTCATAAGCTATTGGTAACTGATGTGATTCACAAATGCTATCACACTTATTAAACATAGTTGAGACTTCTGTCGTTTCCCCTCTTTGTGTTGGCTCATACGAACCTGGTCCAGTGTTGTCTGGGAAACAGAGTAGTCTTCGATGCTGAGCCTCTCTTTATTGGCCACCACCAGCTGAAATATCCTTGCTAGGGAGGAGGAGGCGATCTCGTACTGCAGAGTGTTGTAGTGCTTCTCCCTCTGAACACAGCCAGGGAAGGAGCTCTCCATGAAGCTCTCGACGGGCTCCAGGTCCGGGGACAAGCCCGCTTTAGCTGCCTTGATTTTCATTGTCACTACATAGCCGTCACCAAACCTGGACAAAAAGAAAAAAACACAGTGTGAAGATATTAGACATTTTTCAGGATACAGTTAAACCAGTTTTCTCTTTTTGTCTTTGGTTGAGCATGACATCTATTATACTTTATATCAATACCAACAACTTGGTGCTATGTAAGAAGTGCTAATATTTGTGGTGGTGGAGCAAAATTTCAGACCAATAACATTTCAGATGTGTTTGTATACCCAAAAGACTTTTATGCTTGTATATTTTCCGTGCCATAATGCTGAGAAGCCTTTATTTATCCTGTTTCAAAGGCTGGGAGTCATGATGTTTAAATTCTACCCAAACACTGTACAACCCTGCTAAAATACAAAAAAACTCTTACTTGTATTTTAGATGCTGGATGGTACCCAGACACTTGAAGGTCCCATTGACCATGATGGCCAGTCGAGTGCAGAGGGCCTCACACTCCTCCATGCTAGTGGAAAACAATCATCCATCTTTATTTCTACTGCACATATTTCACATCTACAAGCAATTCATCCTAATTTCACAGGTCTCTATAGTAAAATTAAGCAGGTGCCAATCTAGGCATGATTTCATCAACAGTTGTTGGCAGAAGAGTTTATTGTGTTTGATCAGCTGCTGCAGCACATGTGTGCACTGGATTCATTTCATTATTAGATGTCGAACCTGTGTGATGTCAGCACCACAGCCCTGCCGTCCTGAATGACACTCATGATGGCGTTCCACAGGAAGCGTCGGGAGTGGGGGTCCATCCCTGTCGTTGGTTCATCCTAAACACACACAGCCACAAGCAAACAACAAACTTGACTCTCTGAGCACATAATTCCATACGAACAGAGACCAAATCCTTATCTCTATCAGCATATGGCAAAGATCTCAGATTCATGCCAATTTGAATTGAACTGCACAGTTGCCTGCCAATGTATAAAACGTTCAACGCCAGGCTTGACTGAACCCATATGGCTTCCCATCTGGATCCATAGACCATTTCATTGATAAATCCCTGCATTAAACCCAAAACCCCAAACAATGGGCTCATGAGCTCCTCGTCATTGGCTAACTCACCAGCAGCACCAGTGCTGGGCAACCAATCATGGCGATGGCTGTGGAGAGTTTGCGCTTGTTGCCTCCACTGTAGGTCCCTGCACAGTAGCCGGCGTACTCTGTCAGACCCAACTTCTGGATGCCCCATTCTGCCACCTACAGGGAGAGGTGGAAACATGCATTGGATGTGCACAGCCATCCAGAGGTGACGTAGTGTTTACACATTTTTAGGATGAGCAATTTCTGCAGTTAAGTGAGCCCTTCATGACGATGTAACAGAAACATTTAAAGGACAAAACAGACGTTAGCGAACATTGAGCAACAGTAAAAAGGCAATGCACAAAACAAAGCTCTCTATGCAGCAGTTTAGTTTAATTTTTCCTTTTCCATGAATCCTGGGTCTAAGGACAGAGGGTGTTGTATGTTAAATGGACTGTAAAGCCCCCTGAAACAAATTGTGATTTGTGATTTTAGGTTTTAAAAATAAAATCTGACTTGACTTGAAATTTGAATGAAACATCATTGAAGATGCAAAGCTGAAGTCCTACTCACTCTGGGGATCTCGGACTCAGGTACCCCTCTGAGACGAGCGTAGAGGTACAAATGTTCCCTGCCTGTCAGGAGCTCATCGATGGCATCAAACTGAGGGCAGTAGCCCATGTTCTGGTGCACGTCCAGAATCTCTGTCAGGATGCTGCAAAACACGACAAAAGGTGCAACTCATTGCAGTGAGCCAATAGAGCAAATAACACGACAAGAAAACAAAACAGTAAACTATTCTGTTAAAGTCTGTCACCCAGACCTGAGATGAAACTCATTTCCTCAAGCAAAAGCATGTCAAAACAATACAAAAACAATACAAAAACTGTGCAAAATAGCATTTAAAATTCAGTTCAAATGATAACTCTGGTATTTTCAAACCCTGGCCCTATTTTTATTTTTATTTTTCACATATTTTTGGTTCAAAATGACTGGGAGCTACAGAAACTTTTGGAATTGGTCCAGTAGATCACCTCCACCAGCAAACAAGTTACAATAGCTGTTATGTAATCCTTCAGCACAACTGCTCCAGATGAAGATACAGCACTAAAAGTGCTTGTTTTGCCACTGACAGGCTCAAAATGTCATCTAAAATGTCTGACAACATTCAGAAAGGATCCCTACAGAAAAAAAAACCCCTGTAAGAGCCTTTTTGTTTGAAATAGCTGTTATATCACTCGGTTCAAAGCCCCCAGTCTCTAGTGACAAAAATCTTTTTACACGGGGGTTGCTGGTCTGCCACTGCCCCGATCAGTTAGTTTGTGTGATTTTGTTGTTTTAATGGGGTTAATTCAGATCTGCCACAATATTTATGTTACATACAACAGATCAGTAGACAGCCAACCCCTTGTTCTGCGAGGTGAAATGACTATTTTCTTGATGGAGTCTGGTGGGTTTGAACACTGCGACAAAATAGCTGTTTCTGGTGAAACAAAAAGGATCTTACAGGTCTGTCTCTTTCCATACTTTGATCAGGCACAATGGCCCTGAAGGATTACATTGCTGCCTGTTTGACGTCTGTCCTCGGCTGCTGGCGCTCTACTGGACCAACTCCACAAGGTTTTTTTTTACCTACCAGTCATTTTGAACCCAATATATTACAAAATAGGGCTCAGATTTGAAAACACTGCAGTTATCCTTTTAATCTATTCATTCATGCCAAACTTTAATTGAGTTTTAGTGGCCATCAGTAGGGCAAATGCAGTTTTAGGGGCTTATTCACCCTGACAAGTGCTGTGAGAGGATGATGTTTAAATAGTTGAAGGAATATTTGATTTTTTAACAGATAGAATATTAGAGAAAATCAGAATCACTTCACAAAAGCTCCAAAACAAACATTAATTTGAGAGATCTCGTTCCTATCTTTTTCTCCTATACCACATGGGTTGTTTTTCTAGTCAGATAGCGTCATCAAATAGAATTATGCCAGACTGACCTTCCCGTGTTTAAACTTTCTAATTCATTGGACTGTTTCTGGTCGTCTCCCATCTGGAACTGCATGCAGGATAAACCAAATAGCATCTGATCCAGCCCTGAACAGAGCTTGTGTTCTATTGACTGGGGGGCATTTTTGACTGCTCTTTATGTACCTATAACCGGCAACAGTAGCTTCCCCGGCGCTGACATCAGTGTCACCAGTCAGCATCTTGAAGGTCGTCGTCTTTCCAGCTCCATTAACTCCCAGGAGGCCGAAGCACTAACAGGACAAAAGACAATAAGGCTCTAAACAGGACGACTCTGCTGACATGCAGTCATTGGTACAGAGGTATTATATTTTTTTGAGACTAATAGTCAATTTGGTCTCATAACATGACAAGAAATTGCCTTGTACATGCGTGTGTTTATGAAGACACCCAGCCAAAAGCAGACCACATATACAGGAAATACACTTCGTTATAGCAGCTGCTGATAGTAAATGATAACCTTTGCATATTATCTGCCTCTCTACCAACTATATCAGCACATAGGTTTACTGGAGCAAACAGGAAAAAGAGAAAACTTGAGTAATATAAACAAAAAAAAAGAAAGACAGCAGTAGCTCTCAACGTAAATGAACTTTACCTCTCCTGCAGGGACACCAACACAAATCCGGTCCACAGCTGCCCTCTTCCTGCCCACATACGTCTGTGCAGAAGAGGCAGGGAAACAATAATAAGTCCAATAATGACTCCACTTGTGTAGAACTTTTTAAAACTTGAGGTAAACAAGCAATATGATAAACAACAGAGCATTAATCTGCCTGCAATATTTTCTTTCGTATGTAATTATTTGTTTTACATGTTTTATTTCTACATATTGTACATTTGTTGTCCTTATCTTCCTCTTTGACTGCTGTTGGGGATTGTATGAGTATTACTAACAATTGTTGATTTACCACAATAAGATTCACAATAATATTTTATTTTCTAAAAAAGCAAAACCACAGTGATATTACTATTATTGTTTATCCAAGAACACAGACAGTACCACAACGTTATTTTATTCTTTGTTGTGTATTGCTGTACCCATGTTATGTCTTTTACTCTGTATTTTTTTCCATTTCCTTTTAAGAAATTGCCTGAAGAGAACCTGTAGTTGGTTGAAAAGTTGCTGATAAAATTAAAAGGAGTCATTTCAATGCGAGGGTACGCTCACACCCTCACATCCTTATATTTAAATTATGCTGTTTTTAGTATTCAGCACCTATCCCACTGAGGTTTTGTGGATATACAGTAAATACTCGAAATGTATTCCTTCTCCTTTTACATTTCTTTCCGCTTCCACTTTATTCTTACATGAATATGGATGAAAGAGCTAATTGAGCTAATATTACAGCACATACAATACATATTACAGTCTAAAGTATGATATGAAATTGAGAGATCTTAATAAAGTCCCACCTTAGAGAGGTCTCTGATCTGTAGGATGTCTGTCTTGCTTCCTCCATCACAAATTCTCTGCCTCTCTGCTGCCACGTCGTCATCCTCATCAGGTGCTGAAGTCCGCTTGTAGTCTGATAACCTGAAGGGTGCAGGAAAATCATCTTTGGAGAAGCGTTTAGGACAACAGAGCTGCACTTTATCCGGTAATATGCGGATATGAACTCTGACCCTGTTTGACAGAATTTTCATGGCTATGTTTCCATGGAAATGTCGAGGTGTCTGTGTGACATGAGGCTGAGATGGTGTCTATGTGAAACATGCCGGTCCCTTACCAGTGGTCCAAGAAGAACCGGTACTGTATCAGAAGATTGAGAATAAAGTAGACAAAGCCTTCCACTGCCATGAAAACAACATTTTTCCCCACAAAGTCCCACTGGAAAGGGTCCCGTTTGTGCTCTTCACCTGAAAACAGAGATGAAGGTCTGTACTGAAAATGAACCCTTTGTTCAATCAGCACAAAGTCAGTGTTTCTTCTTGAAGATCTATGTTTTATCATTCACAAGCATGACATGACTGAAGGAGTAGCTGGTCACGACTATGAAATATTCTAGTAAATTGTGCCACGTAGCATGAAATATTGATGGAAAATCATTTATCAGTGAAAATGGCCCGTAATTATACTGTCCTTACCAAATCTGGCATAAACATCTGTAACAGCCTGGTTCATGGCCATGTCTATCAGTCCTCGCCCCAGGCAGAAGTGAGGGAGCACCAGCAGGCATTTCTTTAGCCATTCATTGAACATCAGCAAAGACTGGCAACACACACAAGCACACACAGTTAATTCACATTTCATTTGAGCACAGGACTGATAGAACACCTCAGTATAAAGTATGTGAGATACACAAATATCATCATTGAGACTTTGAGACTTGTGTTTGAACTTAACCTTTCTTTTAACAGAGTTAGCCCAGTAGTCACTGATCAGCTTTGCGTACGTGGATAAATCTCTGCCATTATTACACCAACGCCAAATACAGAAACTTTTGTTTCCCTTGGTGCACTTACTTTGGTGCCACGCAAGAACAAAATGATTCTTAGTCGGGGTTTGTATAGCTTTTCAAGACTAAAAGTCAAGCACATTTTCAAGGACTTTACCTAAACAAAAAGAAAAAGACTCTCTGAGCCTTCATCATCACATTTAAATTGTTACTATAAATGAAATTGGTGAAATAAAGTTTGCATGACCATCTTAGATTGTCACCCTCGTGATGCTGGGTTTACAAGAAACATGGAGCACAGCAGAACAGAGAACTGCCCCCTTCTCTTTTTACTGCCCCTGTCGGTCAGACTAGTTGCCCCGTCGGACGCCATGAGACAATGATTTTTGGTCAGTCTGACAAGATGAAACACCATTGTTTGTTTGTGATAAAAATCAAGACAAACCCTGCTTAGTTTTTCATAAATACTCGTAGGAGCGCATAAAGTTGCGATTTACTGTCGATGACGAAGACGGTCTAAATTTAGACTCTTGGAAACATCCATATAATGCAAACATGGGTCATGTCATCTCATGTGGTTTTCTCATGGTGCATCTGTTGTGAGTTTCACCCCTGAGAGTCGGGAAGAGAGTACAGATGTGCGATGGAGAAAAGAAGCATTTTTTTGACGTGGCAGTTACCATGACAGCAGCATATGTTGACTTTTCCACCTACATCTGTTTCCTCCTACTTCTCTTACTCTTTTCCCTAAAAAGACACGAGTGGCAGTCGTCCTCATTCGACAGACACGTCCTGGTGGTGTCCACGCTGGCTCACTGTCATACTCTCACAGCTTAGTGGGACACACAGAGCCTTGTTAATACTATTAGTGACAC